>NC_029772.3:61263396-61332260 GCF_000817695.3 Arachis duranensis | reverse complement strand
TTCTGGCGTTTAACCTCCAGTTTGAGGTCAAACTGGAGGTTAAACGTGGAATGCTCCTTAGTGCCCTTTCTCATTCTGGCGTTTAACTTCCAGTTTGAGGTCAAACTGGAGGTTAAACGCCAGTTACAACATTTCCTCTCTTCTCATAATTTTGGCGTTTAAGCTCCAGTTTAGGCTTAAACTGGAGCTTAAACGTCCCATTTGAATTTCAAGCTTCCTTCATTGATTTTGTTGCTTCCTTGCCTAGCCTCTCTTCCCTGAAATCATCCAAACAATTGCATCAAAATCTTGCAAAATTTCATGAGAATTCATCCATTCATAGCATTCAAGTAATATAACTAAAAACTCATGGAATTTGCATCAAAATTACACTGTTTGGATGATTCATTACTTTGTTGTTCATTTAACCATTCTTGGTTACTTTAAGCTCAAAAAAATGCATAAAACAACTAAAACTAACAGAAAAATGCTAGTGAAACTTGCCTAAGATGCCTTGGCATCAACAACAAAGGCAAGGAAAAGACATTGAGGAGCTCAAGCACTCCATAGGATCTTTAAGAAGGAGAACTAGCCGCCATCACTAAGGTGGACACGTTCATTAATTTCCTTGTTATTTATTTTTCTGTTTTTTGATTTTTTATGCTTTATGTTTGTCTATGTTTGTGCCTTTATTACATGATCATTAGTGTCTAATGTCTATGCCTTGAAGCTATGAATGTCCCATAAATCCTTCACCTTTCTTAAATGAAAAATATTCCTAATTACAAAAGAACAAGAAGTACATGGATTTTGACTTTTATCTTGAAATTAGTTTAATTATTTTGATGTAGAGGTAATACTTTTTGTTTTCTGAATGAATGCTTGAATAGTGCATATTTTTGATAGTGAAGTTTATGAATGTTAAAATTGTTGGCTCTTGAAAGAATAATGAAAAAGGAGAAATATTACTGATAATCTGAAAAATCATAAAATTGATTCTTGAAGCAAGAAAAAGCAGTGAAAAAGAAAAAGCTTGCAAAAAAAAAGGAAAAAAGGTGGCGGAAAAAAATAAAGAAAATGAAAAAGCAAGCAGAAAAAGCCAATAGCCCTTTAAACCAAAAGGCAAGGGTAAAAAGAATCCAAGGCTTTGAGCATCAGTGGATAGGAGGGCCCAAAGGAACAAAATCCTGGCCTAAGCGGCTAAATCAAGCTGTTCCTAACCATGTGCTTGTGGCATGAAGGTCCAAGTGAAAAGCTTGAGACTGAGTGGTTAAAGTCGCGATCCAAAGCAAAAAGAGTGTGCTTAAGAACTCTGGACACCTCTAACTGGGGACTTTAGCAAAGTTGAGTCACAATCTGAAAAGGTTCACCCAGTTATGTGTTTGTGGCATTTCTGTATCCAGTGGTAATACTAGAAAACAAGATGCTTAGGGTCACGGCCAAGACTCATAAGTAGCTGTGTTCAAGAATCAACATACTGAACTAGGAGAATCAATAACACTATCTTAATTCTGAGTTCCTATAGATGCCAATCATTCTGAATTTCAAAGGATAAAGTGAGATGCCAAAACTGTTCAGAAGCAAAAAACTACTAGCCCCACTCATCCAATTGGGACTAAGTTTCTTTGATATTGTGAGATTTATTGTATATTCTCTTCTTTTTATCCTATTTTGTTTTCAGTTGCTTCGGGACAAGCAATAATTTAAGTTTGGTGTTGTGATGAGCGGATAATTTATACGCTTTTGGCATTGTTTTTACATAGTTTTTAATATGTTTTAGTTACTTTTTAGTATATTTTTATTAGTTTTTATGCAAAAATCAAATTTCTAGACTTTACTATGAGTTTGTATATTTTACTGTGATTTTAGGTATTTTCTGGCTGAAATTGAGGGACCTGAGCAAAAATCTCATCCAGAGGCTGATAAAGGACCGAAGATGTTGTTGGATTCTGACCTCCATGTATTCGAAGTAAATTTTTTGGAGCTACAGAAGCCCAATTGGTGTGCTCTCAATTGTGTTTGAAAGTAGATATCTTGGGCTTTCCAGAAATGTATAATAGTCCATACTTTGACGAGATTTGATAGCCCAAATTCCCTATTATGTGCGTGCGCACCCCTCTATGCGCACGCACACTCATTTGCATCTATTCTGTCCATAGCGCTTACATGCCTTGTGCGTATGAACCCTGTTCAATTTTCGCTTTTGTGCGAGTGCACACAGCCATGCGCATGCACACATGATCCTTCCCCAAGTCATTAAAAAAAAAAAGAAAGAGAGAGTCTTTTGTGCGTACGCACGCCCCTGTGCATACGTACACTTCTTGATTCCCTCTCTGTTCAGAGAGTTCGCGCACCCTTGTGCGTCTGCATACTCCATTTTTCACCTCGTGCACATGCGCACACATGTTTGTACGAATGCACATGTGCTGTTTTGGGCAACATTTTCAGTGCACTTTGAATTATTCCCTAAGGCACTTCCGCCCCCTCCATCCCTCTCTTCTCTTACTTTTCGCCTGTTTTTCTACTTGTTTTACTTAGTTTTCATTGCGTCTTTTTTTCATTTTAGTTTTGGCTTAGTTGTTATTAATTAAATAAGTTGCAAGTGTTTACTTGATGATTAATTGGGTTGCGTCTTGTTTGAACTTTACATCAATGTGCTTATACTTTGCTTTAATTTACTAGTACCTAGTAGGTTTGATAATTCATGTTTTGATTTTACCCTAGGACAAATTATTTGTAAGTGCATGGAATATTAGTGAATATAATTGAATTGAATTACTTGTTCACCATGATTTTTATATCAATTTAATCACATACCAAGTTCTTGTTTCTTGTTAACGCTTTGTGTTTGTTTGAGTGACTTGACTTGATTCTTCTCAAGCCTATCACTTTTTGCAACATCAACCTTGTCTGCGTGATTATTTTCCCCCATTATTGAGGATGAACAAGCAGTTTTCTTTTCACCGTGAAATTGGTTATTGTTGTTGTGCTACCTTATTTTAACTTGCGCTTTCACTTGCACAACTTCAATATCCAATATCTAAAAATTCAATTCACTTTAGTTGTGGTCACCTAGGTTTGCTTGTGCTTTAATCTTTGCTATTCGTTGCTTGTAGCCTAGGCTTCTTAATTGAGGAACACATGCTTACTATTTAATTGTGTGGTTACCATTTCTACCCGGCCAATGTGTGTGTTCTAAATTATGTGCACATTTCGAACACACACATTGTCTTTTACCTTACCACACTTATATAATCTCTTCCTTAAGTATTGTTTGTTTGTATTATCAAACAACCCGGAGCCCCAATGCCCATCAGTTGAAGGTGGAACCTCATAGTTCTTCACCCTTGGATTAAGTGCATGCACGGAGGACCGTGCAATGTTTAAGTGTGGAGGAGGATCCGCAATTTTGGGGCGTAAATCTGTTTTTTTCAACAGTTTGCACTATTTTTCTTTAGTTTTTAGTAGTTATGAGTTTCGTGAATATTTGTTAGTATTTCATTGTATTGCCTTTTGTTTAGTTTGCTTGTATATATCTTAGTTTGTTTATAGTTTTATTGTAGCAAATATTTGCATTTGCATGTTAACTAGTATAGAAAATAATTTTGGTAAAAATAACAAAGAATTTTCAAGAAATCTTTTTTAGGGCGTTCCATTGATTGGATGTGGAAACTTATTTTTCAACTTGCTTGAGGTATTTTTATGAAACATGGAAGAGAGATTGAAGAAAACACCAAGTGAGATTTGAGCTTTAATTGTGTAGTTGCACATTTTCAACCACAAATTTTGTTCTTGTGTGTTATACTCTTTTATGATTGTGATGTTGATTTGCTTGATTCTTTATGTCCTATATTTGATGTTTTGAATGCATTTAGTATGATTGAGGCCATTTTTTTGAAATTGGACTCACTAACCCATATGGCAAACCCTTATATCTACCTTTGTAAACCACTTTTGAACCTTTAATTCCCCTTTTGTTCTAATTTTAAGCACATCATTTGCCCTAAGCGAAAAACCAGCAATGTCCATGAATTGTATCTTTGATTAGCTTGGGTTGAGTAGTATGTGTTATTCAATTGTGGGGAGAATTTCTGGGAAACATTGGTAGAAGGTTACTTTAGGTGTTCATTGTGAAGATTTGAAAAAATGGGTAAACACTCATGCATCTATTACTTAAAACATATGCATCACTTTTTGGTGACAAAAGAAAAGAGAAATTTTGGTGTATATACCTTTTGAAAAGAAAAAAAAAAGAAGGAAAAGAAAAAAAAGAAAGAGAAAAAGGAGAAAAATGACAATAATAATGTAAATAAAGGAGGTATATGTGTGTGAATTAGAAAAAAGATGCATGAGTGAATGTGAGAAAAGAAATGAATAGGAAGTTAGGTTGTTTTCTTTTGTGTAAATAGGTTAATATATGATTAGGTGGGATACTTGAGCTAATCAAAGATCCAATTCACTAAGTCCACTTAACCATATTAATCCTACCCTTAACCCTAACCTCATTACAACCCTTCAAAGACCTCATGATATTTGCATTCATTCATCAAGTATTTGTTGATTGTTAGATGACTAGCAAATCCTAGAAAACATGATTAAAGGAGAATTGAGTGATTAAGCCCTAAACACTGAGCGACTAGAGTGTATACACATCCGGTGAGGGGTTCGATTGCTCAATTCTTTGTTTCCATCCCTTATTTTGTGTTTTCTTGCAAGTTGTTGAAAGTAATTTTGAAAACTTCAAATCAAATCTTTGGATGTGGTCATATTGCTACATTTTCTTGCCTTGGCCCTAATGATCTATTTTGGACTGATTGGAATTTTCTTGCTTGTTTTTGCCAAACTCCATAGGGAACCATAGTATAGATATAGATAGATAGTATTTAGCATAGTTGCATGCATGTAAGTATTTGCATTGAATAAGTTGCTTGCCCCTTTACACTTCTCCTTTGATTGTGATTAGCATGAGGACATGCTATTGTTTAAGTGTGGGGGAATTGATGAATCTATATTTGACGAAAAATTTTGGATTGATTTGAGTGGATTTCATCATATAAACCCACATTAATCAATTTTATTCCACTTTCATTCCATTTGATGCCTTGATGTGTTTGATGAGTGATTTTAAGTGTAATAGGTAGGAATGGCTTGATGAGAGCAGAAGAGAAGCATGGAATCGGGAGGAAACATGAAGAAATCAAAGGAGAAGCATTTCAGAGTGTGCCCATGCACACCTTCTGTGCCATGCACAATGGTCAAAATCAACACCTGTGCCCACGCATAGCTTTGTGCGTACACACAGATTGGAAAACAGCAAGTGTGCCCATGCACAACTTTTGTGCGTGCGCACAGGAGAAAAATCATCAAGTGTGCGTACGCACACACCTATGCGTACGCACAAGTCCCTGCGCGTGACTTCATTGAAAAGTCACATGGCTCACGATTTGAGGGGCTTTTTGGCCCATTTCTGAAGGCTTTGGAGCATATTTGAAGGGGGAAGCAACACCACACACGACTATACATTAGACAATACACTTAGATAGTTTTTAAGGTAGTTTTAGGTAGTTTAGTTTAGGTTTCTCTCAATTTCTTTAGGGTTTAGTTAGGGTTTATATTTCAAGTTATAATTTTCAATTTTGATCTTGGATTATAGTTATTTCCATTGTAAGTATTTCTTTAATTTTCTCTTTTATTATACTACTTGTTCTACACTTTCTTCTACTTTAATTTCCTTTGTCAATATATACATAGTTTTGCAATTTTAATTTCTAGTTAATGATTTTGATGATTGTTGGTTATCATATGTTTGTTTGAGTCATTAGTGTTGATTTTGATCATTTGTGGTTCATAGTTTTTATCATTTTCCAAATTTTGCCATGTTTATTGATTATGCTCACTATATGTTTGATGAAATGCCAATGTTGATTATGGGGTAAATTTTCACCACTTGGCCTGGGGAAATGAAATTATGGAATGCTAGAGTCATAATATTTGACATTTAGTGATAATTCTTGGGTTGTTAGTTGTTATTGTTTCCACTAACGCTAGTAACATACTAAGGTAATTAGTAAGTTAGCTAGGATTTGTGGATTAATAACAATTATGCTCATGTGACTTACTCTTCGATGTTAAGGGTAGACTAAGTGAGATTAATCCATCATAATTATCATAGTTGTGGTTATGGCAAGGAAGGAAGTCCATAACTCATCCCAAGTCAAGGTTCCATTTATGTTTTGAACCATATTTCCATCAATTTTGAGTCTTACTTGTTTATATTACATACATAGTTCCTTTATTCCTTTATTAGTTTATTACTTGCAATTTTGATCGTTTTTTTATTTCTTTATTGTTTGCTTCATTATTTAAAGTAGTTACAGTAGAATTCTCTAACCCACGAGGAGTTGGTCTCAGTCAAGTTCCTCTCCAGGAAGAACCAGCCTCTCTGTTTAATTTGGTCTGAAGTGTACTGCATGAGTTCTTCCGAAATTTTGAGTGTTCTTTCCAGGTACAGGTTCCTAGATATGGCAAAAACTGGGTATTTCAGCTCACAGTATTTGTTTGCAAATTTAACCGGGTCAGCCGCAAGTACCAACTGATCAGCTTTTTCCTGCGGGGTAAATTTCTTCTCCCGCCAGGAATCATCATGTGAGATGCCAAGGATGGACATAGAGGATTTGCCTCTTTTCCTTTTGCCAGCAGTTGCTTTGCTCTTTCCTTTTCTTTGAGGGTCAGACATCCTGAAAAGCAGAAATTCCAGGATATAATTGAAGAATAAAAGCAGGAAAACAAGTAGGCAAATAGTAAAAGAAGAAAAGAGTGGCAAAAGAGCAAGAGAAGCATGAATTGAGTCAAATATATGTGTATTTTGGATTGTGTTCAAGTAGAAAATTTGAGAATAGAAATCACAATCCAAAATATATGATAAGTGGAAGTTATGTTAATTTGGAAAAAAAGTGATCATACCCCGAGTTAAGAGTTAAAGTAATTAGTTAAAAAGAGAAGTCAGAAGTTAATATGGTTAATAGGGAAAAAAAGAAGTTAGAAAGTGAAAATAGTGAGTGAGTAAAAAGACAGTTGAAGTAAGTGGCATGATGATGGGTTCCCTAGTTAACAAGAAATCCACAAAATGAAAGAATAATCAACTCATAATTAAGCAAGGTTAGCAGTTAATTGATGATAACGCATATAGATAAGGGAAGTGGAAAAGGAGAATGAAATCATCAATAATGCAAAGTATTAACCAGGGAATCAAATGGAATAAGAATGCTAGCCCGTGCAGTCATGAATTGGTTTGGGTGTAGCCGAACAGTGCAAAATTTAAGATTGACAAAACCAATACATGAATGGAAAAAAATGAAATAATTTGCAAAAAATTGGGCAGCATTCTGGGTAAAATTAGATGTTCCTGGGAAATACATAGCAGGATAAATTAGTTCATATAAAATTTAAATAATGCTGCAAAGAGACACAATTAACATGAACATGAAAGAACAGTGTAACATCAGCATGAAACATGGATAACAGCATATAAACAAGACGGTCATCACAGCAAAATCAGAATCACAAAATAGACAAAACATGTAGCACGAATGGCGCAATTATCAGGATAAAATCCACTAACCACATCCTAGCTACCTAACCACCTAGAATCCACTACAATCATGCATCTCTAACTATCCTAATTTGAACAGAATCTGAAAAATATGCAATTGACTAACAAATGAACTGGTAAAGAGAAAGGTGTTCGGCGGAACCTGGTGAGGGTAGGAGTAGAATATGAGACAAAGAGGGGAGTAGTGGTGCTGGTGGCTGCACGGCGATGGCACGGTGGTCGCACAGCGGCGGTCCGGATGGGGGCAGGGATTGGTATGTAGTACTTGGCTAGGTTGGGGGGCAAAAGGAAGAGGGGGCGAAGGTTATGGAGCTGTGGTGGTGGTCTGCGGGGATGGTTGACGGTGCGGTGGTGGTCTGCTTCGGTGAGGGGCAGTGGCGGAGGAGGGGGTTTGGTGAGAGGGAAGGGAGGTGAGGAAAGGGAAGAAGGGAAGAAGGAAGAGAGTGGGGTGTCGCGGGGTGGTCTGGGTGGTTGGGGTGTTGAATGTCGGCGGTGGAACGGCGGTGGTCGGTGGAGGAAGGTTGCAGAGGAGGAAGGCGAAGGAGGCGGAATGGAGGTGCGACGGGTTTAGGGTTCGCGTGATTTGGGTTTAGTGGATTCAAATCCACGCGAATGCGTGGAGCACGCGATCGCGTGAATAGGGCAAATGGGTTTGGCGCAACTCTCTGTTTAATTTAGGGGGCCATAATATCCACGTGTCGCTGACGCTTTCGCGTGGGATGAGTGTTGTGCAAGTGACGCGTTCGCATCAGGGATGCGAACGCGTGGGCCAGTATATGCTAAACGCACAACAATCGCATGATTCCAGCCCAACTTTCTGGGCGTTGGATCTTTACGCCGATTTCTATTCCACGCCCACGCGTGGCCTGCGTGCTCGCGTGGGGTTTTTTTTATGCAGTATGCAGAATGCAAAATGCAATGAATGTCATGCAAAAACTTCAGGTTCAATCAAAAGTCAAAAACAGACTAAACTGAGAAAGGAACAATCATACCATGTTGGGTTGTCTCCCACCTAGCACTTTTAGTTAAAGTCCTTAAGTTAGACATTTGATGAGCTTCTTGTTATGGTGGCTTGTGCTTGAATTCATCCAGAAATATCCACCAATGTTTGGAATGCCAACAGCCTCCGGGGTCCCAAACAAGGCACGTAAAGCCCTTGAACGGTATCAAACAAGTTTCAAGGCTCCCGGTGTGTTGAATGTCAGAATAGATTCCAGGATCCCAAACTTTACTTTTGCACCCGTTTTTGTCTTGATCTACAATTTTCCAACCGAGTGGTAAGTAATCTGAATTCTCACTGTAGTGACCAAACAGCTTCCGAGATCCATACAATTGAGCTTGGCACCAACCCTTGCACCTCAAATTGAAGTGTGAAACCTCATTGAATCTTGCATACCAGCTCTGAGTGCAAGTCAATTACCTTTTACTCTTAAAGCCGCAAAGAGCTCTATGCTGGCCATCTGTTTTAAGTAAACCATATTCAAGTGAAAAAGTAAAGATAAAAGCTAAGGATTTTACCCATTTACCCACTTGAAGTTTGTATTGGGCGATAATGGCCTTGGGATAGGTGTTTCCAGCGGTTTTGCAAGCTCTACTCCCTTGTGGTCTTCAGTGAATTCCTCCACTTCTTTGCAAATTTCTTCAATTTCAACCATGTCTGGATCAAAGTCTTCGATATCTTCCTCATCACTTGAGTCATAATTAGGGGGTTGAGAGAAGTCTACCTCTGCATCATCTTCGTATTCGCTTGGGAAAGATTCTTCTATCTCAAAGGATTTGCTTGCAGATGCAAGTTCATTACCAAAAGAACTTGACTCGTGATTATCATCATCAAGGAAACATGCGTCTTGGGTTATTCCATCCAATTCTTCATAAGATACCTGCTTTGGGGGTTGTGCACTATCCTCCTTAGCATCAATTGTAACGTCCTTAACGGAATTCTCCACAACTCTAGATTCCCATGGAGGTTCAACATCTCCTAAATCTTCAATCAGTACTTCTTCTTCTTGGATAATTTGGGCTTCCTCCAATTGTTCTAGAATAAGGTCATGCTCCTTACTATTCAATGGAGTTTCTAGTGTCTCCTTCGTACTACGTTCTTCATTAGATTCTCCACATGAAGCCATGGGGATTCCTTGAGTGTCGTAACGTCTGGAAGATAATTGATTTATTGCTTGCTCCAGTTGATGAAGAGTTGCATGAAATTGATCTACTGATTCTTCGAAGTGAACTTGTGATTCTTGAGGCGATGGGTATGGACATGGTACATAGGGAAGTGGTGGTTCTTGGGAGTAATTGGATTGGAATTGGGGTGAAGAAGGATCATACGGTGGTGAATGGTGAAAAGGAGCTTGTGAGTGTGGTGGTTCGAAGCTATGTTGGGAGGATGGTCTATGAGCACAGGGCTGGGCTTGTTGGTAAATACAAAGGGATCCACCATATCTATCAGCTTGGTATGCATTGTAGAATGGTCCTCGCCCATGATATCTTGGAAGGTGTTGTTGCTAAAAGGGTTGATCATATCCTCTTGGCTCCATCCATCTTTGATTGCTTAGACCTTGATGCATATTCCTGTTATAGATTCCATTCTTTTCAACAAAATTAGAACCAAACTCAAAGCGAGAGGGGTGAGAACTCATAGTAGCTATTAGAAATAAGGAAGGAAAAACAAAAACAAATAAACAAGTAAAAGAAAAATATTTACAATAACCAATAATAAGGCACACGTTTGTAATTCCCCGACAACGGCGCCATTTTGAAGAACGGAACTATCGCGCGATCTAGAATTTCACAATTAAATTCCCGTTGTAAGTATAGCTTCTAGACCGACAAGAATTCCTTTCTTACAAATGTTTTGGTTGTCACAAGTAACAAACCCCTTTGAAATTGATAAGCGAAGTATTTAAACCTCAGGTCGTCTTCTCAAGGAATTGCAGGGAAGTATGAATTATTGTTGGTTATGCAAAGGTATATTTTTGGGGTTTTGAAAAGGTTTTGAACAAGAGAAATAGATTGCAAGAATTAATAAATCAATTACTATAAATCTCTTGGCAAGGTATGAAAATCGGAATTCCTATCCTAGTTATCCTTATCAGATGTGGTGAGAATTGGGTCTTAATCCCACTTAGTTATCCCTTGTTAAATAAAGGAAAGTCAAGTAGACTAATTAAATTGATCCTCGTGTTCCAATCAACTTTTAGAGCAATCCAAATTAATTAGCAATTGCCAAATTCAACCACTGCTGAGTTTGATAACTCAAGTATCACCAATTAATTAACTACAGCCAAAAGGGAAAATAAATCATAAATAAAGCAGAACAATCATGAGACTGAAATACCTCAAATTATATTAACTAAGAAAATGCTAACATGAATGGTTCATAAGCCAATTGGGTAACATCAATCAAATACACATAAAAATCATCAGAGTAAATAAAAATAGAACAGAAACATAGAATATTGAACCTGGTATGAAGAAACAATCCTAATGACTAAAAGAAATCCTAAATCCTAAGATAAATCCTAATCTAAGAGAGAGGAGAGAACCTCTCTCTCTAAAAACTACATCTAAATCCTAAAACTATGTATGAATGTATGTTATGATGATCCTCCATGAATGAGTGGATTCTCCCAATTTATAGCCTTAAATCTGTGTTCTCTGGGCTTGGATCGGGGCCAAAAAAGGTCCAAAAGTCGCTGGGGCCGACTTCTGCAAATTCTACAGGGCGTGCACATCACGCGTTCGCGTGGGTCACGCGGTCGCGTCATCTGGAGTTTTACTCTTCCACGCGGTCATGTCAGTCATGCGTCCGCGTTAGTTGTGTTTTGCAAGTCACACATTCGCGTCATCCATGCGCTCGCGTCGATGCTCTTTGCGCTAAGCACGCGTCCGCGTGGGTCACGCGTTCGCATTGCTTCCAGTTTCTTCAAAAACTCCAATTTGTGCTTTCCTTCCATTTGTGTATTTTTCCTTTCCATCCTTTAAGTCATTCCTGCCCTGTAAAACCTGAAAGTACTCAACACACAAATCACGGCATCGAATGGTAATAAAGGATAATTAAATGTAATATTTTTAAAGTATAGGAAACATGTTTTCTCATATGTCATATCATAAGGAAGGAATTGTAAAACCATGCAAATTCATATGAATAAGTAGGTGAAGAGTAGATAAAATCATTCAATTTAAGCACAAGATATATCATAAAATAGTGGTTTTTCAGAGATAGAGGGAGGAAGCAATTCATCCAAGGGCGTTATGATGTGTATGAGAGGGTGTGTATGAAGGGTTATGAAGAGGGGTATTTATAGGAGGGGGTAGGGTTGGGTTCGGTCATGGTTGGGTTAATTCGGAGGGAGCTCTGATTTTGAAGTGGATGGGGGTTGGTGGGAGTTATGATGGATTTGGGGAAGTGATATGGATGTGATTCGGCTAGGGTTTATAGGAAAAAGTGTATGAAAAGTGTAAAAGAAAGAAGGAAGGAGTGGGGTAGTTAAAGATGCTGTAGGACCCACTGGTCCTAAAAGGCTAGAAAATTCAGAATCCCTACCTTTTGCATTGGCGTTGAATGCACAGGGTCTGTTCCCTGGCTGGCATTCAACGCTAGCAACACTCCATCCATAGTGTTCTGATTTCACTACTGAAAATTTTTTTTGTCTCTGTTCTGACTGCTGCACATGATCATGAACCTAAAAGAAAATAACTTAAAGAAAAACAAAATGAAAGAAAATAGAAATAATTAATTACGATTGGGTTGCCTCCCAACAAGAACTTCTTTAACGCCACTAGCTTGACGGTTAGCTCCTTACGAAAGGGAGTATGGGCTCAGAATTTCGCCCCTTATAGTGAACTTTCTTCCTGTCTTCTCATGAATGAGCTCCACATGCTCTAGAGACAAGATAGACTCACTGTATGTGGTATGACTGGCTTCTTGGTGAAGACAACTCTGATGCCAGGTGAGAGGTCTTCAGTGGGGACTTTCTTGTCCTTCCAACCTTTAGCTACTTTCTTCCGAGTATTGATGAGCGGATATTTTATACGCTTTTTGGCATCATTTTCATATAGTTTTTAGTGTGTTTTATTTAGTTTTTATTAAGCTTTTATAGGTTTTAGTGTTAAATTCACATTTTTGGATTCGACTATGAGTTTTTGTGTTTTTATACAATTTCAGGTATTTTCTGGCTGAAATTGAGGAGCTACAGCAGAAGTCTGATTTAGAGACAGAGAAAGCACTGCAGATGCTGTCCGGATCTGCCGCCCTGCATTCAGAAGAGCTTTTCTGGAGCTACAAAAGTCCAAATGGAGCACTCTCAATAGTTATGGAAAGATGAATTCCAGATCTTTCTAGAAATATATAATAGTTCATACTTTGCTTCGGATTAGAAAGTCCAATGCCAGCTTCCTGCCCCTTTCCAAACGTCTAGCGCCCAAAAGCAGAGACCAACATCCAAACGCCCAATGAGGACCCCCCAGCTGGTGTTCCATGCCCAAGAGACGTCATAGCATGTGGATCTCATCAAAGCTCAGCCTAAACACTCACCAAGTGGGTCCCAGAAGTGGATTTTAGTACTAAAAAGACTATTTTAACCTTACTAGTCATCTATTTAGTATTTAAAGTGTATTTTTACATAATCATGCAGACAACATCTAGACTTTATGCTATTTTTGAGTTTTACAATGTATATAACTTCAGTATGAGTTTCTAAACCTCCTAGGTTGAAGGGAGGAGCCTTGCTAAGTTCTATGAATTAATAAAAGTATTACTATTTCTTTTTCGATCCGTACTTGATTTACTTCTAAGATGTATATACGATCTTCATCGTGGTGAATAGGATGGTCGAACAATCAGCTCTATTAATCACATTAAGACGAATGTTCCTGACAAACACCCGTGTCTACTTTGGTTCGTGTGAATACGTGGCCAGAAAGCACGGACCAACGGCTATGTTTATACATCTCTCAGATAGTTAATCCATGATTTTGTTGGGGACTTCTCGAGATACCAGTTCAGCTAATTTCTGGGGAGATTAGGGTCTCCGTGATATAGGCTAGACTCCATAGAAGTAGCATTCTCTGATCCGGAAGATTCGACCTTGTTTGTGGGATTTTGAGTAGGATCGCCAAGAGAATGAACTGCTAGAGCTTCACCCTCCGTCAGATTGAATGACCACGGGCAATGGCATTTAACCTGGAGTAGAGGTGATCAATGACCACGTGTAATGGCTTTGATCACATACTGCCTGCCATAGAAGAAGATCATTCACAAGCAAGGAAGACAGTAGCACCAGAGTTCATTCAGAAAGGCAAAGCAACTCAAATCCTCAACTCTATCCTTAAAGTATTAGCACCCTATTATAATAATCTCACAAATATTTATATATCATCCTTCTAATCTACCTGACTAAGACCTGCAAGGTAACCATAGCTTGCTTCAAACCACAATCCTCGTGGGATTGACACTGACTCGCTCAAGTATTACTTGGACGACCCAGTGCACTTGTTGGTACAACAGTACGAAAGTGTGGGGATTTGTGCTACCAAATTTTTGGTGCCGTTGCCAAGGATTGTTGAGTTTAGACAAACTGACGGATTGTGTTGCTCCCTTGATCAGGTAATTTTTATTTTATTTGAGTCTTTTAATTTTTGTTTTCTTCTTCTAAATTTTCGAAAAAAATTTAAAAAGCTTATTCAAAAAAAAAATTATTTTCATGCATCCTTAGCTTTCTGTCTGAGAGTCCTTGTTTGTGTTCTTATTGAGTCTTTTAATTTTATTTTCTTCTTCTTCAATTTTTAAAAAAAATAAAATCTTTTCAAAAATATTTTTTATTTTATTTGTTTAATTTATGTTCTTGGTTAGAGTCTTACATGTTCCTGTTTTTCTATTCCCAAAACTTCTTAAACCTTTTACAAAAAATATTTGTCCTTTCTTTGTTTAATCTGTGTTTGTGTTTAGTCTTATATTTTTATTTTTTCCTTCTCTATTTTTTTGGAAAATTTTAAAAAGCTTTTCAAAAGTATTTTTATTTTCTATGTCCAATTAGTTAGAGCCTTGTGCTTATGCTCTTGGTAATTGTTGTTCCTTTGAGTCTTTCTTTCTAAAAATTTTCAAAAATAATTTTCCTTTGTTTAAATCTTGTGTCAAGTCCTTAAGTTTGGTGTTTTCTTATGTTCTTCTTTATATTTTTTCGAATATTTTGTTTTAGTTTTCTAAAAATTGAAAGTTGTTGTTCTTTCTTTTGTTCTTGTATTCTTTGAGTCCTTAAAATTTGTTCTTTGTGTTCTTGTTAGTCTTCAAAGTGTTCTTGAGTCTCTTGTTTATTTTGATCTTAAAATTTTTAAGTTTGGTATCTCCATGTGTTTCCCTCAAAAATTTTCTAAAACTAGGGGTGCTAGATCTAAAAATTTTAAGTTTTGTGTCTTTTGTGTCTTTTTCTCTTTTTCATTAATTTTAAAAGTCCAAAAAATATCTTTCCTAACTTAATTTTAACATAATTTTTTAAAATAACAATAAAAAAATTCAGATTTTAATTTAAAAATTTTATCTTATCATATCTTAGTTGTCAAACTTTCAAAAATCATATCTTTTAAATCTTATCTTATATTTTTCAAAATTCAAAATTTTTCTTATCTTTTTCAAATTTCAATTTTCAAAATCAAATTTCAAAATCTTATCTTTTTAAAACCTTTTTCAAATCATTTTAATTTCTTTTCTTATCTTTTCTAAGTTCCAATTTTAAAATCATATCTTTTTCAAATCTTTTTAATTTCTTATTTTGTCTTTTCTTATCTCTTATCTTATTTTTAAAAATCTTTTCTTATCTTATATTCTATCTTATTTTAAAATTAAAACATTTTCTTAATTAATATCTTATATTCTCTCTCTTCTTTTTCAAAACTCCTAACCAACTCTTCTCTTCTTAATTTTCGAAAACTATCTCTCTTCTTCTCTCTCCTCTTTTTTAAAACTACCTAACTAACTCTCATCTCTCTTAATTTTCAAAAACTTCTTCCTCTTCTCTCTCTTCTATTTTCAAAAATTCATTAACTATTTTTCATTTCTTTTTAAATTAATAACCATAATTTTTGAACATAACTAATTAATAAATAAATAAAAACAAAAATATTTTAATTCTTATTTACTTTTTCTACTTATACTTCTCTTCTTCTCATCTCTATTATATGAATTCTATCTCTCTCTCATCTTCCATCTTCTTTTATTTACTTCTATCCCCTATTTTCAAAGTATTCTTCTTCTACTTCTTTTACTCCTCTTCTCTCTTCTTCTTCTTTCTTTATATCTCACTTTAAGGAGGAGCTTCTTGTCTATTGGCACAAAAAGTCTTCTTCTTTACTTTCTTTTTCTTTTCTTCTTGTTTATGACTAGGAATAGGGATAAAGAACCCCTATTGACTCCTGATCCAAAACCTGAGAAGACTCTAAGGAGGCATTTACAACAAGCTAAAGCATAACAATTTTGAGCTTAAGTCTCAATTAGTCGCACTTTTGCAGTAGAACCGCAAATTTCATGGACTTCAAATGGAAGATCCACATCAGTTATTTCCCTTTGCAGTAAGAGACAGAGCTAAGCTATGGTTGGATGCCCAACCAAGAGACAGTCTTGACTCTTGGAAAAGCTGGTTAATGCTTTTCTGGCTAAGTTCTTTCCTCCTCAAAGGATGAGCAAAATTAGAGTGGAAGTTCAAACCTTTAGACAAAGAGAAGGTGAATCCCTCTATGAAGCTTGGGAAAGATACAAGCAACTAATTAGGAGATGTCCTCCTGACATGTTCTCAGAATGGTCCATCAAAGGCGTGTTCTATGATGGCTTGTCTAAGATATCCAAGATTTCATTGGATAGCTCTGCAGGTGGATCCCTTCACTTGAAGAAAATGGTTGTAGAAGCAAGAGAGCTCATTAAGATGGTTGTAAACAACTAATTCATGTACACCTTTGAGAGGAATCCTGTAAACCATGGAATCCCTCAGAAGAAAGGAGTTCATGAAAGTTGAGACTCTGAATGCCATCTTGGCTCAGAAAAAGATCTTGACCTAACAGGTCAATATGATCTCCCAGCATCTGAATGGAATGTAAACTACAGTTGTCAGTAATCAGGAAGCTTTTTCTGAAACCGAAGCTTATGATCCTGATCAACCCACCATGGAGGAGGTGAATTACATGGGAGAACCCTATGAAAACACTTACAACCCTTCATAGAAGAATCATCCTAACCTCTCATGGAAGGATCAACAAAAACTTTAGCAAGGTTTCAATAACAATCAAGGTGGAAGGAACCAGAATAGGTTCAACAACAGACCATCATTCCCATCTTCTCAAGGGAATATGGAAACCTCTAAGAAGAGCCTCTCTGACTTAGTTATTCTGGTTTCCAACCTTTCTAAGACCACTCATAGTTTCATAAATGAAACAAGGTCCTCCATTAGAAACTTGGAGGTACAGGTTGGTTAACTGAGCAAGAGGATCCCTGATACTCCTCCTGGCGCTCTTCCAAGTAACACTGAGGTGAATCCCAGAGAAGAGTGCAAAGACATAACCATGGAGGTAGAGGCCGAATCAGAGGAGAATGGGAAGGCATTGAACACTAGTGAAGAAGCCTTCACGGGCATTCAACGCCCACAATGGCAGCAAGCCTGGCGCTGAACGCTAGTGAGGAACCCCTCACTAGGCATTCAACACCCATCCTGGCAGCCCAGAAAGCACTGACTGGGCATTCAACGCCTAAACACCTGGGCTTTCTACGCTGAACGACAGTGAGGAACCCCTCACTAGGTGTTCAACACCCAACCAGGAAGGCTTTCTGGCGTTGAACGCCAATGAGGATCCCCTCACTGGACATTCAACGCCCAACTAGGCAGCCATTCTGGTGCGGAACACCAGTGAGGAACCCCTTACTGCACGTTCAACACCCACTCAACCAAGGAAGCTGGCGTTGAACACCAGCAAGGACATCCCTGTTAGGCGTTCAACGCCCAGAATGCTAGAGGGACTGGTGTTTAACGCCAGTCAGGGTGGACAGTAAGGGCGTTCAATGCCCAATAAGATGACAGAGCTATTATTTAATGCCAGTCAAAGCACACCCTTTGAGTGCCTAAAGCCCACTCAAGAACCCTCTAAGCCAAAACCAAAGGAAACCATAAAGACAATTGAGGTTCCTTTGATTGCACTTCTACAATGCATGAGTTCTGATGACTACTCATCCTCAGATGAGGATGATGATACTAGGGAAGAGCAAGTTGCTCGTTTCCTAGGGGCTCTAATGAAACTGAATACCAAGATATTTGGTACAAAGCCTCTGGAGGAAAAACCTCTACTGCTCACCAAAGAAATCCATGCTTTATTTCAGCAAGAGCTACCTCAGAAGCTTCCAAATCCTGGACGCTTTCTGATTTCTTGCACCATAGGCCCCATGACATTTGATAAGGTTCTGTGTAACCTAGGGTCAAGCATCAACCTCATGCCACTCTCTATAATGGAGAAGTTGGGTATCCTTGAGGTGTAAGCTGCACACATCTCCTTAGAGATGGAAGACAAGACCATGAAGAAGCCATATGGCTTAGTGGAGGATGTCTTGGTTAAAGTTGAAAACCACTACATTCCTGCAAACTTCAGTGTCTTGGACATAGGAAAGGATGAGGATCACTGTGTCATCCTTGGAAGACCTTTCCTAGTCACAATAAATGCTATCATTAAAGTTAGGGGAGGACCACATCTTATTCAAGATACCTCATCCCAAATCTCCCTCTAAAAGAGAGATAACTGTGCAACACCTAGTGTGCCAACCCGATAATTCTGTGCAAAGCTTTGCAGAGGCCCCAAACATCAAATCTAAGTTTGGTGTTGGACAGCCATCAACAAGCTCTAAGTATAAAGGTACTAAAAAGAAATTACTTAAAGAATGGAGAGACAAGAAAGTCCCAACTGAAGGCCTCTCACTTGGCATGAGAGTTGTCTTCACTAAGAATCCAGTCCTACCACATACAGTGAGCCATATCCTATTTCTAAAGTATGTAGAGCTCATTCATGATTGGACAGGAAGAAAGTTCATTGTCAGGGGCAAAAATCTGAACATATACTCAACTTCGTAAAGAGTTAAATGTCAAGCTAGTGACGTTAAAAGAGCGTTTCTTGGGAGGCAACCCAACCTTACTCAACTATATTTATTTTATTTTATTTTGTTTTTCTTTCAGAGTCATGATCATGTGCATCAGTCAAAACAGAGACAAAATTTCACAGCAATAAAAATAGAGCACGCTGGATGGAATGTTAAAGTTAAACACCAGCTAGGGTATCCCTACTGGGCGTTCAACGCCCTAAGAGGGGAGAATTGCTGGTGTTGAACGCCAGCCAGGGAGCAGCCCCTGGGCGTTCAAACACTAATGAAGAGAAGCAAGGAATCTGGATTCCCTAGCCTCTCAGCACCTGTGGGTCCCTCAACATCTTTCACCTACCCTACCTACCCCACTTACTTTCACACTTCTCCATACACACTTCCCTATAAACCCTAGCCCAATCATATCCATTTCACTTCCCCACATCCATCACAACTCCAACCTACCCCCACCCACTTCAAAATCAAAATTTTCACCCAAAACTCACCCTATGGCCGAAACCTAACCTACCCCCATCCTATAAATACCCCTCTCCATCACCCTTCATACACACACCTCTCATACACTTACACACCCCACAAGGCCGAGCCTTCTCTCTTCCTTTCCCTCTTTCTATTTTCTTCTTCTTCTACTCTATTCTTCTATTTGCCTTATTTTTGCTCGATGACGAGCAAAGTTTTAAGTTTGGTATTGTAAAAGCATAGCTTTCTTTCTTTCTATTACCATTTATGGCACCCAAAGTTGGAGACTCCTCTAGAAAGAGGAAAGGAAAGGCAGTAGCCAATCCCTCTGAATCTTGGAAGATGGAGTGATTTATCACCAAATCCCACCAAGACCACTTCTATGAAGTAGTGGCTAAGAAGAAAGCCATCCCTGAGGTCCCTTTCAATCTCAAGAAGAATGAGTATTTGGAAATCCGAAGATAGATCTAGAGAAGAGGTTGGGAAGTCCTAACCAATCCCATTCAAAATATTGGGATTCTCATGGTGCAAGAGTTATATGCCAATGTATGGGTTACTAAAACCCATAAAACTAGTGTAAACCCAAAACCAAGGAATTGGATCACCATGGTCCGATGAAGAATCTTATATTTCAGCCTGAAAAGTGTGAAGTTAGCATTTAACTTGCCTCTAATGCAAGAAGATCCTCATCCTTATACTAGGAGAGTCAACTATGATCAGAGATTGGATCAAGTGCTCTCATACATCTGTGTAAAAGGCGCACAGTAGAAACGGGGATTTCTAAGGCAAGCCTATTCAACTAAGAAGGGCTGACCTTAAGCCTATAGCTAGAGGATGGTTGGAATTCATCCAAAGATCCATCATCCCTACTAGCAATCAGTCAAAAGTGACTGTTGACAGAGCCATCATGATCCATTGCATCATGACTGGAACTGAGATGGAAGTATATGAGGTGAATCCTCAAGAATTGTACAAGGTAGATAAGAAGTCTCACCAATGCACGGTTGGCATTCCCACACCTCATTTGTCATCTATGCAATTCAGCTGGAATTGTCATAAATGGAGACATCTCCATTGGAGAGGATAAGCCCATCACTAAGAAGAGGATGGAGCAAACCAGAGAGCATGCACAAGAGCCTGTACAACTGCCTCAATATGAGATCCCTGAGATGTCTCAAGGGATATATTTTCCTCTCCAAAGCTATTGGGATCAACAGCAGACTTCTCTTGAAAAACTGAGCACTAACATGGAGAAATTGTGAATGGAGGAAAAGGAGGGCAGATTGAAAAATCCAGTAAACCTTTAAACCAAAAGGCAAGGGTAAAAGGGCCCAAGGCTTTGAGCATTAGTGGTTAGAAGGGTCCAAAAGAATAAAATCCTGGCCTAAATGGCTAAACCAAGCTATCCCTAACCATGTGCTTGTGGCATGAAGGTGTCAATTGAAAAGCTTGAGACTAAGCGATTAAAGTCGTGGTCCAAAGCAAAAAGAGTGTGCTTAAGAACTCTGGACACCTCTATCTGGGGACTCTAGCAAAGCTGAGTCACAATCTGAAAATGTTCACCTAGTCAAAGTGTCTGTGGCATTATTGTATCCGGTGGTAATACTCGAAAACAATATGTTTAGGGTTACGGCCAAGACTCTGAAAGCTATGTTCAAAAATCAAAATAAGCTTAACTAAGAGAGTCAATATCATCTGGATTCTAAGTTCCTAAAGATGGCAACCGTTCTAAGTTTTAATGGATAGTGAGATGCCAAAACTATTCAGAAGCAAAAAGCTACTAAGTCCTGCTCATCTAATTGTCATTAAGCTTTATTTGAAACTTAGAGATTTATTGTATCCTAATTTTTTTTATCTTACTACGTTTTTAGTTCCTTGGGGACAAACAACAATTTAAGTTTGGTGTTGTGATGAGCGGATATTTTATACGCTTTTTGGCATCATTTTCATATAGTTTTTAGTGTGTTTTATTTAGTTTTTATTAAGTTTTTATATGTTTTAGTGTTAAATTCACATTTTTGGATTCTACTATGAGTTTTTGTATTTTTAAACAATTTTAGGTGTTTTTTGGCTAAAATTGAGGAGCTGGAGCAGAAGTCTGATTCAGAGACAGAGAAAGCACTACAGATGCTATCTGGATCTGACCTCCCTCCATTCGAAAGAGCTTTTTTGGAGCTACAAAAGTCCAAATGGACCACCCTTAATGGATATGGAAAGATGACCTCTAGAGCTTTCCAGCAATATATAATACTTCATACTTTGCTTCGGATTAAAAGACCCAAAACTGGCGTCCAACGCCAGCTTCCTCCCCCCTTCCAGGCGTCCAGCGCCCAAAAGTAGATACTAGCATCCAAACGGCCAATGAGGACACCCCAGCTGGTGTTCCACACCCAAGAGACCTCATAGCACCTGGATATCATCAAAGCTCAGCCCAAACACTCACCAAGTGGGCCCTAGAAGTTGATTTTAGTACTAAAAAGACTATTTTACCCTTACTAGTCATCTGTTTAGTATTTAAAGTGTATTTTTACCTAATCACGCAGACAACATCTAGACTTTATGCTATTTTCTAGTTTTACACTGTATATTACTTCAGTATGAGTTTCTAAACCTCTTGGGTTGTGGGGAGGAGCATTGTTGAGTCCTATGAATTAATAAAAGTATTACTGTTTATTCTTCAATCCGTGCTTGGTTTACTTCTAAGATGTATATCTGATCTTCATCGTGGTGAATAGGATGGTTGAACAATTAGCTCTGTTTATCACAATAAGATGAACGTGACTGACAAACACCCGCATTTACTTGGGTTCGTATGAATACGTAGCTGGAAAGCATGGACTAATAGCTATTTTATACATCTCTCAGACAGTTAATCCACGACTTCGTTGGGGACTTCTTGAGACACCAGTTCATCTGATTTTCGAAGAGATTAGGGTCTTCATGTTATAGGCTAAAATCCATAGAAGCAGCATTCTCTAATCCGGAAGATTCGACCTTGTCTGTGGTATTTTGAGTAGGATCACCAAGAAAATGAACTACTAGAGCTTCACCCTCTGTCAGATTGAATGAACACGTGCAATGGCGTTTGATCTGGAGTAGAGGAGATCAATGACAATGGGAAACGGCTTTGATCACACACAGCCTGCCATAGAAGAAGATCATTCATAAGTAAGGAAGACAGTAGTACCAGAGTTCATTCAGAAAGGCAAAGCAACTCTAATCCTCAACTCTATCCTTAAAGTATTAGCACCTTATTATAATAATTTCATAAATATTTATCCATCCTCCTTCTGATCTGCCTGACTAAGACCTGCAAGATAACCATAGCTTGCTTCAAACCACAATCCTCGTGGGATTATCCCTGACTAGCTCAGGTGTTACTTGGATGACCTAGTGCACTTGCTGGTACAACAGTATGAAAGTGTAGGGATTCGTGCTACCAAGTACCCTTGTTTTCAGTGCTTGTTAATGGCTACCTAACTCCAAACTTAGAATTAAGGTTTGGGGGCTTAGCAAAGCTCTGTACTAAAAGAGATGTTTGGAACACTAGGTGTTACACCATTATATCAGAGGAAGAGTTGGGATGAGGCATCTTGAACAAGATTTGATCCTCCCTTAGTTGTAGAGTCAGTTCTCCCTTAGCTACATCAAAGATAGCATTGGTAGTGGCTAAGAAAGGTCTTATAAGGATGACAGAGTCATCCTCATCCTCTCCAATATCCAAGACTATGAAGTTTACAAGGATGTAGTGGTTTTCAACCTTTACCAATACATCCTCTACTAAGCCATATGGCTTCTTTATTGACTTGTCTGCCATCTCTAGTGAGATGTTTTCAACTTGTACCTCAAAGATTCCCAGCTTCTTTATTACACAGAGTGGCATAAGGTTTATGCTTGACCCTAGGGTACACAGAGCCTTCTCTAAGGTCATGGTGCCTATGGTGCAAGAAATTCGGAAGTGTCTAGGATCCGGAGGCTTCTGAGGTAATGTCTACTTAACCAAAGTATTGAGTTCTTTGGAAAGTACTGGAGGTTCTTCCTCCAAAGGCTTTGTACCAAATAGCTTGGCATTCAGCTTCATGAGAGCTCCTAGGTATCGAGCAACTTGCTCTTCCCTAGTGTCTTCAATCTCATCCGAGGATGAATATTCATCAGAACTCATGCATTACAGGAGTGCATGCAAAGGAACCTCTATGGTCTCTATATGAGCCTCGGCTTCCTTTAGTTCTTGGATAGGGATTTCTTGAGTACGTATTGAGCACTCAGAGGGAGTGCCTTTACTGGCGTTCAACGCCAGCTCTGATGGCTCTTTAGGCATTGAACGCCCATGTTGTATACCCTTACTAGCATTAAACACCAGTTCCCTTACCATTTTGGGCAGTGAACGCCCTGCAGGGATGTACTGGTTGGCATTCAACGCCAGCTTCCCTACCTGTTGGGGCGTTGAACGCCCAGTGAGGGCTTTCTTACTGGCGTTCAACACCAGCCCAGTGAAGGCTTCCTCACTGGTATTCAGCGCCAGGCTCTTTGGTTGTTTGGGCGTTGAACGCCCAGTGAGATCTTCCTTACTGGCATTCAATACCTTTCCAGTCTCTCCAGATTTGGCCTCAGGCTCAGTGGTGATGGCCTTGCACTGTTCTCTTGGGTTCACTTCAGTGTTACTAGGAAGAGTGTCAGGAGGAGTCTTAGGGATCCTCTTGCTCAGTTGACCAATCTGTACCTCCAGATTTCTGATGGAGGATCTTGTTTCAGTTATAAAACTATGAGTGATGGCCTATTGTTAAACCTATTCTGGTTCCTTCCACCTTGGTTGTTATTGAAGTCATGCTAAGGCTTCTATTGATCCTTCCATGAAAGGTTAAGATGATTCCTCCAAGAAGGATTGTAGGTATTTCCATAGGGTTCTCCAATGTAATTCACCTCCTGCATGGTGGGTTAATTAGGATCATAGGCTTCTACTTCAGAAGAAGCTTCTTGAGTGCTGCCGGCTACAGCTTGCATTCTAGTCAAATATTGAGAGATCATATTGACCTGCTGGGTCAAGATCTTGTTCTGAGCCAATATAGCATTCAGAGTATAAACTTCAAGAACTCCTTTCTTCTCAGGGATTCCATTCTTCACAGAATTTCTCTCATAAGTGTACATGAATTGGTTGTTTACAACCATCTCAATGAGTTCTCTTGCTTCTACAAGCATTTTCTTCAAGTGGAGTGATCCATCTGCAGAGCTGTCCAATGATATTTTGGACATCTCAGACAGACCATCATAGAAAATTTCTATGATAGACCATTCTGAGAGCATGTTAGGAGGACACTAACTGAGTCTTAAGCTCAAAGTTGTTAGCTCCAATGGCTGGTACAGAGATACTTATGCCGTAAAAGTCAGAGGTAGGCATGGTGAAGTCTTCGGCTTCTTGTTCAAAATTTTCTGAGAGGTTTCTTCTGGAGTGTTGTGCTTTGACTTGTTGTAAGCTCCTCCTTAAAGTCTTTTCAGATTCAGGATCAAGATTAAAGAGAGGTTCTTTATCTCTGTTCCTGGTCATAAACAAGAAAAGAAGAAACCAAGGACAGAGGAGAATGGGAGCTCTATGTTCAAGAACAGAGGACTCTTTGTGAGATGTGAAGAAAGAAGAGAAAGAAGAATGAAGATAGAAGAAGGAAAAGAAGAATTCGAATAAATAGAAGTAGAGTGGAGAAGAATTAGAAGTAGAAAAGATAAACAAGAATTAAAATATTTTTCTTTTTGTTTTATTTATTTATTTATTTCGAAAATAAAAGCTAATTAATTAAAAAGAATTAATGAATTTCGAAAAAAAGAGAGAGAAATAGAAGAAGAAATTTCGAAAATTAGAAGAGAGAGGAATTAGTTAGGAAGTTTAGAAAAAGAAGAGAGAGAACAAGTAACTAATTGAGAAAGATTTGAAATTAAGATAAGATAGAAGATTAGAAAAGATTTGATTTAAATAATATTTGAAAAAGTCAACAAGAAAAGATAAGAATTGAAAAAATTTGAAAAAGATTTAATTTAAAATTTAAAAGAAGATAAGATAAAAAAGATAAGATAAGTTAGGTAAGAAAGATAAAATAAGAAAGTTAAGAAAAGATAAGTTTTAAAATTAAAAAGACTTGAAATTTAAATTTTAAATTTGAAAATTAAATTTTGAATTTTAAATTTTGAAATTTGAATTTTTGATGTTTGAATTTGAAATTTTAAATTTTGAAGTTTTAAATTTTGAAATTTGAAACAAGATAAGAGAAAGATTTGAAAAAGATTTTAATTTTGAAAAGGTTTAATTTTTAAAATTTGAAATTTAAATTTTAAAATTTGAATTTGAATTTTAAAATTTAATTTGAAATAAGATAAAATAAGATTTTTGAATTTTGAAAAAAAGATAAGATAATATTTTGAAAAAGATATGGTTTTTGAAAAGATTTTATTTTGAAAAAATTTGAATTTTGAATTTTAAAACTAAGATAGATAGGATAATAAGTTAAAATTAAAATCTGAATTTTTATTGTAATTTTTGAAAAGTTAATTAAAATAAAGATAGAAAAGATATTTTTTATTTTTGAATTTAATGAGGAAAGAGAAAAACAACAAAAAAAACACCAAACTTAAAATTTTTAGATCTAAAAGGACTAAGTTTTGAAATTTGAGAAGAAAAACACAAAGAGACACCAAATTGAAAAATTTTAAGATCAACACAAAAAGAAAAATAAGAACCCATTGAAGATCAAGAAGAACACCAAGAACAAAACTCAAAGAATTCAAAGAACACAAGAACATGCAATAGACACCAAAACTTAAAATTTTTTAAAAACCAAAGCACAATTTTTCGAAAATTTAAAAGAAAAGACACAAGAAGACACCAAACTTAACCAAACTTAAAGGTTGACATAAGATTCAAACAAAAGAAACTATTTTTGAAAATTTTTAGAAAGAAAGACTCAAAGAATTCAAAAATTTCAACAAGAACAAAAACAAAAGTCTCAAACCAAAAACAAAGATTAAACAAAGAAAAGAAAAAAATATTTTTGAAAAAGTTTTTTTTTTTTAAAAAAAAAGAAAAATATAGTTTAATCTTTGTTTAATCTTTTCAATTGTGAATGATTTTTGTGAATTAAACAAAGAATGATTAAACAATTGATTTTTCTAAACCCTAGGGTTAGTACGGATCTATTCTGATTGAAGGTGAAGCTCTTGCAGTTCATTCTCCTTGATGATCCTACTCAAAACGCCACAGACAAAATCAAATCTTCCAAATCAGAGGATGCTGCACCTTTGGGTTCTAGCCTCTACCACAGAGACCTTAATCTCCCCGTACCTCGGCTGAACTGGTGTCTCGAGAAGTCCCCAACAAAGTCGCGGATTAGCCGTCTAAGAGATGTATAATAAAGTTGGTGGTTCATCATTGTCCGATGAAAGACTCACTCTGAACCCATGTAGAATGTGATAATCTTATGCCATTTCAACACATTCATATTGATGAAGAACGAAGATACATCTTAGAATAGAGAATCAAACACGAATTGACAAAGAACAGTAGTCCTTTTATTAATCCATAAAACTCAGCAGGGCGCCTCCCCTCAACTTAGGAGGTTTAAAAACTCATACTGATAGAAAATATAACCATAAAAACATGCAAAGTGTGCGTCCTCCCCTAATGAGAGGTGTAAAAGTTCTTTAAATACTAAACTAATAACTAAGGATTACATAAGAAAGGGTAAAAACAGTCTTTTAGTGCTAAAATCCACTTCTGGGGCCCACTTGGTGAATGTTTGGGATGAGTTTGATTGAGATCCATGTGCTAGGAAGCCTCTAGGACATTGAACGCTGGCTAGGGGGTCCTCTTTGGGCATTTGAATGCTGGTCTCTTCCTTTGGGTGCTAGACGCCTGGACTAGGGCAGGAAGCTGGCGTGAATGCCAGTTTAAGGGCTTCAATTATGAAGCAAGGTATCAATAATTACACATTTCTGGAAAGCTCGGGAAGTCAGCTTTCTATAGCCGTTGAGAACGCTCCATTTGGACTTCTGTAGCTCCAGAAAGGGTCTTTCAAGTGCAAGAAGGTCAGATCTGGATAACATCTACAGTGCTTTCTCTGTCTCTGAATCATACTTTTGCTCCAGCTCCTCAATTTCACCCAGAAAATACTTGAAATTGCATAAAAACATACAAACTCAAAGTAGAATCCAAAAATGTGAATTTTAGACTGAAACCTATGAAAACTTAATAAAAATTAAACAAAACATACTAAAAACTATATGAAAATGATGCAAAAAGCGTATAAAATATTCGCTCATCAGGAGCCTACACAAGGACCATAGCAAGAATCCATTCTGCTACCTCCACAGGAGATCCCAAAGATACCTCAAGGGATGTACTTCCCTCTTCGTGACTATTGGGATCAATTGACCACATCTCTAGAGGAGCTAACTTCATCTGTTGATCAGCTGAGGATAAAACATCAAGACCAGTCTGCCATCCTCCATCAGAAGATAGAAGATCAGAGAAGCATGAGAGAGGAGTAGATAAGGCAGGGGTGTGACATTGAGGAACTTAAACGCTCCAGAGGATTCCCCGGAGGGAGCAGTGGCCACCATCACTGAGGTGGTCTATTTTCATTCACCTTTTAATTATTTTATCTTTGTTTTCATTGTATTTTATTTTATTATCTGTTTTCTATTCTAGTGCATAATCACACTTAGGATTTCGTTCTTTTCGAGTATTAGTTTCTTTTCTTGTTTCATTTCAAGATGTATTATGTATCCTACACCAAGCTTAAAAAGAAAATTTATTGAAAAGAGAAGTAGTAAGATGCACAAGGTTTTGAATGAAATTATAAGTTGTTCTATCTACCTTAAAGTGGTGGCCTTATCTTTGTCTTTTGAATGTATGAATTGACTGTGCATAATTGACATTGGAGTTGAGCATATTGACTCTTGAAGAATAGTGAATTTAGAGAAGTATTATTGATTCTCTGAAACATAAAAAAGATTGATTCTTGAAGCAAAAGAAACAGCCAAAAGAAAAAGAAAATAAAAAGAAAAATCAAAAGAAAATGATACAAGGCTTCGAGTATCAATGGTTAGCAGGGTCAAAATTGGCCTAAAAAGCTCAAAGAGTTGTTATCCCTAACTATATACTTGTGGTGTGAAAGTTTGAAGTAAACGTTGAGACTGAGCATTTAAAGTCGTGACCTAATGCTATAAAGAGTACGCTTAAGGCTCTGAGCACCACTATTTGGGAATTTAAGCAAAGCTAAATTTTAATCCAAAGGGTTCCCCTAGCTAAGTGATTGTAGTGTTTATGTATCAGGTGGTAATACTTGAAAACAAAACACTTAGATTCAGGCTAGGCTCAAAAGTGCAAAGCAACAAAAAGAAAAGAAAAGTTGTGTCCAAGAATCAAGAAAAACTTAAAGAAGAGAATCAATAATATCATCCAGATTCTAGCTCTAAAGGATGCCAATATTGCTGAGCTTCAAAGGAAAGTGAGATACCAAAGCTATTCAGAAATAGAGAGTAATAGCCCCATTCAGTAATTGAACTTGAGCTTTATTGACAACTTTAAAACCTGGTCTATTTTTCTCTTTTAGTTAGTCCTATCATGTTTTGGTTGCTTGAGGACAGGGAACAATTTAAGTTTGGTGTTGTGATGCGTGAGCATCTTATACACTTTTTCTAGCTGTTTTTACATTGTTTTTAGTTGGATTTTATCAAGTTTAACTATGTTTTAGTGAAAAATTCATCTTTGGATGTTACATTGAGTTTTTGTATTCTTTTATGATTTTAGGTAAATTTTGGGCAAATTTGGCAGAGTCTTGTGCAGAGACAAAGAAAGGATAGCAGATGCTGTCAATCCTGACCTCCTTGCATTCAAACAAACATAACTTGAGCTACAGAGATCCAATTGGCGCATTCGCAATGCTGCTAGAAATCTAACTTTCAGAGCTTTTCAGTGATATATGATAGTTTATATTTCTTCTCCAGAATCACTACCAAATCTGGCGCTAAACGTCCAAACCTGGCGTTTAGCGCCCAAAGAGGAGCAAGCCCAGCGTTAAACGCCAACCAAGGAGCAGGGTGACGTGGCAGAAATTGGCAGATTAAGAAATTAATATGAGAGATACGTTGCAAGTACAGTTCTTAACCAACAAAAATCCGCTTATCAATTTAGAAGGGTTGTCACAAAATTAGAATTAAAATATTAAGAGTATGAATCCCAGGCTGTCTCCGAACAAGTTGCAGAAAGATGTGTTATTCTATTAATTAGAGGTTTTCCAAAATGATTTTGAGTTTGATAAACAGAAAATTAAATCAGAGAATTTGTGTAATTAAAATATAAGTCTTGACCGGGAGTAGATTAATCGGAAGTTCTATCCTTGTTGGAGTTCTCCCAAGATCAATTGATAATTGAAGGTTGTTCTACTTAGTTATACTTTACTTGGTAAAGAAAAGTCAAGTAAGTTAGAAGTCTACCTCTATTCACAAGTTCTAATCCTCTCCCTTGGGAAGGATTAGTGTCAGTGAATAGAGAGCCATCCAACAATAAACGCAATCACAATTTTACTCTTGAGCATTCCAACTCAAGGTTCTCCTTTCAATCAACTCCCAATCAAGTTAGAGAACTACTCGCTCATCATGAATATAAATTTCACAAAATAAAAATAAGAAATAAAGAAAGACATGATAGATAATAATAAAAAAGATCAACTAAAAATAAAAAATGATTCTTGTATTAATAAATTCTAAAAATAATCCAATTGTAACTCTGAACAAATTAAGGATATGAAAGAGTAAGAAAAAAGTAAAGAAAACAAACTAGAGTGATCTAGTCTTGCGGAGGTGATAACTCTTCTCAATATCACAATCCAAAAAGCGATCAAAAACAAAATCCTAAGAACTATCAATATGTAGAGAGAAAACCTAGAAGAGGAGTAAAATCTTATCTAAAACTAGAATTATGCGGAATGAATGAAATCTCTGGTCTCTGCATGTTCTCTGGCTCTAATCTGTGTTTCTAGGCCGAAAATTGGGTTGAAACGCGGCCTAGAATCCACGCCAGCGTTTCTGTAAATTCTGCAGATCGCGCACATCACGCGTACGCGTCGTCCACGTGTGCGCGTCATTCAGCGTTTTTTCGAGTCATGCGTGTGCGTCATCCACGCAGTCGCGTCACTATGTGCAGCTTTTAATCCACGCGGTCGCGTCAGGCATGCATTCGCATCGCTGTGAATTTTTCCATTTCACGCTGATGAGCGGATAATTTATACGCTTTTTGGCATTGTTTTTAGGTAGTTATTAGTAGGATCTAGCTACTTTTAGGAATGTTTTCATTAGTTTTTATGATAAATTCACATTTCTGGACTTTACTATGAGTTTGTGTGTTTTTCTGTAATTTCAGGTATTTTCTGGCTGAAATTGAGGGACCTGACCAAAACTCTGATAAAAGGCTGACAAAGAACTGCTGATGTTGTTGGATTCTAACCTCCCTGCACTCGAAATGGATTTTCTGGAGCTACAGAACTCCAAATGGCGCTCTCTCAACGATGTTGGAAAGTAGATATTCAGAGATTTCTAGCAATATATAATAGTTCATATTTTTTCGAGCTTAGATGACGCAAACTGGCATTTAACGCCAGTTCCATGCTGTATTCTGGAGTCAAACACCAGAAACACGTCATAAACCAGAGTTAAACGCCAAAAACACGTTACAACTTGGCGTTTAACTCTAAGAGAAGCCTCTGCAAGTGTAAAACTCAAGCTCAGCCCAAGCACACACCAAGTGGGCCCCAGAAGTTGATTTCTGTAAACCCTAGTAGCTAGTCTAGTATAAATAGGACATTTTACTATTGTATTAGACATCTTGGTTTCGTCTTTTATCTTAGCATCCATCTTTGGACGTTTAGTTCTTAGACTTTGGGGGCTGGCCATTCGGCCATGCCTGAACCTTGATCACTTATGTATTTTCAACGGTGGGGTTTCTACACACCATAGATTAAGGGTGTGGAGCTTTGCTGTACCTCGAGTCTTAATGCGATTACTACTATTTTCTATTCAATTCAGCTTGTTCTTGTTCTAAGATATTTGTTGCACTTCAACATGATGAATGTGATGATCCGTGACACTCATCATCATTCTCACCTATGAACACGTGATTGACAACCACTTCCGTTCTACCTAAGAACAAGCGAGTATCTCTTGGATTCCTTAATCAAGATCTTTGTGGTATAAGCTAGAACCCTTTGGCGGCCATTCTTGAGAATCTGGAAAGTCTAAACCTTGTCTGTGGTATTCTGAGTAGGATTCAGGGATTGAATGACTATGACGAGCTTCAAACTCGCGATTGTTGGGCGTAGTGACAGACGCAAAAGAATCAATGGATTCTATTCCGACATGATCGAGAAACGACAGATGATTAGCCGTGCTGTGACAAGAGCTTTTGGACCATTTTCATTGAGAGGATGGGATGTAGCCATTGACAACGGTGATGCCCTACATATAGCTTGCCATGGAACGGAGTATGAAGGATTGAAAGTAAGAAAGCAGTATGTTGTAGAGATTCAACAGGGACAAAGCATCTCCATACACTTATCTGAAATTCCTGCCAATGATTTACATAAGTATTTTTATATTTATTTTATGCTTTATTTATTATTAATTTTCGAAAACCATTATAACCATTTGAATCCGCCTAACTGAGATTTACAAGATGACCATAGCTTGCTTCATACCAACAACTCCGTGGGATCGACCCTTACTCACGTAAGGTATTACTTGGATGACCCAGTGCACTTGCTAGTTAGTTGTGCGGAGTTGTGACAAAGTGTGATTCACGTTTGAAAGCACCAAGTCATTAGAGCCATTGTTGATGATCACAATTTCGTGCCCCACGCGCGGTCGTGTGAGCCATGCGCCCGCGTCACTTCTCGCTGGTCATCTTCTCAATTTCTTGTGTTCCTTCCATTTTTGCAAGCTTCCTCTCCATTTTCTAAGACATTCCTGCCCTATGAAGCCTGAAACCATATAATTTCAAATTTCATACCTAGCTACCCAGAATTTCTTTTTCACATTCCATACTCATGCATCAACCTTTATTTTAATTTTATCACATGTGCATTGATTGTTGAAGTTTAACTTAGCATTGGGGTAATTTTGTACCCTTATTTACTAAAATAAATATTTTTGTGACATGAAAATAAACATAGCTTATCAATACACATAGATATTTTTTTAATTTTCTTTTATAGTTTCACATGAGTAGGTAACCAAATTCCCATTATTTTATCATGACATATTCTTTTATTACCCTTTGTTCCCACAATCTTCCTATACTGAATCAACCCACAATTTCTACCTTAAGCTAACCAAAGATTGAATTGGGATATTTAATTATTTGTTCCCTTAAGGCTAGTAATGTGGTAAAATATAGAACAAATGGGATTACAACGGCTCAAAGTGGCTAACAAAGGTAATTAAAAGAGTAGGCTTATTTGGGATAAGTGAGCTTAAACAATAATGGCCTCAATCATATGCATGCATATAACACATTAACATTCGACATATAGGATAAAACAAAATTTAAATTACAATCATAGAGAAGTAAACACACAAGAAAAAAATATTTATGGTTAAATAATGTAACCATGTATTTAGGCTCAAAGTCTCACAGGTTGTGTGTTCTTTAGCTCAGAAACCATGTTCCAATTACAACTTCAAACAAATTTAACATAAAGGTTTTGATTTAAATTAGTGAAATTTTTCAAAAATGGGATCTTAAAAGAAACTTATTATCTTTTCAATCAAGTAGAATATGCATGAAATTAACCTATTACTATGCAATCTATCCTATTCTAAAAAAAATAAATTGGTGTTAGGGAAGAGAAATTACCTCCGGAAGTCAGGTACTGCCCGACCTCCCCACACTTAAGGCTTTGCACCATCTTCGGTGCCATCTGTCAGGAACAAAGGTGGGCTGGTAGCAGTATCTCCACAGTCGAGACCGTCATGACTCCCTGTGCTGGTAAAGGAAGTGGAGTCCGGAGTGTTTGGTTCTCTGTCAGGTCTGTGGTTACCTGTGAGCAACTCCTTGAGGTATTTAAATCGGCACTGGTTGTGGCGCTCTCGTAACTTCACTTTCTGGTCTTGCTGGTCCAACCTCTCCAGTATTTGATGGAGTAGCTGACTTGTTGAAGGTTCTTGTGGTGTTGAAAGAGGAACGTCTGCAGCCTGTTCTGTGGACTGACTGGTAGTGGCTGTTGGTGGCCTGAGATATTTCCCGTTAGGGACGTACTGATCATCCCGTGGAAGCATGGCTTTGGTGTCCCCAACTCTGTAGGAGACTCCGGCTACTGAGACAAGATCTGAGACCAAGGCGGGAAAGGGTAAGTTGCCCGCAATTTGTACGTGTCCCATGGCATTCCGGATGTATCTTGGTAGGTTTAGAGGCTGGTCTGTAAGGATGCACCATAGTAGAACGGCCATGTCTGTAGTGAAGGAAGACTCATGAGTGCTCGGAAAGACATAATGGGACATAATCTGTGGCCATACATGAGCCTCCAAGGTAAGAGCGGAAGCAGATATTCCCTTAGGCCAGGAACGATGGTATCCAAAAATCCATCTACTGCCAGGTTGTGCAATAACTCTGAGAACAGCGTCCCAGTCAAATTGGTACATCTGGCGCTTGAATGCGGCTTCTTGAAATGCGCCCAGTCCTTCTGGAGCAGGGGGAGATCTAAGGCTCGTCGAATGGCCTCTTCTGTAATGGGGACTTGCTTCTGACGGACATAGACATACTACAAGGTTGGCAAGTGGAAATTGGAGCAGAACTCGACTACCCATGAAAGATTAACCTGCTGTGGCTGTCTCTGTAGGAATCCCCAGTGTCGTCGCTCAATTCGCGGCTCAACAAATTCAGCAATACGGGGCGGGAGGATAAGAAGGTATTTGTTGTTGTAACTCCTTTCTGCCAGGATGGGGAACATCTGCTCACAGTAGCAATTGGGAAATCGCGCAGTGTCCTTTGCTGGAAAGGCTTTTTCTTTTTCATCGACCTTTATAATCCTCTTAATTCTTTTTATTGAGGGCTTTCTCCTTGTCTTTCTTGGTGTCCATCTAAAAAAAGAAAAGAGAAAGTATGTTAAAACGTCAAGGGTTAAAGCAAAGAAGAAAACGGGAAAGGTGGTAATTAATGCATAGTAAAGAAGAATGACGTTAACACATGGTCATGACTACATGTGAAAGGTCATCAATGGAAATATAGCAAGTGCATGGGATGACAGTTAAATGCAAGGTGTTTATTGGTATGCCGGCAAAAGCATGAGTAGCATAGATCAAGCATTCAATGTCTAAGTTAGATTACTAAGTCTTCCAAACTAACAATGTGTTTGTAATAACAATTATATTTAATTAATAAAATATAAAAAGTTTTTTTGTGAAAAATAAACATTTAGAGTAGTAGATTAAAAGAAATCTAAAAATAGTGCACAATGCCATACGGGCGTTTTCACAAACACATAGCATGCATGATAAATAAGGTATAGAAAGTATTAAATTAAACATGCAAGCAACCCTATAAAAATAATATATAATTGTTAAACAATTCCTTAACAATCCACAAGCAAAGTATAGAAAATAATGACGCAAATAAATTTCCAACACCAATGAAAAGAAAAAGAAAGAAAAAAAGAACATAGATAAAAAAAGTAGAAAGAAATAGAAGAAGAAAACATAAAAATAAAAAGAAGAATAGAAAAGTAAGGAGGAAAGAAGAAAAGAGAAACCTTGATAATGGTGGTGAGAGGGGCGAAGTAGAAAGTGAGAAAGAATGAAGAAGGAAGAAGGGGGGAAAGAAAGAAGAAGGGAAAAGAAAAAGTAGGATTTGGGGAAGAAAAAGATAAGATATTTTAGCAGATTTAGATAAGTTGTGCGGCGCATGTGTCGCAGACGCATGGGTCACGCGGCACGTGACATGATTTATGCAAGTGGCGCGAGGGCAGCCTCGCGTTCGCACAACTCTCTGTATGACAACTCATTTTGCCAAATTTTAGGGTGACGCGTTTGCGTGGTCGACGCGATCGCGTGAGTAGCCAAACTTTGAAAATGGCGCGGACGCGTGGTAGGGCTTGTGTGTCTAGCACGAGTTCAGCCCAACTCCAGCTCAACTTACTGCCATACACCCTTTTTATCTCGAATTGCAGGGCCACGCGTTCGCGTGGTTGACGCGGACGCGTGGGGAGGCATCGACGCGATCGCGTGGATCAATTTGTGCCAAAGGCACGCCTCTAGCCACACTTTTGCATGACTCTCTGTTCATTTTATTTTCTTCCCAATGCACATATGACGCGGACGCGTCAGCGACGCTGTCGCGTCGCGTGCGTTTTTTTTATGCAATATGCAAATGCAAACTATATGCACTAATACGGAGAAGACTTATTGAAAAAAAAGGAAAACTAAGAAGAGAGAAAGGAACGATCATACCATGGTGGGTTGTCTTCCACCCAGCACTTTGCTTTAACGTCCTTTAGTTGGATGCTCCACTAGCTCAATCTTCTGCTATGGGTGGATCTTCCAAGAGGAATATCTCTAGATCCTTTTTTTCTTCATCTTCTCACCATGATATAGCTTTAAACGATGTCCATTGACTTTAATGAATTCAGATCTTAAAGGATGACTCAAGTGGAAAACTCCGTATGGCTCAGCCTTTTCTACTCTATAAGGGCCGTCCCATCTTAATCTCAACTTTCCTGGCATGAACCTCAATATGGAGTTGTAAAAGAGGATTAAATCCCCATGTTGGAACTCTCTCCTCTTGATGTGCTTATCATGCACAGCCTTCATCTTTTCCTTGTAAAGCCTGGAGTTCTCATAAGCTTCTAGGCGAAGGCTTTCTAATTGCTGCAGTTGCAACTTCCTTTCAGCTCCGGCCTTCTCAAATCCCATGTTGCACTCCTTCACTGCCCAAAAGGCTTTGTGCTCTACCTCAACTGGGAGGTGACAGGCTTTTCCATAAACTAAGCGGAAGGGACTCATCTCAATGGGTGTCTTGTATGCTGTCCGATATGTCCAAAGCGCATCTTGGAGCCTGGTGCTCCGGTCCTTTCTATGAGGCTTGACTATCTTTTGTAGTATGTGCTTTATCTCTTTGTTAGACACCTCTGCTTGTCCATTAGTCTGGGGTGATAGGCTGTTTATACTTTATGAATTATTCCATGCCTATTCAGTAATCCTGTTAGTCTCCTGTTACAAAAGTGAATGCCTTGATCGCTCATGATTACTCGTGGTGATCCAAAGTGACAAATAATATGGTTTCTAACAAAGGAAACAACAGTGTTAGCATCATTAGTACGGATTGGAATTGCTTCCACCCATTTAGAAACATAATCCACAGCTAACAGTATATAAAGGTAACCATTAGAATTTGGAAAGGGACCCATGAAGTCAATGCCCCAAACATAAAAAATTTCACAGAAAAGCATAATCTGTTGAGGCATCTCATCCCTCTTGGATATATTACCAAACCTTTGGCATGGAGAACAAGATTTACAAAATTCAGCAGCGTCTTTAAAAAGAGTAGGCCACCAGAATCCACAGTCTAAAATTTTTCTAGCTATTCTTTGAGGGCCAAAATATCCTCCACTCTCAGATGAGTGGCAGGCCTCCAAAATAGACTGGAATTCTGATTGAGGCACACACTGTCTATTTACCTGGTCAGCACCACACCTCAATAAATATGGATCATCCTATATATAATATTTGGACTCGCTTTTCAGCTTGTCTCTTTGATGCTTAGTAAACTTTGGGGGGAAGGTGTGGCTGACTAGATAATTAGCTACAGGCGCATACCAAGGGACTACTTCAGATACTGCTTGTAAGTTGCCAAATGGGAAATTATCATTTATAGGAGTGGAGGCATCCTTAATGTGCTCAAGGCGACTCAAGTGGTCTGCCACTAGATTCTGGTTACCACTGATGAGGATGCAGAAGCTGGTGAATTAAAAATTTATTAAAATGGTTACGTTGCAAGTATAGTTCTTAACTCACCGAAAATCTGCCTATCAATTTTGAAATATGTCACTGAAAGTTTAAATTAAAATGACTGGGAGTTTTAAGTCCTAGGTCGTCTCCCAACGAGTTGCAGAAAAGTGTGCTGTATTATTAATCAGATATTCCAAAAAGAGTTGAGCTAAGTAAATTGGGATTTAAATTGAGGAATTTTAAATAATAAAAACGAAAGGCCTTGACTGGGAATTGATTGGTTAGACTCTCTATCATTGATGGTGTGATTGTAAGATTAATTTATAATTAATAGTTGTTTTGTTTGGTTATCCTTTACTAGATAAGTGAAAGTTAAACAAGTGAAAATGCCAGATCTGTTCACAAGTTGCGACCCATTTAGTTTAAAGGAATTGGCGTCGGTGATAGGATAACAATCCAACATTTAACCCAATTACAAATTTTTTCTTTCAATCCTTCCAACTCAAGAGTTTCCTTTAATCAACTCCCCATCAAGTAATAAAACTACTCACGCATTGTAAATAAAGAATTCATGGCACATGAAAGGGAATTAAAAGAAGACATGATTATTGGAATGGAAATTAAATTAAAAAGAAATAATCCTTGCATTAATTAATCATAAAAATATCTGAATGACAAAATTGAACATAACAAAAAACATGGAAGAATAAAACCAAGTTAAGAGAACAAACTAGGGTGATGAAGTCTTGATGAGGAAAATAACTCTTCTCAATGTTCCAATGCTAAGATCAATGAAAAATTAAAATTCTCAAAACTAGAGAGAAAAACCTAAGAGAGTCAAAAACTAGATCTAAACTACTCAATGAATGTGTCTCTTGTTTCTGCATATTCTCTGACTCTAGTCTGCTGTTCCGGGCCATAAACTGGGCCGAAATAGGGTCCAAAGTCGCTGGTTTCAAATTCTGTAGTTTATGCAGATCGCGCATGTCACGCGATCGCGTTGCGCTCCTTCGCGCGGTCGCTTGAGCCATGCGACCGCGTCACTTTTCGCTGGTTATCTCCTCAAATTCTTGTGTTCCTTCCATTTTTACTAGCTTCCTCTCCAATCTCCGTCTCATTCATGCCCTATAAAGCCTGAAACACTTGACACACAGATTACAGCATCGAATGGAATAAAGGAGAATTAAAATTAAATAATTAAAGTCTCTAGGAAGCAATTTTCAAACATGTAATAAATTCAGGAAGGAAATCTAAATACATGCTAAATTGATGAATAAGTGGGTAAAGATCACGACAAAACCACACAATTAAACACAATATAAACTATAAAATAGTGGTTTATCAACCTCCCCACACTTACACATTAGCATGTCCTCATGCTAAATTGAAGGAGACAAGGAAATAAGTACGAACATGCAGAAACTCATGAAATGAAATGCAATCCTACATATATAAATAAATGCAACTATATGATTATTATCCACTTGATCAAAAGTAAATAAGCCCTTCAAAACCATTACAAATCAAATTCCACTAATTTTATCATCATGTAATAAAACCGATAAAAGTGCAAGAAGATAGCTTATGAAGGCCAGGAACATGAAAATTCAAGCATTGAACCCTCATTGATAAAGTATGTATGCTCTAATCTCTAGTGTATAGGGTAATCACTCTATTCTTCTCTAGTCATGCTTTCTAACTTTTGTTTTTCTCCTAACCAATCAACAACAGTTAATATACCAATGCAAACATCATGAGGTCTTTTCAGGGTTGTAATGGGGCCAAGGTGCAGGTAAGGATATACATATGGCTAAGTGAGCTTTATAAATTGAATCTTTAATTAACCTAAGCTCTCACCTAATATACATATATTCTATATACTTTTAAATTCATGCTTAGCTACCCATAATTCTCTTTTTCAACCCATACTCATGTTTCAACCTTGTATTTTAATTCTATCATATGTGCATTAATCTTTGAATTCTGAATTTAACATTGGGGTAATTTTGTCCCCTTATTTATTGATTTATTGATTTTTTTTGAATAAATAAACTAGCTTATTAATGCACATGGATTTTTTATTTTCATAGTTTCACATGAGTAGGTGTCTAGATTTCCATTATATTATCATGACATATTCCCTTATTATCTTTTGTTCCCACAATTTCTCATACTTAACTAGCACACACAATTCTATCTTAAGCTAACCAAAGATTCAATTTGGGATATGCAATTGTTTTTCAGCTTAAGGTTAGTAATGTGGTGAAATATAGAACAAATGGGGTTTTAAAAGCTCAAAGTGGTTAACAAGGGTAATTGAAAAGGGGAGGCTTGATTTGGATAAGTGAGTTTAAACAAATAATAGCCTCAATCATGTGCAAGCATGTAAATATAATAAATATTAGACATATAAGATAAAACAAAATATAGATTACAATCATAGAGAAGTAAACACACAAGAATAAAATAATTATGGTTAAATAATGTAACCATACATAAAGGCTCAAATCTTTCACAGGTTGTGTGTTCTTTAACTAAAACATCATGTTCCAAATACAACTCAAGCAGATTTATCATAAAAATTTTGAAAAATTAGTGAAATTTTATTCTAAAGATAGATTTGTAAAAGAAACTTATTGTCTTTTCAATCAAGTAGAACATGCATGCAACTATCCTAACCTATGCAATTTATTCTATTCTATAAAAGAAAGAAAAAATCTAACTAAAATATCCTAATTATTGGTGTCAGAGAAGAGAATTTACCTCCGGAAGTCAGGTACTGACCGACATCCCCACACTTAAGGCTTTGCCAGGTACTGACCGACCTCCCCACACTTAAGGCTTTGCACCGTCCTCGGTGCCGTCTGTCAGGAACAGGGGTGGGCTGGTAGTAGTATCTCCATAGTCGGGATCATCATGGCTCCCGGTGCTGGTAAAAGAAGTGGAGTCCGGGGTGTCTGAGTCTCTGAAGCGTCCCTTGAGTAGCTCCTTGAGGTGTTTGAATCGGCGCTCGTTACGGCGTTCTCTCATCTTTGCTTTTTGTTCATGATGCTCTTTTAGTTCCTCTTTTTGCTGGTGGTTTGGAAGCAGCTTTCTCTTTTCCTTTCTTGGTGGCCATCCTGAAAGAAGGGAAGAGAAAGGAAATTAAATACAAAGAGATAGAGCAAGGAAGAGGGTATTGTAAGTGATAGTCAATGCACAATAAAGATAAATGGCATGAACACATGGTCCGGATTACATGTGAAAAGCTCATCAATGGAAATATAGCAAGTGCATGTAGGACAATGGAATGCAAGAGGTTTATTGGCATGTAGGCAAAGGCATGAGTAGCATATATCAAACATTCAATGTCCAAGTTAGGTTACAATTTGTAACAAACTAACTATCACATTTGTATTGACAATTAAATTTAATTAATAAAATATGAAAGGGAATTTGTGAAAAGCAAGCATTGCAGAGTAGAGTAAAGTAATGTAGAAAAGTGAACATGGCATGCATGGTAAACAATATATAAAAAATATGAAATTGAACATGCAAGCAATCCCTTAAATAGGAGAAAAATAATTGTCAAACAATTTGCAATAATCCACAAGCATATAATGAGGAATGATGACTCAAAAGGTTTCTAACACCATGTAAAAGAAGAAGAAGGAAAAATAAAGATGTGAAAAGAAAAAGAAAAGAAAAAGAAAAGAAAAAGAAAATAATAATATATATACATACTATAATAAGAATGATAGAAAAGAGAAGAAGGAAGAAGAAGGTAAAACCTTGTTAATGGTGGTGAGAGAGAGAGAAAGTGAAAGGTGGGGTAGAAGGGGAAAGGGAGAAAGAAGAAAGAAGGGGGGAAAAGAAAAAGAAGGGTTTGGAGAAGAGAAAGATAAGATAATTTGGCTTATTGGGTTGAGCTGTGCGGCGCATGCGACGCGGCCGCGGAAGGCACGCGTTCGCGTGGATGCGCATCAGGAAGGGGGACGCGATCGCGTCGGTCACGCAGTCGCGTGACCTACATTGTGCTGCTGGCGCGAGTGCATCCTCGCTCCAGCACAACTCTCTGTTCAATATAATTCAATTGCCAAATTAAGGTGAAGCGATCGCGTGGGTAATGCGATCGCGTGAGTGTGCATCAGAAGTTAATTGACGCGGCCGCGTCGGCGACGCGGTCGCGTGACCAGGATTGTGCTTCCAGCACCAATCCAGCACCACTCTCGCACAATATAGCATTGTGCACCCTTTTACGTCGAAAATGCAGGGCACGCAGCCGCGTGGAGTACGCGGTCGCGTGGGAGGCCATGATTTCCATGCGACGCGGTCGCGTGGAGTAAATTGTGCCTTTGGCACGACTCCAGCGCTGCTCCTGCGTAACTTTTTGTTCATTTTTATTTTTCTTTACTCCCCCTGCCACGCGGACGCGTCGCTTGTGCGATCGCGTCGCACGGCAAAAATTTTTTTTTTTTAGAAAGATAAAGACATGTAATTGAAAGAGCACGAAAGCACTAATAAAGAGAATAGTTATTTAAAGAAGAAAAACTAAAAGTAAAGAAAAGAACGATCTTACCGCGGTGGGTTGTCTCCCACCAAGCACTTTGCTTTAACGTCCGTAAGTTGGACGCTCCCCTAGCTCAATCTGTTGCTATGTAGGGATCTTCCAGGCGGAAGATCTCAAGCTCCTTGCTCTTCTGCACCTTCTCACCATGGTATAGCTTCAGACGGTGTCCATTAACCTTAATATGTTCAGAACTTAAAGGATGGCTTAGGTGATAAACTCCGTACGGTTCAACCTTCTCTATTTTGTATGGACCTTCTCATTTTGATCTCAACTTGCCGGGCATGAGCCTCAGTCGAGATTTTTAAAGGAGAACAAAATCTCCAGGTTGGAACTCTCTCTTCTTGATGTTTTAATCATGCACAGCTTTCATCTTTTCCTTGTATATTCTGGAGTTCTCGTAAGCTTCTAGGCGAAGGTTCTCCAGTTCCTGCAGTTGCAACTTTCTTTCAGCTCCAGCAGTCTCAATCCCCATGTTGCACTCTTTAACTGCCCAGAAGACTCTGTGTTCGATTTCAACTGGGAGATGACAAGCTTTTCCATAAACTAAGCGGAAGGGACTCATCCCAATGGGTGTCTTGTATGCTGTTCTATATGCCCACAGTGCATCTTGTAGTCTGGTGCTCCAGTTTTTTCTGTGAGGCTTTACTATCTTTTGCAAGATACGTTTAATTTCTCTGTTTGACACCTCGGCTTGCCCATTAGTTTGGGGATGGTAAGCTGTTGCAACTTTATGGATTATCCCATGCTTCTTCATCAATCCGGTTAGTCTCCTGTTACAAAAATGGGTGCCTTGATCGCTCACGATCGCTCGTGGTAATCCAAAGCGGCATATAATATGGTTTCTCACAAAGGAAACAACAGTGTTAGCATCATCAGTGCAGGTAGGAATTGCTTCCACCCATTTGGAAACATAATCTACAGCTAACAATATATAAAAATATCCACTAGAATTTGGAAATGGACCCATGAAGTCAATGCCCCAAACATCAAAAATTTCACAGAAAAACATATATTGTTGAGGCATCTCATACCTCTTGGATATGTTACCGAATTTCTGGCATGGGTGACAAGATTTACAAAACTCAGCAGCATCTCTAAAAAGAGTAGGCCACCAGAATCCACAGTCTAAGATCTTTCTAGCTATTCGTTGAGGGCCAAAATGTCCTCCACTCTCAGATGAGTGACAGGCCTCTAAAATGGACTGGAATTCTGATTGAGGTACACAACGTCTAATTATCTGGTCAGCACCACATCTCCATAAATATGGGTCATCCCATATATAATATTTAGACTCGCTTTTCAGCTTGTCTCTTTGATGTTTAGAAAAATGTGGAGGAAATGTGCGGCTAACTAAATAATTAGCAATAGGTGCATACCAAGGGACTACTTCAGATACTGCTTGCAGGTTGTCAAAAGGAAAATTATCATCTATAGGAGTAGAATCATCCTTAATATGTTCAAGGCGACTCAAGTGGTCTGCAACTAAATTTTGATTACCACTCCTATCCTTGATTTCTAAATCAAACTCTTGTAATAGCAGTATCCAATGTATAAGTCTTGGTTTGGATTCCTTTTTAGCCAATAGATACTTTAGAGCTGCATGGTCCGAATACACTACTACTCTAGTACCAAGTAAATAAGCCCGGAATTTATCCAGAGCAAAAACAATAGCAAGTAGCTCTTTCTCAATAGTAGTATAATTGGACTGGGCAGTGTCTAAAGTCTTAGACGCATAGGCAATAACAAAAGGATTCTTACCTTCTCGCTGAGCCAACGCTGCTCCTACCGCATGGTTGGAAGCATCGCACATGATTTCAAATGGCTGGCTCCAATCGGGTCCTCTCACAATTGGAGCTTGAGTTAGAGCAGTCTTTAGCTTATCAAATGCTTGTTTGCAATCCTCACTGAACTCAAACTCAATATCCTTTTGTAGTAGTCTGGATAAGGGAAGTGCCACCTTACTAAAATCCTTAATAAATCTCCTGTAGAAACCTGCATGGCCAAGGAACGAACGGACTTCCCTCACAGAAGAGGGGTAAGGTAGACTAGAAATAACATTCACCTTTGCTGGGTCTACAGAAATGCCATTATTAGATACCACATGTCCCAATACAATCCCTTACTTTACCATAAAGTGGCATTTTTTGAAATTCAATACAAGGTTTGTATTAATACATCTATCTAATACTCTAGATAATCCATCTAAGCAAAGGTTAAAAGAATCACCATAAACGCTAAAATCGTCCATAAAAACTTCCATACAGTCCTCAATAAGATCAAAGAAAAGACTCATCATGCACCTTTGGAAAGTAGCTGGTGCATTGCACAAGCCAAAGGGCATTCTTTTATAAGCATATGTCCCAAAAGGACATGTAAAAGTAGTCTTTTCCTGATCCTCAGGAGCTATATGAATCTGGAAATAACCTGTGTAACCATCTAAAAAGCAATAATGTGATTTACCTGACAGGCGATCCAGCATTTGATCAATGAATGGAAGTGGATAGTGATCCTTACGAGTAGCTTGGTTGACACGTCTGTAATCAATGCAGACTCTCCAAGCATTCTGAACTCTAGTTGCTATGAGCTCTCCATGCTCATTTTTCACTGTAGTGACTCCGGACTTCTTGGGCACCACTTGCACTGGGCTTACCCATTCACTGTCTGAAATGGGATATATGATACCGGCCTCCAATAATCTGGTCACTTCCTTTTTTACAACTTCCAAGATGGTAGGATTCAATCTTCTTTGTGGTTGACGGATAGGTCTTGCTCCCTCTTCTAAAAATATTCTGTGCTCGCATATTTGAGGGTTGATTCCCACTATGTCTGCCAAACTCCACCCTATTGCCTTCTTATGCTTCCTCAACACAGCAAGTAGCTGTTCTTCTTGTTGAGAAGTCAGTTCTCTTGCAATAATAACCGGAAGCTTCTGCTCATCCTCAAGGTAAGCATATTTGAGATGTGGAGGGAGAGGTTTCAATTCTAACTTTTGATCATGGACAGGCTCTGGGTTATCTGGGGTTTGTGAAAATGGCGAAGTGTCCTCATTGTCAGTTAAAAGGGTCCCCACACTTGGACCTTGTCCAGTGTACCTCTCTTCAAACTCTTCCTTTTGAACTTCAGCCACACTTTCGTCTATGACATCACACTGGAAGATAGAACAATCTTCTGGGGGGTTGTCAATGACTCCATTCAGATTGAAGATTACTATGCGGCCATCTATTTCAAAGGAGTATGTCCCTGAAAAAACATCCAATTTGAATTTTGATGTCTTCGGGAATGGTCTTCCAAGTAGGATTGATGATGGCTTATCTGAATCATTATGGGGCATCTCCAAGATATAAAAATCAGTGGGAAATGTGAGCCCTTTAATGTTCACCAAAACATCTTCAGCAACTCCAGCAACTGTAATAATGCTTTTATCTGCTAACACAAAACGAGCTGCCGACTTTTTTAAGGGAGGGAGCCTTAAAACATCATATATCGACAAAGGCATTATACTGACACATGCTCCTAAATCACACATGCAATCATAAATTACTACACCACCAATAGTACAACTAACTATGTAAGGACCTAGATAACTACATTTTTCAAGTAATCCTCCCATTAAAGCAGATATAGAACTACCTAAAGGAATAGTTTCTAATTCATTAATTTTGTCTTTATGAATACATAAGTCTTTTAGAAACTTTGCATATTTAGGTACCTGCTGAATAACATAAAAAAGGGGAACAGTTACCTCAACCTTTTTGAATATTTCTACCATTTTAGGATCAGGTTCCAGCTGCTTCCTAGGCTTCCTTGCAAGTTGTGGAAATGGAATGGGAGTAGTGTTTTCTGTGGTGCCTGCACCTTTTTGTGCCTCTTCCTGTGGTTGAGCTATCTCTTCTTCAGCTATGTCCTGTATATCCTCTTCCTCTTCAACATCTTCAATTTCTACCACCTCTTCAGCTGAGGCGTATTCTGGTGAGCGTGGGTCCTCCTGATTCCTCTCCTGCAGTGTGGTTCCAGACCTCAGTGTGATGGCATTAATGCCTCCCTTTGGATTGGGTAATGGTTAAGAGGGGATTCCAGTGGTGCTTGAAGGTTGGTTACTGGAATTTTGTGCTGAACCAAGTTGTGTCATAAAAGCTTGCAGAGTAGAGGTGAAACCATTCAAACTGGCGTTAATACTGTTCACGATGGTATTTTCCATGGCCAGTTGTCTTTTCTCAAAAGCTTGTAATAATTCTTCATTAGAAGATACAGAAGAATGAGTAAATTAAGAGGTTTGTTGCTGGTTGTTCGGTGGTCCTTGGTTTTGCCTTAGGTGAGATGCTCGGTAAGGTTGATTTTGCTGCCTGTTGTTGTAATTATTCCACCTTTGATTTCCCTGATTATCTCTGCCTCCCCTATTATTGTTGTCCCTCCAATTCTAGTTTGAATTGTCCTGCCATCCATGGTTATTATTTCCATTTTGATTGTACCCTTGGTTGGGGCGGTCATAGAAGTTATGAGTGGATGCCACAATGTTGTCTTCTTGTTGGAGCTGCGGGCATTCATCAGTGTAATGGCTGTAATCAGCACAAATTTCGCAAATTCTTTGTGGAACTAGTTGTTGGTTTTTCTGCGGTTGAGTTTGCTGAGCTTGTTGATTTAACTGCATTTGCTTCAGCAGGTTGGTCATTTCACAGATGCTTCGATTTAGAGCAGCAGTCTCTATGCCAGAAGATACTTCTGCAACGGCCCTTAAACGGCCTTGCTTCTGTCTGTGATTCCGAGTAGATTCAGCTAAATCACTGATCAATTGCCAAGCTTCATCAGTGGTCTTGTACTTCTTCATAGACCCATTGCTGGCACTTTCCAATGTGGTCTTATCTTGGGGCCTCATACCTTGTGTGACATAGCTGAGTAGCACGATCTTGTCAATCATGTGGTGGGAGCATGCTTCCAGGAGATTATTGAAGCGCTCCCAGTATTCAAAGAGAGTCTCATTGTCATCCTGAACAATTGTAGAGATATCCTTCCTCAGTTTATCAGTAACTTCAGATGGGAAAAATTTCTCCAGGAACTCCTTTCTGAGTGTATCCCAGTTGGATACGTTTGCTAGAGGTTGAGTGTAGTACCACTCTCTTGCTTTTCCCTCGAGAGAGAACAGAAAAGCTTTCAGCAGAATTGAAGTTTCATCAGCGCCATCACGCCTGACAGTAGAACAGACTGCCTAAAAATCTCTCAAGTGCTTGATAGACTCTTGAGCAGGTAGGCCATGAAACTTCGGCATCAAATTTAGCAGTGCGGTCTTTATTTCAAAATCTGTAGCTACCGCTGGATGATGCGCTTAAAATGGTTGCAGTGTAAAATCAGGAGCTCCTTCCTCCTGAATGGTAATTCTTCTAGCTGCCATGTTTTCTGCACGTAAAACAACCGAATCAGTAGAATGGGGGCGGGTTTCTTCCTCAGATTCACTTTCAGATCCGCCCTCAGAGCGGACTAACCTACGCTGTTCTCGCCTTATTCATGAAATTTTTCTTTCAATTTCAGGATCGAATATTAGCAAGCGCGGATCAGGAAGTGAACGTGTCATTTGACAGAAGAAACACGCAGCTCATAGTAGCAAAATTAAAGAAAATGCAAATAAATAAATTCTAATTAATAAAATAAGCACTCTATTGCAACTCCCCGGCCACGGCGCCAAAAATTGATGAGGATGCAGAAGCTGGTGAATTAAAAATTTATTAAAATGGTTACGTTGCAAGTATAGTTCTTAACTCACCGAAAATCTGCCTATCAATTTAGAAATATGTCACTGAAAGTTTAAATTAAAAATACTGGGAGTTTTAAGTCCCAGGTCGTCTCCCAACGAGTTGCAGAAAAGTGTGCTGTATTATTAATCAGATATTCCAAAAAGAGTTGAGCTAAGTAAATTGGGATTTAAATTGAGGAATTTTAAATAATAAAAATGAAAGGCCTTGACTGGGAATTGATTGGTTAGACTCTCTATCATTGATGGTGTAATTGTGAGATTAATTTATAATTAATAGTTGTTCTGTTTGGTTATCCCTTACTAGATAAGTGAAAGTCAAACAAGTGGAAATGCCAGATTTGTTCACAAGTTGCAACCCACTTACTTTAAAGGAATTGGCATCGGTGATAGGATAGCAATCCAACATTTAACCCAATTACAAATTTTTTTCTTTCAATCCTTCCAACTCAAGAGTTCCCTTTAATTAACTCCCCATCAAGTAATAAAACTACTCACGCATTGTAAATAAAGAATTCATGGCACATGAAAGGGAATTAAAAGAAGACATGATTATTGGAATGGAAATTAAATTAAAAAGAAATAATCCTTGCATTAATTAATCATAAAAATATCTGAATGACAAAATTTAACATAACAAAGAACATGGAAGAATAAAACCAAGTTAAGAGAACAAACTAGGGTGATGAAGTCTTGATGAGGAAAATAACTCTTCTCAATGTTCCAATGCTAAGATCAATTGAAAAATTAAAATTCTCAAAACTAGAGAGAAAAACCTAAGAGAGTCAAAAACTAGATTTAAACTACTCAATGAATGTGTCTCTTGTTTCTGCATATTCTCTGACTCTAGTCTGCTGTTCCGGGCCAAAAACTGGGCCGAAATAGGGTCCAAAGTCGCTGGTTTCAGATTCTGCAGTTTATGCAGATCGCGCATGTCACGCGATCGCGTCGTCCATGCGGACGCGTCGCTAGCGCTTTTCCTTTTCACGCGTTCGCGTCGCCCACGCTACCGCGTTGCTTGTGCTTTCCAATCCGCGTGGCCACGCAAGCCATGCGGCCGCGTCACTTTTCGCTGGTTATCTCCTCAAATTCTTGTGTTCCTTCTATTTTTGCTAGCTTCCTCTCCAGTCTCCGTCTCATTCATGCCCTATAAAGCCTGAAACACTTGACACACAGATTACGGCATCGAATGGAATAAAGGAGAATTAAAATTAAATAATTAAAGTCTCTAGGAAGCAATTTTCAAACATATAATAAATTCAGGAAGGAAATCTAAATGCATGCTAAATTGATGAATAAGTGGGTAAAGATCACGACAAAACCACACAATTAAACACAATATAAACTATAAAATAGTGGTTTATCAACCACTCATATCATTAATTTCCAAATCAAATTCTTGTAGTAGCAGTATCCAACGTATGAACCTTGGTTTCGACTCCTTTTTAGCTAATAAATACTTTAGAGCTGCGTGGTCTGAGTACACTACTACTTTAGTACCAAGTAAATAGGCTCGGAATTTATCTAGAGTGAACACAATAGCTAAGAGCTCTTTTTCAGTAGTGGTGTAATTAGACTGGGCAGCGTCTAAAGTCCTAGACGCGTAAGTAATTACGAAAGAATCCTTACCTTCGCGCTGGGCCAGCACTGCTCCTACTGCATGATTGGAAGCATCGCACATGATTTCAAATGGCTGGCTCCAGTCTGGTCCTCTCACAATTGGAGCTTGAGTTAAGGAGGAATTTATCTTATCAAAAGCTTGCTCAAAATCTTCACTGAACTCGAGCTCGATGTGTTTCTGCAGTAACCTGGATAAAGGTAATGCTACCTTACTGAAGTCCTTAATGAATCTCCTGTAGAAACCTGCATGGCCAAGGAATGAATGGACTTTCCTCACAGAGGAGGGGTAAGGTAAACTAGAAATAACATCTACCTTTGCTGGGTCTACAGAGATACCAGTATCAGAAACAACATATCCTAGAACAATGCCTTGTTTCACTATAAAATGACACTTTTCAAAATTTAGAACAAGGTTTGAACTGACATACCTGTCCAATACTCTAGATAAACTATCCAAGCAAAGGCTAAATGAATTACCATATACGCTAAAGTCATCCATAAAAACTTCCATACAGGTCTCAATGAGATCAGAGAAAAGACTCATCATACACTTTTGGAAAGTAGCTGGTGCATTGCATAAGCCAAAGGGCACTCTCTTATAAGCATAAGTTCCAAAAGGACATGTAAAAGTAGTCTTTTCCTGATCTTCAGGGGCTATATGGATTTGAAAATAACATGTATAGCCATCTAAAAAGCAGTAATGAGATTTACCTGACAGACGATCAAGCATTTGATCAATGAATGGCAAGGGGAAATGATCCTTGCGAGCTGCTTGGTTGAGACGCCTGTAGTCAATGCAAACTCTCCATGCGTTCTGCACTCTGGTTGTTAGAAGTTCTCCCTGCTCATTTCTTATTGTTGTGACTCCAGACTTCTTGGGCACCACTTGCATTGGGCTGACCCATTCGCTATCTGAAATCGGGTAAATGATATCTGCTTCAAGTAGTCTGGTTACTTCCTTCTTGACAACTTCTAAGATGGTTGGATTCAATTTTCTCTGAGGTTGACAGACAGGCTTTGCTCCTTCTCCTAAGAATATTCTATGTTCACAAACTTGAGGGCTGAAGCCTACTATATCCGCCAGGCTCCATCTAATTGCTTTCTTATGCGTCCTCAATACACTAAGCAGATGTTATTCTTGTTGGGAAGTGAGCTCCCTTGCAATAATAACTGGAAACTTCTACTTGTCCTTAAGGTAAGCATACTTGAGGTGTGGAGGAAGGGGCTTTAATTCTATTTTCTACTCATGGCTTGGCTCTGGGTTATCTAGGGCTGGTGATAATGGAGAAGTGCTATCATTGTCCTCTAAAAATGTCCCTACACTTGGACCTTGCCCTATATACTTCTCTTCTAATTCCTCCCATGAACTTCAGCTACGGTTTCATCAATGATGTCAAACTGGGAGATAGAATGATCTTCCAGAGGATGCTTCATAGCTTCATCCAGATTGAAGCTCATTGTTCTGCCATCTACCTCAAAAGAATAGATTCCCAAAAAAGCATCCAGCTTGAACTTCGAAGTCTTCAAAAACGGTCTTCCAAGCATGATTGAGGAAGGCTTTCTCAGGTCATTTTGGGGCATCTCCAAGATATAGAAGTCAATGGGAAACGTGAGCTCCTTAATGCTCACTAACACATCTTCAGCAATTCCCACCACTGTAATAATGCTTTTATCTGCTAATACAAAACGAGCTGCCCACCTTTTTAAGGGAGGGAGCCTTAAAGCATTATATATAGACAAGGGCATAATACTCACGCACGCTCCTAAATCACACATACAGTCAAAAAATATCACACCTCTAATGGTACAGTTGACCATACATGGACCTGGATCACTACATTTTTCAGGTATATTTCCCATTAAAGCAGATATAGAACTACCTAAAGGAATAGTTTCTAATTCATTAATTTTATCTTTATGTATGCACAATTCTTTTAGAAACTTTGCGTATTTAGGTACTTGCTGAATAACATCAAAAAGGGGGACAGTTACCTCAACCTTTTTGAATATTTCTACCATTTTGGGATCAAGTTCCATCTGCTTTCTGGCTTTCCTAGCAAGGTGTGGAAATGGGACAGGAGTGGCGTCTCTCACAGCTTCAGCTTGCTGGGGTTCTGCGTTTCTTGGTTGGGCTGCTTCTGCTTCAGCCATGCCTTGTGCTTCATCTTCTTCTTCGACATCCTCTACCTCAACCATGTCAACAGTTCGGGCATGTTCTAGTGGGCTTGGCTCCTCAGGAACCTTCCCTTGTAGTGTGGTTCCAGACCTCAAGGTAATGGCATTGATGCCACCTTTGGGGTTGGGTAATGGTTGAGAGGGGAGTCCACTGGAGCTCGAAGGCTGGTTGTTGGAGTTATTTAGTGATCCAATCTATGAGACAAGAGATTGCAAGGTAGAGTTCAGACCATTTAGAGTAGAAGTGAGGTTATTTTCCATGGCATGCTGTCTCCGATCAATAGATTGTAATAATTCATCATTAGAAGATGAAGAGGGATAAGTGAGCTGAGGGGTCTGCTGAGTTGCTTGAAGGTGCTTTAGATGAGGTGCTTTGTAGGCCTGATTCTGATTCTGCTGTCTGGTGTTGTTATTGTTGTTCCACCTCTAGTTTCTATTGTTATCTCTGCCTCCTCTGTTATGATTTTCCCTCCAACCCTGGTTAGAATTATCTCTCTAACCTTGGTTGGAATTGTCCTGCCATCCATGATTGTAGCTGCCACCTTGATTGTATCCTTGATTGGGGCGGTCATAGAAGTTATGAGTGGCTGCCACAGTGTTGTCTTCCTGTTGGAGCTATGGACATTCATCAGTATAATGACTATAATCAGCATAGATCTCGCATACTCTTCGTGGAACCAACTGTTGACTTTGTTGTGGTAGAGAAGGCTGAGCTTGTTGTTGACTCAACTGCATCTACTTTAGTAAGTTGTTCATTTCACATATACTCTAAGTTAGAGCAGTAGTCTCTTTGCCAGAGGATACCTCTGCAACAGCTTTTGACTGGCTTTGTTTTTACCTGTGATTCCTAATAGATTCAGCTAAGTCACTGATCAATTTCCATGCCTCATTAGTGGTCTTGTACTTTTTCATAGACCCATTGCTAGCACCTTCCAATGTGGGCTTATCTTGAGGCTTCATGCCCTGTGTAAAGTAGCCGAGAAACACTATCTTGTCAATCATATGGTGGGGACATGCTTTCAAAAGATTTTTGAAGTGCTTCCAATATTCGTAGAGAGTCTCAAATTCATCCTGAACAATCATGGAAATGTCTTTCCTCAATTTATCAGTAACTTCAGCTGGAAAGAATTTTTCCAAAAATTGTCTTCTAAGCGTATCCCAATTAGAAACAGTTGCTCCGGGTTGAGTGTAATACCACTCTCTTGCCTTTCCCTCAAGAAAGAATGGGAAGGCTTTTAACAGAATAGAAGTTTCGTCAGCACCATCACGCTTAACAGTAGAACAAGCTGTCTGGAAATCTCTAAGGTGCTTGATAGGCTCTTGAGCAGGTAAGCCATGAAACTTAGGCATCAAGTTGAGTAGTGCAGTCTTTATTTCAAAATCTACACCACCGCTGGGTGATGCGCCTGATACAGCTACAGTGTGAAATCTGGGGCTCCAGCTTCCTAGATAGTAACTCTCCTAGGTGCTGCCATGTTATATGCACATAAATCAACTGAATCAGTAGAAAGGGAGCTTGTTTCCTCCTTAAGTGACGTTTCAGATTCGTCCTCGGAGAGGACTAACTGACGCCGAGCTTGCCTTATGCGTGAAATAGTTTTTTCAATCTTAGGATCAAATACTGGCAAGCTTGGATCAGGAAGTGAACGCGTCATTCAATGAAAGAAACATGCAGCTCATATTAGCAAAATAAAAAGAAGAATGCAAATAAATAAATTCCAATCAATAAATTAGCACTCTATTGCAACTCCCCACCAACGGTGCCAAAAATTGACGTGGCGGAAATTGGCAGATTAAGAAATTAATATGAGAGATACGTTGCAAGTACAGTTCTTAACCAACAAAAATCCGCTTATCAATTTAGAAGTGTTATCACAAAATTAGAATTAAAATACTAAGAGTATGAATCCCAGGTCGTCTCCCAACAAGTTGCAGAAAGATGTGTTATTCTATTAATTAGAGGTTTTCCAAAATGATTTTGAGTTTGATAAACAGTAAATTAAATTAGAGAATTTGTGTAATTTAAATAAAAGTCTTGACCAGGAGTAGATTAATCAGAAGTTCTATCCTTGTTGGAGTTCTCCCAAGATCAATTGATAATTGAATGTTGTTCTACTTAGTTATCCTTTACTTAGTAAAGGAAAGTCAAGTAAGTTGGAAGTCTACTTCTATTCACAAGTTCTAATCCTCTCCCTTGGGAAGAATTAGTGTCAGTGAATAGAGAGCCATCCAACAATAAACCCAATTACAATTTTACTCTTGAGCATTCCAACTCAAGGTTCTCCTTTCAATCAACTCCCAATCAAGTTAGAGAACTACTCGCTCATCATGAATGTAAATTTCACAAAATAAAAATAAGAAATAAAGAAAGACATGATAGATAATAATCAAAAAGATCAATTAAAAATGAAAAATGGTTCTTGTATTAATAAATTCTAAAAATAATCCAATTGTAACTCTGAACAAATTAAGGATATAAAAGAGTAAGCAAAAAGTAAAGAAAACAAACTAGAGTGATGAAGTCTTGAAAAGGTGATAACTCTTCTCAATATCCCAATCCAAAAAGCAACCAAAAACAAAATCCTAAGAACTATCAATGTGTAGAGAGAAAACTTAAAGGAGGAGCAAAATCCGATCTAAAACTCAGAATTATGTGGAAGGAATGAAATCTTTGGTCTTTGCATGTTCCCTGGCTCTAATCTGTGTTTCTGGGCTGAAAATTGGGTTGAAACGCAGCCCAGAATCCACGCCAACGTTTCTGTAAATTCTGCATATCGTGACGACGACGCGTACGCGTCATTCAGCGTTTTTCCGTGCCACAAACACTCACCAAGTGGGCCTCAAAGTGGATTTTAGCACTCCATAGTTTATATTATCTTATCCTTGTAACTTTTAAATTTAAATTAACATCTTTTAGGTCTAGTATTTTACTATTTAAAGAGGAGATTACTTAGGTTTAAAAAACACATTACTTTTAGATATGCTTGACTTTTCATTTCATTTTCTCTGTAAAGCATGAGTAACTAAACCTACTGGTTAAGGTTAGGAGCTTTGCTTATTTCTATGGAATAATGTTATTACTCTCCCATTTTAATTAATGTTTGATTCCATTCTAAGGTGTTGTTTTCATTCTTAATCTTATGAATCTGGGTGGAACGACACTATGACCCTTATTCTACATGAGCACTTGTGATTCTTGATAAAGTTATCTCGCTTAGGATACAACTTGAAAACACTCCTCCTAAACTGAGGGTTATCTGCGGCTGATTGGGATACGTGACATGAATCCTGTTAGTTTTGGGTAATTAAGGTTTCCGTGGCTCTAAACTAGATTTTTGAACTTCACTCTCTGATATGAAAGAATTGAACTTCTCTGTGGCATTTTAAGATTTGGGAAGATTAACTCACTAAGACATTAGGCTTTAATAATCTATGGTTTTCCATGGAATGAATCATTCATTGTTAAAATAGTTAGTAAGAAGCATTAATCTGGAAAGATAAACATCTCCGAGACCTTAACTGTTTTCTGGTGCACCACTATTTCGTGGTATATTTTGTGCTCAATTTAGATGGATTTCATCCACTTTTTCCAAATTTACCCAATGAAATAGCATGGTTTCGTGATTCTCTCCTAATTTGCGCTTAAGTGTGAAAACATGCTTTTTAAGCCTTTAATTGGTTAATTTTGATTCACCTTTGATTCCACTAGATGCCTTGATGTGTTTGTTAGTAAATTCAGATTGGAAAGACTAGGAATGGATCAAAGGGATGAAGAGGAAAAGAATGCAAGTGGAGAATCCATGAAGAAACAAAGATTTGAGATGCATTCACCGACGCGCACGCGTAGCAGACGCGCACGCATGGAATTGGAGTCACATGGCGACGCGTACGCGTACATGAAGCATACGCGTGGAACGAAAAATGCCAAGCAATGCGTACGCGTCGATACTCGCACGTGACCTCATTAAAGTGAAAATGTTAGGGGCAAATTCTGGGCTTCCCAAGCCCAAATCCAACTCACTTCTGAGCCTATTTCATGCAAAAATCAAGAGGAGCCAAGGGGGGAGTCATAATTGAATTTCAGAAAGAAATGCTTTAGTTAATTTCTAGAGAGAGAAGCTCTCTCTTCTCTCTAGAATTAGGTTAGAGGTAGATTAGGATTTCTTAGATCTAGGTTTAATTTATGCTTTGATTTAGTTTTCCTTTATCAATTCTTGCTCCTCTACCTTTCCTCTCTCTAGTTTTTTACTTTACTCCTTGTAATTCTTTACTTTTGTGTTGATGCACTCTTGTTTCTTCTATTTCTCTTTTAATACAATTTATGATTCGTGTTCCTTTATTGTTGATCTGATTTGTTGTTGTTAATTTCCTTGCAATTAGTAGTTGTAGGTCCACTTTTCTTGCAATTTGATTTTACTTTCCTTTTATGTCTTCCAAGTGTTTGATAAAATGCTTGGAAGGATGCTATGGTAGATTTTTCTCCTCTTGGCTTTGGTTGAGTAATTGGAGACTCTGGAGTTATCAAACTCCTTTGTCGATTGATAATTGGAAGTTGCTAGTTGAATTACATGTCACTAAAGCTAGTCTTTCCCTTTGGATTTGACTAGGACTTGTGAATCCAATTTGATTATCTTCACTTGACTTTCCTCCATAGTTAGAGGTTAACTAAGTGGAGCAATGGATAATTCTTGTTCACAATTGATGATAATAATGAGGATAGGACTTCTAGTTCTCATACCTCGCCAAGAGCTTTTCTAGTTGTTAGTTTACTTCATTTGCCATTTACATTACTTGTTCCTTAATTCAAAACCCCAAAATACTTGTCCCATAACCAATAGTAAGAACACTTCCCTACAATTCCTTTGAGAGATAACCTGAGGTTTGAATACTTCGGTTTATTTTTATAGGTGTTTGTTACTTGTGACAACCAAATTTTTGTATGAGATGATTCTTGTTGGTTTAGAAACTATACTTGCCATGAGAATTTATTTGTGAAATTTTTTACCAATCAAAAATCCGTTCATCATTTTCTCATTATTTCTACACCAATTCTTCACTGCTTTCCTTATTATCTTATTTTATGCATTCTCAATAACAACCCTATTTTCTGTTTGCCTGACTAAGTCCTGCAAGACAACTATTGCTTGCTCAATCCAACAATCCTCAGGAGATCGACCCTCACTCTCCTGAGGTATTACTTGGACGACCCTCAATATGGATTGAGCTTCTGTTGGAGATTATTGTTATGGTAGAAACCAGATGCTAAATGATGACTGAATAATGATTGACTAGTTGAAGATATTGAATTATGCAAGTATGATGGATTGTTAATAACCTTGTTGATTAAAGTGAGAAATTTAGGTGTGAAATTGTGTAATATATAGGTATGACTGATTGTTGTATGATGTAGATATTTTAGTGCTAAGTTAGTATGCTATGGTTTGTTGTTATGCTGAATATATATATAGGAGATTGGATTTGAGTTTGGTTTTTAATAAAAATTGAGGTTTGAGGTTTTTGTGTAAAATTGATTTTCGGTCAAACTTCAGTAAGCCATAACTCGGCTTCTGGACTCCCTTTCAAACCTATTTCATATGAAAATTGGGTCCGTCAAGATTACGCCATTCGAAAAACGGATGAAAAATGTTTTGAAACAAAAAATTTATGCTCGTCGGAAGTCTGGAGTGCAAAATTGAAAATTCTGCAGCATTCAGCATTTTTGCTATTTTGCACAGCTTGCGTATGCGACCAATGCACGCGACGTGACCAACTGATGAACAGATATTTTATACGATTTTTGGTATTATTTTCATATAGGTTTTACCATGTTTTGTTTAGTTTTTATAGGTTTTAGTGTTAAATTCACATATTTGGATTCTACTATGAGTTTTTGTGTTTTTTTGCAATTTTAGATAATTTTTGGGTGAAATTGAGGAGTTGGAGCAGAAGTCTGATTTAGAGACAGAGAAAGCACTGTAAATGCTGTCCAGATCTAGAGCTATAGAAGTTCAAATGGAGCATTCTCAATAACTATGGAAAGCTGACTTCTAGAGCTTTCTAGAAATGTATAATATTTTATACTTTGCTTCGAATTAAAAGGCCCAAAACTAGCGTCCAACACCAACTTCCTGTCCTATTCCTGGCGTCCAGTGCCCAAAAAGCAGAGCCCAGCGTCCAAACGCCCAGATAGGACCCCTAGCCAATGTTCAATGCCCTAGAGGCCTCCTAGCACATGGATCTCATCAAAGCTCAGCCCAAAAACTCAGCAAGTGGGCCCCTAAAGTGGATTTTAGCACTAAAGAGATTGTTTTACCCTTACTAGTCATTAATTTAGTATTTAAGAGTTATTTTACAAAATTATTCGAACTTTTACACCATTATTTCAAGTTTTACATTGTATTTCACATTAGTATGAGTTTCTAAACCTCCTAGATTGAAGGGAGGAGCCCTGCTGAGTTCTATGAATTATTAAAAGTATTACTATTTCTCTTCGATCCGTGTTTGATTAATTCTAAGATGTATATTCGTTCTTCATCAATATGAATGCGTTGAACTGGCATAAGGTTATCACATTCAACATGGGTTTAGGGTGCGTCTTTCATCGGACAATGATGAACCACCAGCTTGACTATACATCTCTTAGACAGCTAATCCACGACTTCGTTGGTGACTTCTCGAGACACCAGTTTATCCGATTTGTGGGGAGATTAGGGTCTCTGTGGTAGAGGCTAAAACCCAAAGATGCAGCATTCTCTGATCCGGAAGATCTGACATTGTCTGTGGCACTTTGAGTAGGATCATTAAGGAGAATGGACTGTACAAGCTTCACCCTCAAGCAGACTGGATCTGCACTAACCCTGGGGTTCAGATACGGAGGAGTATTAGCGGCTGCTCAAACCAGCGTCAATCACATACAGCCTGCCATTGAAGAAATCATTCACAAGCAAAGGAAACAGTACTACCAGAGTTAATTCAAAAAGACAAAGCAACTACAATCCTCAACTATATTCCTATTACTGATTCTATTTTATATATAAAGTATTAGCACCCTATTATATTAGAACTTTTTCACTCTATCAATCCAACTGAATTTTGATACGCCTGATTAAGACGTGCAAGATAACCATAGCTTGCTTCAAACCATAATCCTCGTGGGATCGACCCTGACTAGCTCAAGTATTACTTGGATGACCCAGTGCACTTGCTGGTATAGCTATACGAAAGTGTGGGGATTCGTGCACCACCAACCTCTTCGGGTTTTGCATCTTGCATATGCGGGCAGGGTGCTTGCGTACATGAGCAATGGTTTTTAAGGGGTTGCGTACGCGACCACCTGCATGCGACGCGACCAACCTTTCTGGTTTGGGTATCTCGCATACGCGAGCAGGGTGCTTGCGTACGTGTGACCCCTGTTATAGCAAACATGAATTTTGTGTTTTCAAAGCATAATTTCGAACCTCTAAGCCTCTATTTTCATTTTTTTAGCCATATATACTACTTAAATTATGAACCTGGCTAAAGAAGGGAATAAACGTTGCATCTGAGCACTTTTTCTTAAAAGTGCAACCTTAGGAGATGGTGGAAGGTGAGGATCCCCTTCTTTGTGCCTCTTGGTATTGTAAAATTACCCCCAGCGAGATGGTGGGAGTTTAGGATCCACCTCTTTTGTTCCTCCTGGGCATATGAGAACATACCTCCTGGGTAGACAAAAGAGTTGTGGTTTTTCCCTACTTGCTCTAGGTTGGTTAGTATAAAGGCTCCCCGGGTAGATGCAAGGGTATGGTTCACCCCACTTGCTCTGGGTTACGATCAACTATGTATGAAAGTGCAAATATATGGCATATAAGTAATGTTATGACTATAATGAATGAATATGAAATGATTATGAATGTATATGAATGAAATGAAGCTTATACAATTATGTTATCTGAGATACGAGTTTTTCTGGGTAAAGTACCATTGCTTGCCACCACGTGTTCCAGGTTGAGACCTGATACTCTATTGACCCTACGACGTAAGGGTGATCGGGCACATAATAACTTCCCGGGAAGGATATCCTCCAATGAGCAAACTTGATATATATAAATGAGAAAAAGCTATGCATAGACTCTTGGGGATGCGCGTCGAGGGACAGTCCAGGGTTTAGTAGCCGAACTTGTCGGGTTGGCTTGATAACCAACAGATGAGACTCATCAGCCATAGGGTTCTAGTTACTTTGATGTGGTGGCACTGTCTCTGTTTTTGAATGTATGACTTAATTGTGCATATTTGATTTTGCAGTTAAGTATATTGGTTCTTGAGGAATAGGGACTTAGAGTAGTATTATTGATTCTCTTAAAAAAAAGAAATAGATTGATTCTTGAAGCAAAACTAACATCAAAGAGAAATAAAAAGAAAAATCAAAAGAAAAAGGTCCAAGGCTTTGAGCATCAATGGTTAGAAGGGTCGAAATTGATCTAAAGCTCAAAAGAGTGATTTTTCATAACCATATGCTTATGGTATGAAAGTCCCAAGTAACCCTTGAGGATGAACACTTAAAGTTTTGACCCATTACTGTTACTAAGTATGCCTAAGACTCTGAGCACTACTGTTTGGGAGAAATAGAAAGAGAAATTCGAACCTAAAGAATTTCCCCAGTTAAGTGCTTGTGGTGTTCTTGTTTCAAGCTAAGCTTGAAGATAAAACATTTAGAGTCACGGCTAGGCTCAAGGTGCAAAGCACCAAGGAAAAGAAAATTTGTGTTCAAGAAATCAGTTGGAGCCTAAGGAAGAGAATCTATAATATCATTCGAGTTCTAATTCTGAAAGATACTAATATTTCTGAGCATCAAAAGATGGTGAGATACTGAAGCAATTCGATAGAGTGTCATAAGCCCCATTCAGTAACGAGACCTGAGCTTAAATGCCAACTCAAGTATCATATATTTTCTCTTCTTGGCCTTACATTGTTTTGGTTGCTTGAGGACAAGCAACAGTTTAAGTTTGGTGTTGTGATGCGTAAGCATCTTATACACTTTTTCTAATCATTTTCCAATTGTTTTAAGTTATATTTGATTTAGTTTTACTTGATTTTAGTGCAAAAATCCCCTTTGGATGCTACTTTGAGTTATTTTGGTTTTTTTTATGATTTTAGGTGAAATTCGGGCAAATTTGGCAGAGTTTTGTGCAAAAACAAAGGAAGAAAGTAGATGTTGTCACCCTAACCTTCTGCATTCCAATGAGCATAACTTGATCTACCAAGGTCCAATAGACACTATTTCAATAGTGTTAGAGAGCCAACTTCTAAAGCTTTCTAACGATATATAATAGTCTATACTTTGCTTTGGGAATCACGGCCGAATTTGGTGCTAAACATGGAGCCTAGCGTTTTGCACCCAAAGAGGACAGAACCAGCACCAAAACTTAATCTACCAACGAGCATAACTTGATCTACCAAGGTCCAATGGATATGATTCTAATGACGTTGGAGAGCCAACTTCTAGAGCTTTCCAACGATATATAATAGTTTATACTTTGCTTCTGGAATCATTGCCGAATTTGGCGCTAAACACCGAGTCTGGCATTTAGCGCCAAAAGAGGATAGAACCAGTGCCAAAACTCCTCCCTGCCGGTGTTTAATGCCATAAAAAGGCCAAGAATGGGCCAAATATGGGTCAAACTCACCCAAAGGAGCATCTTTTTAGTGGGATTTAGCTTTTAATAGCTATCTTTTATCTTATTATAGTTATTTTGAATTACAAACAAAATCTTTTATGCCCAGACTTTATTATTTTATTTTAGTATCAAATCAAATTAGGTTAATATTTAAATGAAAAGATCCCCTTAGGTCTAGGATCTCTTCTTTCCGCACTTTTTAGAACTCTTCATGAGCAACTAAACCTCTTGGTTAAGGTTCGGAGCTCTGTTTATTTCTATGGATTAGAACTATTATTCTTCTATTTTAATTTATGTTTAATTGAATTCTAAGGATTATTTTCGTTCTTAATCTTATGAATTGGGTGGAACGAGAGTATGACCCTTTTCTACATGAGTTCTTGGGATTCTCGAGAGAGTTATCTCGCTTGAACTACAACTTGAAAACAAATTCCTCTTAAATCTCTAATTGCATGAACTAATCTCGATATGTGACATATAATCCTGTTAGTCTTGGGTAATTAAGATTTTCATGGCGCTAAACTAGTTTTTTGAACTTCAACTTCTAATCGGAATCAAGTGACCACGAGAGTGGCAGTTGATGAAGGTTAGAGAGGCTAAATCACTAAGAAATTAGGGTTTAGACATTTAAAATTTGCCATAGAATGAATCATTCATTGTTAAAATAGTTGGTAAGAAACTTTAATCTGGAAAGATAAACATCTTCAAAACCTTAACTGTTTTCTCATACTGTTTTCACATCGATTCTTATTTGCTTTCTTTAATTGTTTATTTATTGTTCTATGCCATTTTAACTCACCAAACCCCTTTGCGATTCGCCTGAGTAAGTCCAACTTAACAACCATTGCTTGCTCAGTCTGACAATCTTCGTGGGATCGACCCTTACTCACCTGAGGTATTACTTGGATGACCCAGTGAACTTGCCGGTTAAGCTATGCGAAATCTCTTTTCGCGCACCAAATACCGCTCAAGGAAGAATTCTCAGATGAACAACGCCTAGCCATTAGAGTTATGCCATGATTTGCTGACATGGCTAACAATAAGGCTGGGAGAATCATTCCCAAGGAATATAATCAGCATCAAAGGAGGAAACTGATCTATGATGCCCGATTCTTCTTATGGGATGACTTATACCTCCTCAAAAGATGTTTTAACAACATCATTTGGAGGTGCATTCCTGGAGAAGAAATATGAGGTGCACTATGGCATTGCCATGGCTTGGATTACAGTGGTCATTTTGGTAGAGAAAGAACAACAGCCAAGGTGCTTCAAAGTGGCCCCTATTGGCCTAATTTTTTCAAACACACCCGAGCTTTTGTTAAAAAATGTAAGAAATGTCAGAATCCAGAAATCTATCCCAGAGACATGATATGCCACAAAACTTTATACTTGAAGTGGAGCTGTTTGATGTATGGAAAATTGATTTCATGGGATCTTTCCCATCTTCAAACTCAAACCTCTTCATTCTAACAACAATCGACTATGTGTCTAAATGGGTGGAAGCCATGACATCACCCACTAATGATGCTAATGTTGTGATTGGATTTTTGAAGAAGGCTATATTCAATAGATTTGAGATTCCAAGAACACTAATAAGTGATGGAGGAACCCACTTCTGCAACAAACAACTCGAAGCTCTTCTTCAAAAATATGGAGTCAGAGATAAAATGGTAACCCCATATCATCCGCAAACTATTGGACAAGTAGAGGTATCCAACTGAGAGCTGAAAATTTTTTTGGAGAAGATGGTTAATGCCTCTCGGAATGACTGGTCTGGAAAAATTGGTGATGCTCTCTGGGTCTATAGAATAGCTTTCAAGACACCAATTGGCATGTCAACTTATCAATTGGTTTATGTCAATGTGTGCCATCTATTAGTTGAATTGGAACATAGAGCATTTTGTGTCATTAAGTTCCTAAATTTTGATGACAAGACAGTGGGTGAGAGGAGACTCCTTTGACTCAACGAGCTTGATGAATTTTGAAATCAAACCTATGATAATGCTCAGCTATATAAAAAAAGGACAAAAAGGTGGCATGATAAGAAAATCCTCTCAAAAGAATTTGAAGTGGGTCAAAAATTCTTGTTATTCAATTTACGATTGAAGCTATTTCCTGAAATATTGAAAATAAGGTGGTCTAGTTCATTCATAGTAGTGAAAATATCCCCTTATAGGCAAGTCAAAGTAATCAAGGAAAGTATTGTGAAAAGGTTCATAGTCAATGGACAAAGATTGAAGCCATATCTTGAGGAAGAAGTGGATCGACAAAAATCAACCAAACTCCTATCTTAAAGAAGCTTCAAATTGTCAAGCTAATGACGTTAAAAGAGCGCTTGTTGGGTGAAGTGGATCGGCAAAAATCAACCCAACACATCAGTACCCTATTTTTATTCCTCTATTTTATTCTTAGGTTTGTTTTTGAGTCAACCATAAAAATCTATAAAAAAAAATAAAGAGATGTAACTCCCAGGAGAGTAGGCACCCAGCTCCAAAAAGGGGAGCCTAGCGCCCAATTAGAAGCACTCCCAAAAAGGAGGTAAGTGCCCAGTGCCACCTTGGAGAGCCTGGCTCCATCGTGTCTTCAAAGTGGCCTGTACCTAGTTCCTTCAATTGGAAGTTCAACGTCCATACAATTGGCACCAAGGGTGAATTGTTGAGCAATTCCCCTCCACTTACATCAAATCTTCAAGTATCTTTGTAGAATTTAAATTTCAAAAATTAATTTTCAAAATCTTGCATACGTAATTCCTTATGTTTTCAAAACCACCGTACTTAAACTTTTTGTTTACCATAAACTATTTTCACACATGCATAACTTCTCATTCAAGCTTAAACTTCTGACAAAACTCTAAGTTTCGTGTTAGTTGGTTAGCAATGACCCCGAATGGGGCTGTTAAAGCCGAAGAATGAAGAAGATGATGAATGACAATTCGTTGGTAAAGTAATTCCATATAGTTGTTAGTTTGTTTTCTTTCCTTCTTTTTCTTTTCTTTTATCTTTTGTTTTTCCTTTCTTGTTTATTTTTGTTTCTTTTGTTTTTATTATCTGTTTTTTTTTTTTTTTGCATTATGTCTTGTTTCTTTGTTTTCTTGTTTTTCTTTTCTTGCTTGCTACTTTGTGACTCTCCTCAAGCACTCTAGTGATAGGAGTGACCCCTAAATAAAAGAGTTGAATAAATAAACAAAGAAAGCTATATTGAAATGTGGTGATCAAATAGTGAGCATGATTATATTCTATAGATTTAAAAATATTCAAATGATTTGAAAAGAGAGGAAAAGAAATCTCAAAATAAACAAAGATTCTAGAGACATATTATGAGATTCTGGACATCCAAAATCCTTGAAACAAAAAGAAAGAAAGAAGTATGGAAAAATTATGAATATTCAAAAGCAATGAGGCTCTGAGCACCAATAACTAGATCTCATCAGTTATGTGCATGTGATGTTTATGTTTCAAGGAGAGACTTGGGCAATTAAATCCAAGGAGTTCGTTATCACCCGATAACTTTGGCCAACTAACTTGGGATTATCGATTAAAATCCCACTTTAAAGAGTTGCCTTGAAACAAACCATTTAGAGTCCAGAGAGGCTCTTAGCATTAATGACTAGATGAACAAAATTCTTAGCTACGTACTTATGGTCTGATTGTGTTAAGAAGAGGCTTGGGTAATTAGATCCGAGGGGTATCTTTATCACCTAGTAATTTGGCCCAACTAACCCAGGATTATTGATTGAAATTCGCTAAGAGCTACCTTAAGACAAAACACTTAGAGTCAAGAAATTTCAAAAAATTCTTGCAATTAAAATGTTAAGCAAAATGCTTCAAGGATTAGATAAGTTTAAAAGAATTCTCATGATACAATCCGGAATTTAGTTTTTGAAAATATTCTTGATTCCTAAATAGTTAAGACTTATTAGGACAAGAGAAATTCACTTATAATCAAGGAGATTATTAAAAATCCCACTTTTGATTTGAGTTTTAAATTTCAAAAGATTTTTAATTTTTTTTTCATTAAAGCTAAACTCCGTTTATCTTTCTTTTTGCTTGAGGACAAGTAAAATTTTAAGTTTGGTGTTGTGATGACACGTCATTTTAATCACTTTTTAAGCATCTTTTTTATTTGTTTTCTTAATTTTTGAATCAAATCTTTATGTTTTTAATGATGTTTTGATAACTAATTACATATTTGGAGTTGTGTTAGAAATAATTATGGTTTTAGGCCAAAATCAAGCAAATTAGGATGAAAATTAACTCAAAAATAAGCTTGGAGGTGCAAGGCCAAAGTGGTGCCTAACTCCATGCAATGGAGCCCAACTCCAAGCAATAAAGCCCAATTCCATGCAATGGAGCCTGGCTCTTTCGTACATCAAAGTGAAGAAAAATGGGGCCAAGCCCAGCTCCATGAAGTGGAGTCCAACTCCACTTCAATTTCACATAGTGGAGCCCAACCCCAAGACATGGAGGCCGGTTCTTATATGTATCTCTTTTGTTCTTAGGATTTCAAGAATTGCTTCAAGCTCAACTCCACCATTCCAAGCCCAACTCCAATGCATAATCAACTCTCAGAAAGCTTTAATTTAATTCAAGATTCAAGATTTAAAAGATTTGTTAGCAGCAAACATCTTTTAGAAAGATAAATATTTAGTTGTTAGGATAAGATTAGATTAGATTTGAAATAGAATAAGTTATATTTCTCTTTGAAAGACAACATTAGATTAGTTTTTGAATTTTAATTCTAGTTAGGACTTAAATATAAATAGGTGAACAAGGTTTACAAGAGAGGATGGAATCATACGAATCTCTCTCTTCTTAGTTTAGTTCTTTTCTTTTCTACCAAGAACAACTAAACTTCTATTGTTAAACCGTATCAACTTAACAAATATATCAAATAGAGAATTTTACCTCATAGTTGGGACACTCATGAAAAGGTCTTCTTAGATTCTTTGGAATTGCTGAATACTTAATCACCCTACGCAACCCACAATTGCATAATACAACATTTTTGTCCTTGGTTCGAATTTTTTTGTTGCTACAATTATTTCCACTGGAGTTTTTCTTGCTTGAACTTCCTAGACTTCTATCACCATCGTCCATCATACCTCATCAAAAAGAACAACTTTTCATAGTTTCACAAGATGAATAACAACAACGTGAAATAGTGGAGACGAAGAATAAAATTAAACAACAGCAATAACAAGAAAAGGAGTAAAGACGAAGAACAAGATGAACATTTGGAGTTAGAATTTTATAAGTATGAATAGATCCATTTAGGTGTTTTAATTAAATTTAGAACACCAATTTTAATTAAATTCATTGTGTATCTATATCAGCATGTAGTTAAGTATCAATTTGACACTTAACTTTATACCTCAATACCATTAAAATAATTAGTTATTTTTGAATTAACGAAAATTCACAATTCTAAAAATAAAAAATTTATTAAATTTATTTGATCATTTTAAAAAACAAAAAACTAATCTAATAAAAATAAAAAAAATCATTTTGGATATTACCCTACTAAATTTGGAGAAGGAAGATGAACCTATATATGGTCCCCACAAAAGGCTATCACAAGTTATAATAATCACCACCATTAAACTTTGAAAGAACTTTACCTACACCTTTTAATGCTAACATTCTGGGCCACTGGCTGTATTGGATAAAGTGAACTCCAAATATGGAAAAAGAAGAGTGAGAAAAAAATTAAAAATTATTTAACCAATCAGAGAGAGTTCCCCATCCCCTATGAACCTGGAAATTTCGCACTCGAGACTGGCTTGTTGGTGACACGTGACAAGTTAGGAACCCATCTAATAACACCTCATGTGTTGGCAGTTGGCACTACTTTATTGGTCACTCCCTCATTCTTTCTGTACGAAAAATTACTTGTCTCAACTCTTGTACGGACCAAAATAAATTTTTTCTACTCAAAAATATTTTTTCTTAAATAAATAATCCGAAATATAAAGCTATGTATTCTTTAATTATTTTATTATTATTATTTATTCTTCTAAAAAATATTTTATTTATTTAATTCCGTACGGACGAATCTTTTCAGTCTCCATAAACACTTTCTTTGCATTTTTGATTGAATTTTGTACTGACTTTTGTTAACTATTTGTCTGGAAGTAACTGACAACCGACAAAGCTATTTGCTGTTCACCACTTGCAGCGTTAGCCCTATCTAGACAACAGCCACCGGAAGCATAGGTTGTCGGTTCCCAAGGACACATGTCATCATCACAACACAGTATCCACCTTAACACTCGATTAGATTTGACTCTTCTAATTTTAAAGTAGGTGACCCAAAAGAGATAACATAAGAAAGAAAAGAAAGATAGAATGTAATAATATTAATTACCGACTTACTTTTTTAATTTTTCCTCCTTTATTACCACTTCTATCGTCAACACCTATAGCCAATGGAGTATTGTGGCTTCACGTGAAAAGATGATTCGGTTCTTTACTTCTTTCAGTCACTCTTACCATTAGCTTTTTCTAATATATTTATTTTATTTTATTTATTTTCTAACATAGATATTTTGATTATCATTATTAAGTTAGTAAAACCTAATAAGGTAGGTCAAATAGGTTAGATCGGCCGGCATATCATTCAACCGGTCATTTATTCATTCACTTTCTTTACTCTTTTACTTGTTAAATTTTTTCGAAAAAATTTCTCTCCCTTCCTGGCTAGGGTTTTTAATTTTTTTCTTTCTCTCTAAAAGATTGTGCCTCATCACTAGCTACTTATTTCATCGATGACTCTACCTCTTTCTCATAGCTGAGATGACCAATAAAAGATTCTCATTGCTCTGGTTGCAGGCTACTTGTCAGGTTTGACATACTTTCTCTTTTTCGATGATTATTCTATTTTCGCCTCTTTCTAATTTTGAAAAAAACCATAGCCTTTTGCAATTGATTGGCCAGATCTCATGAAATTGTATGAGTTTGAGTGTGTGGATCAGATTGTGATGAAGAATAATCGATTAATTTTGATGAAACAGGATGGTGAGGAGGACAGATGAAGTGCATAAAGAACGAGACAAGTAGGCAAGTAACATTTTCAAAGAGAAGAAATGGTTTGCTTAAGAAGACTTTTAAGCTTTCAGTTCTCTGTGATGCTGAAGTCGCACTCATCATTTTCTCTACCAGAGGCAAGCTCTATGAGTTCTCCAGCTCTAGGTACACATCTATCATCTTCTATATATGTTCTTTCTCTTTATTTTAATTTAAACTGTTATTTTTCAATCGTTTTCAAATCATCCTTTCCTTTCCTTAATTAGCTTGAAAGGTCGTCAATACACATATATCTATATATTAATTATTCATACATATATATATATATATATATATTGAAAAAAAACTGACTTTTCATAAATATTTTTCCTCCTATATATCAATATATGTATGTCTTCTAATTAACATGAAGGTCAGACTTTTTATCTAGTGGTTATTTGATGTCCTTAGTTGGTGAGTGGTCATATGTATTTTACTTTATCAGCTATATTTCGTGTGTACAAATGAACCAACAAATTTGTCATCAGTTTAAATTACAAGATGAAATATATATAAGATATATTAAAAATAAATTAAATAATATATATAATACATAATAATTAATTTAATATTTAATTTTTAGTATATATTTAATATTTTATTTCCCATTTATTTTCACTATTGTTTTTACTCTCTCATCTAGAGAGAGAGAGAGATTATTGTCCTATATATGTGCATAGTAGAGTGGATAAAAAAAACCTAACTTATTGATTTCATTAATTTTTTTTCCACATAATCTTAAAAATGGTAAATATTACAAACAGAAACCAAATAAACCTATTACTCTCTTAACAAATTTGAGTAGAGAAATGCAACATTTTTTTGCTACGAGGTGATATTTAATCTTTTAATGTAAAAATTGTGAGCAAATCTCCTTTTTAAGACAAAAAAAAAAAAAAAAACTTAACAGGC
>NC_029772.3:61231869-61262507 GCF_000817695.3 Arachis duranensis | reverse complement strand
TAGTATAATAAACTTTTTTATAAACATTAAATATATATGGTGACTAATGGTAGTTGATTATTTGTGTCTAAAACATTCTTTATTCATTTTTTTATATAAAAAATTTTAGAAAGAAAAATATAATAAAAAAGTAATTACAAAAAAAAATAAAAAATAAAAAAATGAATTATGTTTTATATTAGTGTTTTTGTGTATTTTTAGTTAAGAAAAACACAAAATATATTAATTTAATATTTTAAGATATAATGTTTATATTTATCTTTATCTGTTAAACATAATTTTGTATTTCTATAATCTTATTTCAATATCTAGTATTTATAAACAAATTCAGCCCAAATGCATCATGACTAATGTTACATATTCAAATCTTTTTATGAACTAAATTCAAATAAATTAAACAATAAGACTTAAAATAATACTAGTTATAACTGATTTTTATTATATTAAACTAACTTGGTTGATTTTAGTTAACAAAAAAAATTTAAATGTGTAGCATTATTCATACATCATATGTTGGTATCACGGAAATTATTGGGATTTTAGAATATTGAAACAATAATAGTGTCATATTATTTATTAATATTACAAACTTTGCATTGAACATATCTAATTATCTATTGATATCCAAAAATATTTGAAAAATAATAAAAATTTGCAGGTATAAAATTATAGATTATTAGTTTTCCAACATTGTTTATTTTAGATTATTAGTTTTCCAACATTGTTTATTTTATTATAGTATTCTTCAAGATTATTATATTTGTTCTGGGATGAAAGTAGTGGTCCTGCGTATTATTGGAAGTTTTTATGATTTTCGAGCAGCCAATACATAAAAGAGAGTTTCATATAAGTGAACCAATATTTGGAAAGAGAATCTTATAAGATTTTAGACTCTTCCACCGTAATAGCTAATTTTGCAGCAATGATTCTCACAAAATTTTACAGCTCATCATTAAATTAGTGCTTAGGATTCTAATGGGTGGAAGGCTAATTGAAATGTCACTGATTGAAATCGTTGGAACATTGATTCTTAACGTGATGCTATGTTATAAATCTCGAGCAAAGATTAATTAATAGAAGCAACATCTGAAAAATAAAGTCTAATAAAGCCTTGATCTCTTTCATTATTATAGCTAATTTTTGTGGTAATTTTTCAAAAATCTTGTAGCTCATGAGAGGCATGTGTGAATAGTTAGAGCTCGCTCTTAGCTGGTGAATAATTTGGATGTCCTTATTACGTACCTTTAGTTAAAGTAGTGTCTGATTGATACTAGTGTATTATGTAAAAGACGTTGCGACTGATACTCAACTCACCAAGTGTTACAAATTAATAACCATGAATGCTTTATCGAGTAGATATGATATTATTATTAGTAGTAAGTCATGAGTCTCTTGTGTAAGCCACTTTTTACATTGTTGCTGATGTTATTATGCATTTGGAGATGTTTCAGTGTAAACAAAATAGTGGAACGCTATCAAAGGAAGGTCAAGGATCTACATAGCCTCAACACCAAACAAATCCAAGAAAATACACAGGTTAATAATTAGCCCCTTAATATCCATTATATTCATTCTCTAGCTATCTGCAAGCTATAGTGAATGTTTGTTGTTTCTTCCGTACATGGATCGGAGCAGGTAAAGGAAGGTGATGACATCAACATCACAAAGAAGCTAGAGCAACTAGAAGTTTCTAAAAGGTTTTAAGTACTGACTTTATTTAATAGCTTAATTTGATGACTTCATTAGTGTGCTGATCAATGATCATCATCATATTGCATTACTGATGAAGTGAGAAACACAATATTGTTGCAGAAAGCTTTTGGGAGATGGTTTGGATTCATGCCCCATTGAAGAGTTACAACAGATAGAGAATCAGCTCGAACGAAGCTTAACCAAAGTTAGGGCAAGAAAGGTATATATGTTCTTCGCTTAATTCAAACTCATGTCAGCTTTCTCATTCTAACTATTTATGTTGTTTCTCCATCTTGCGTTCTAGTACATTCGGTTTTAAAGTTTAGTTTTTATTTGGAATTGCAACTGCAATGTTATTTTTATTCGCATAATTAGAGTCATTATAGGCCACATCAACTCGCAATAGCTGAAAATAAACTCAAAATTAAAATACTTCGTTGTGTCGTAAATCTTTTAGAAATGTTATCCAACATAATAAATATGAAAAGAGAAAGTATAAGAGAATAACGCTATTTTTGAACAATGTAAATAAATAATAGATTTAAAAAAAATTAATTTTAAAATTTAAATTTTGAATTAATTAAATATAATTTTTATTTTGAATTTCATTTTCAACGACCACAAACTCTTCACACTCGCACCGCATTACACCCCCGCTTCCTACAATCCCCCGCCATCTCTCACAAAACACTGCACATAGTCCGGCTTCCTCGTGCGTTTGCAACTACCGCACGTATCTATACTTCGTCGCGCCTCCCCAACCACAGCACGCAACCCAGTCTCGTCGTGCCTTCATTGGTGTCGTGCAGCAGCCTATCTTTGTGGCGAGGTGCATTTTCTTTCAAGAACGTCGTTGTTTCTGCACTGCATGCAGTCATAGTCGTGCATTTTTTCACGAACTTATGCTCTCATCGTCACTGCCATTCACGACACCAACGTGATGCCAAGGTATGCAGTGAAAATTTTATATGCATGTGAATGTTTATTTTTCTTACAAAAAGGTGTTTGTTTTTAATGCAAATGAGATGTTTATTCTTTATATAAGTGAGATGTTTGTTCTTAATACGAAATGATTCACCTGCACTCGGGTTGGTGACAACAAGAGATGGCAGTGTTGGGGAGCTTCCTCGCTAGCAAGGGGGGTTGCGTTCTGGAGTAGGTAACAGAGTGCTGGCTGCAGTGAAAAGGGAGTCTGGGTTAAAAGTGGGTGTAATTAGACAAAGTGAAATTAGGTAAAGGTGATGGGTTTATGATGAGAGTAAAATTGAATGGTTAATGAGTTCGAAATAGAGTCTGTTGTTCGCACTTCTCATTGTTCACCTAGACAGGATTGATATGAAAATTGTATATAAACATTCAAAATTATTAGCTAGTCTACCATAACTCACATATGATAAATCAACTATTAACAAATTTCTGACAGATCATAAAATCAAGGAGTAAAGTATCGTTTTTGTCCCCAACGTTTGGGGTAAGTCTCAAAGTTGTCCCTAACGTTTCAATCGTCCTATTTAAGTCCCTAACGTTTCAAAACTGACTCAATGTTGTCCTGCCGTTAGGGATCCGTTAACAGAATTGACGGTGGGACAAAATTGAGACAATTTTAAAACATTAGGGACTTAAATAGGACAAAAACGTTGGGGACAAAAATGATACATAAAAATAAATTTTAATTTTATCTTTCAATAATATCAATTTTTTACTATACATAGTATTCAATTATTTTTTAATCACATCGTAATGTGATTAAGTGTAATTTATTTAGATGTAATTAAAAAATAATTGAATAATATGTACAATAAAAAATTAATATTATTGAAAGATAAAATTAAATTAAAATTTATGTTTATGTATCGTTTTTGTCTCTAACGTTTTCGTCCTATTTAAATCCATAACGTTTCAAAATCGTCTTAATTTTGTTCTGCCGTCAATTCTATTAACGGATCCCCAACGGTGTGACAATATTGAGTCAATTTTAAAACGTTAAGGACTTAAATAGGACGATTGAAACGTTAGAGACAACTTTGAAACTTACCCCAAACGTTGCGGACAAAAACGATACTTTACTCTAAAATCAAGTTATTTGTATATAAAAATTATTTATCAAAATCATTTGTATAAAATATATATTAAAATATAAAATATATATTAAAAAATTTAAAATAATACGCACACATTATGACTTATTTTTTATCATTAATCTCTGAAAAGACAATATTGGAAAAATTGTAGGATATTTGTTGGACCATCTTTTGAATTAAACCTTATTTATTTTCTGCAATTCCAAACAATTAATGAGTGATCAACATCTAGCTTAAACTTTATTCATATATCATCTCTTGTCCACTTCACCTATTTTCATTTGTATTTTTATATTAAAAATAGGTGAAATAACGTATATTCATCATTTGTATATGTACTTTTACATGTGGCTAGTGCTCTTAATTAAAACATATTCATTTAGGAATGAATATTTCTTTTTGGATGAAGGTGTTGAAGAAGGTTCAAAAACTTGTTACTTGTCTTCCAGTTTTAATTTGTACAAGAATTTGGTATATTTATATATCTGTCTATGTTCATAATCTTACATATATATCATCATCATCATCATCATTTTGAATAATCTCAATTTTGAATAAGAAAAAGTAACATTAATTAACATGGTCCTTGCTGTACCCAGAACCAATTGTTCAGGGAGCAAATAGAGACGCTAAAGGAACAGGTAATCAATGTGATGTTACTTGCATGATTACATGGATATATAATTTGTATGTTCTATTTCTTTTATTGGGGCATGATGCTTATTAGAATTGCCTTTCTCTCTTTGATATCTCACTTCAGGAAAAATGCCTTCTTGAAGAAAATAGAAAATTGAAAGAGAAGGTAATTATCTTTCCTCATGTACTTCATATTATCCCCAATTGATATTATGCTTCAACTTTAATTAATTAGCAAACAATTATTTAGAGTCCTACTCTACTGTCTTACACTTTGTTTGATTGAGTTACATTATTAGTTATTCTTTGTTTTAAAATAATGCACTTGAAAAAAATCTATATGAACGTCAAAAATAGTCACAAAATCAAATATTATATATTTGTGTATTAAATCTATATGAACGTTAAAAATAGTCACAAAATCAGATATTATATATTTGTATATTATACACATGTTATATTTTAACATATTATTTTAATATTTTATACCAATGACTAAATTAATAACTGATTTTTTTTGGTGTCTACACACACACATATAAGAGATAGCTATTTATAATATACCACCTAAGTACTAATCTTTTCAAATACTAAATTTTATAAGATAATATTAGTTATCAGTAGTAATCCTATTAGTTAATACAAAATGTGTGAAACGATCTTTTATTTCTTTTCAAGATCTCATATGAAGTATCAAATAATACAAACAATTTCATTGAAGTCACTCATATATATGCCACAAATCTATTAAGTTGGAAGGTTAACATCCCCTTATTTTTCCAGCTTGATTAACTAATTTCCAGCATAATTCCATATATATAATCATTCACCTATATCAAGTATGTTATATTCATGTTTGATCAACATGTTATAACTCGTAACTTAAGAAACAATCACAATGGTGGGTGAACTCACTACAAGATTTTTGTTTATTTGTGGAGGTTTTTTCTCCTATTTGTGGAGGTTTATAACCCACACTAAATAATTTGTGGAGGTTTCTAAAACCCCCAAAATTTGAGGTGCCACGAGGTCTTTTGTGGAGGTTTTTAAAAACCTCCACAATTTATTCAGTGGGGTTTTGTATATGTTTAGTGGAGGTTTTATATTAGACTTTTGTGACAGTTTTAAATTACTTTTGTGACAGTTTATAATCCCCACAAATTGATTTTTTAATTTAACAAAAATAAACTATTTTATGAGATTTCAAACCTCTACAAACCCCGTAAGTATTTATTTATTTTTAATTTCAAATCATTCATTAATCTCATCTTATTTACATATTCTCAAATTAAAAATTTATTTTTTAATATCAAAATTTAAAAACTAAATCCTTTATAACACAATTCCTCAATATAAGACATAACTCTATATATAAAAAAATCCGCAATGTCAATAGTTCCAAACATAATTCCATATGATATTCTTCTACATAACTATTATTGTTTTTCTTTAAAAAGTAAAATAAAACAACTTCAATATTTCAATATCATCTAATTACATAAAAATCTCAAAATGAAAATATGAATGCAATCCCAAAAGACCTTTAGAGAGTATTTTATATTCATGAACTGAAGCAGAGAATGCATCTGGTGGACCTTGGAACTCATACCTGCACCATTTCAAATTAAGCAATACTAGATCAAAAACAATAACATATAAACAGATAAGTGTTTGTATAGTTGTAGTTTGCCCTCTCTTCAAAATTACTATCCATGAACTAAAAATGAAGTAATGATGCAAAGTATAAACATAATCCAATAATAATGCAATCTTGACAATAAGGGAGAAGAAAATAGATACACAAGGATGAGATTGATCCTAAGTTATCATTAAATAAAACACAAACAATTAACATAGTGAAAAGTACATCTATTCGATGATATTCTAAACAATAAAGATGAGATAATTAAATAGGTAGAATTAGATCAGACTTGACTAAGCAACAACAATATAATACCAGATTTTTTATACATCAACTAATAACTCACTACAACAAAAGAGCATTTTGGCGACGGTTTTTTTTAATGCTTGGCGACGGTTTTTACTGTCACTAAATGGTTTTGCGACGGTTAAAAAAAACGTCACAGATTTGAGCGTCGCTAGTTGACATAGTGACGGTTTTGGACCACCGTTGGTAAGGAGTGTCGCTAAATTGTTTGTAACGGTTTTTGAAATATAAAACCGTCACTAATTTGTAACACTTGTAAAGGTATTTTTTATGATGTATTTCGCGACGTTTTGAAACTGTCGTTAAATTACTAATTCCTGTGACAGTTTTTTCTTATATTTCATAACTATTTTAAACCGTCACTAAGTTACTAGTTTTTATGACCGTTTTTAGGTATATTTAGTGATTATTTAAACTGTCACAATATTTTTAGTGACGATTTTTTAATTTAAAACCGTCACTAAGTTACTAATTTCTGTGACAGTTTTTTCCTTTATTTAGTGACTGTTTTAAACTGTCATAATCTCTCCAATATCAATGCTTTCTTTTATTAATTATTGCATAAATCATTTCTATTATAAATAATAATTTATGTGTCTACCAACAAAACAATAAATGGCACTATATTTCAATAAATTTAAACTCAATCGCACAAATTTTACATAGTCATAATCCATAAAATGTAAATTCAAAAAATCCCAACTTAATCCAAACATATAAAGCTAACAATTGTACTTGTAACTTAATCCTCAAAATTTCTCCGCAACTACTTCGCTTCACCTTCAACCTCAATAGTATCCAGTTTCAACAATTGCTTCACAAGCAACTCTTTTCCTCTACAAATGAGATAATGCAATTATTAGAATGCATTTGGTGAATATTGCTAATAACAATTTTATGAGAATTCATGAAATGCAGTAAATAAACATGCTAATAAAGATGAAATTAAACCATGCTAGAAATCCATTGGTTAAGAAGAATGATCAACAACAAAGCTCCTAGATCATTACTGACAGTGACAATAACAATAAATATTTAAAATCCTCAGAACCAATAATAATTATAGGAAGCTCAGGATCAAAGCATACAGCAGATACATTATGTGTGTGACCCTCCAAAGTCTAGACACAACTTTTAGTCTGATAATCCCATACCTGTTTCATAGGTTTTATCTATGTAATAATTCCAATCTATATATACATAAAAGGCAAATAAATCTTAGCAAAGTGTAAAGAAAATGGAAAACAGAAAGCAAACCTTTGTAGTGTGATCATCAGATCTAGTTATTAGGTAAGGTTTGTCACCACCTGTAAAGTAATCAACACAATTCACTCCTTTCTGATGAGCATCCAATGTAAAATTAGGGTCTAGAGAGCCAAGATTCCAAATCTGCAAGGAAGATTATGGCATTAATGCCCTATATTGCAAATTTCTAAAAAAAAAAAACAGCTAGTGAAGTTGAATCCTTTAAAAATGATATTAGTATAATTCAGATGCTATTCATTAAATCTTAAACTATCTTACAGGTTAGATATACCTTTTACTTTTTACCTAAAAAATAACTCAGACTAAAAAAATTATAAATCATAAATAAACCAAGAGCTGTCATCTAGTAGCCTTTGGTGATCTGATACTTCTTCATCACATGATGAAATTTTTTCACTGGTTTTAGGAATATGCTGCAAGTACAGACAAGAGACATTTGTATTAATATCCTAATTGGAATTCTATAGCTACAGTTACATATAAAGCACTAAATTCAATATATTCACTACATAAGCACTTGGATCAGAAGCTACAATCCTTCAACTCAAACAGAGTTACCCAAATAGTATATCATATACACTTGGATCATAATGCTTTTCCTCTTTGTAGAATCCAATAACGTCTTGCATAGCCTGCATTCAAACGCATCAAGTCACTTCTGTAGCTTTTTTTAAATGATTAAGAAAGCATGTAATCGTGCATGAGCGACGACAAACTCTCGGATCATAAATTCTTGGACCCTTTTTCTAGGGTGTGGAAGGAGAAAGGGCAGAGCAAGAGAGGATACCTTCCATGGTGTATTGAATGGATTAGTTAAACAACTAATAAACTAAATAACTGACCTTAAGGCCATCTGGTGAAAAGCAAGCCAGACCACCAGCCTGGGAAATATTTGATGCACCACTGAAGCAAGTACATACAATTCGATTGAAGTCCTTGGCAACAGGAAATCCATCAGAAAACAACAACTGCTTCGGAATCACAGTCCAACCCAGTCAAACTCCAGTGAACCTGGCATACTTGCTAAATAACGAAACCTCAAGGGAAACCTGCAATTTGCCATAACCACTCAGTCATACACACAGATATCCAACAGAAATCAACAGTATTCATCAAATGTAAAAAGCAGTCACTTGGAAAGCTACAAATAAAAGTGGCATAATTACACTCGAGTCTACATAGGCCTGCATATTAATTAAAAGTGGCATTATTTACAGAGAATAGCTACAAAGGTCAGTCACTTGGAAAGCTCAAATAAAAGAAATAATGGTTGAGGGGGCATGGTGTCTTGTAAGCTCAAATAACACCTTTATCAACTTCTCGGAATCACCTGCAATCTAGAATAAATTCTGTAAAAGTGCAGGCCCAGTTGCCCACTATATTATAAACTAAACAGAGAAGAACAAGGAGCACTTTGAAAGCTCTTTCTCTTCCTTACAAGATAAAGGCAATTTAATCCAAACAAAGGAGGAATCTAGGCATTCAAATGAAGCAATGTCATCTAAAATACAAGAATAATTCTAGATCCTCCTAAGGAATTCTCCCAACAGTCCTCATAATTGCCAAACAAGAAAAAATATTTAAATGCTTTGAAAATGTATTTAGTAACTTCTGAAAAACTTCAATGTCTTTTACACAAGCATATCCTCATTCTCATCATAGTTTTCATTGATTATTGGAAGATCATCATCTACAACTATTCTCGCCAATTTTATATTTGTATTTTCATCTGGAAAAAGAGACTCTAAGTCTTGTGGTGGATAATTATCATTGGATACTGTAATTTCGTCATCTTCACCCATATTATCTCCACCCATGTTATACAAATCTCTTGGCTTCAAGTGAATTGGTATGCACCATCCTTTTTCTTTCTCATCATCCACATAATATACCATCTGGGCTTCAGAAGCTTTAATATATGGCTCGTCATCTTCATGTTCACCAGTATGTATGAGCCTTGTAAAGTTCACAGATAAAAAACCCAAATTGTCCTTTTTGATTCCTCTAGGGCTAGTTGTGTTTGCCCATTGACATTTAAACAAGAGAACTGTAAAGCCATTGTAGAAAAGCTCAATGATGTCTACCAACTTTCCATAATAAGGTACCGCACCAAAGTTCATTCGGGTATCTTTACTACTTGAGTAACTTCTTGTTCCAAATGTACCAAAAACTCCGCTATTCTGAGTTTTTAATCCATTATCCCTTGCTAAAGTTCGAAATCTATATCCGTTAACATCATATGAAGAGAACTTTCTTGCTTGGTCATATGGTCCTTGAGAAAGACTGATAAGAATGTCTTTATCCACATCAGGAAGTTTGTTGAGATTAGTACAAATCTAAAAGCACATTAACATGTTTGTGTTAGTCATAGACATATTGCAAAAATAGAAAATGAAATAAGTAAAGTTTCTCTTACATGATTAGAGAACCAATCAACAAATTCTCTATGAACCTTTTTGTCTATCTCAGTAGTATCCCTTGTTCGGCTTCTTAATCTTTTCTTCACAATATATCTATAATCCCTAAGATAGTTATCAACTGCACGACAATTTGTCAAAACATGCCTATGAGCCTGCCTCTTCTCAATTGGTGATAAAGTAAAATATGTGAAACCAGTATTTGATTCTCCAACTTGAGGAAACAGCTTAGATATTCATGAATTGGGATCTATCTGGGTAGGCTCATTACCAACACGCTTACGTCGATTCCATATTGTCTCAATATTGTCCAGGTATCTTGAACAAAATGTAAGGATCTCTTGCATAAGATAACCTTCAGCAATAGAGCCCTCTGGTTGTGCTTTATTACGCACATAAGATTTTAGTTGTCCCAAGTACCTATTAATTAAGCCAAAACTGTTAATATTAATAGGAAACTTATACACTATTTTAAAATCAAGGTAAAGAAATTTATTCTTTGTTACCTTTCTATCGGATACATCCACCGGTAGTGTACAGGACCTCCAAGCTTAACTTCTTCAACAAGGTGAACCACCAAATGAATCATAACTGTAAAAAAGGATGGAGGAAATAACATCTCCATATGGCATAGAGTGAGCATAATTTGATCTTGCAACTTGTCTAAATCCTTAATAATCAATCTTTTTTCACATAACTTCCTAAAGAACGAGCACAATTCAATAAAGATTGCTGAAACTTCACTAGGCAAACTCGTTCGCATGGCTAATGGTAGCAATTGTTGCATTAATATGTGATTATCATGGCTTTTTAGCATCCCATTGATCTTAAGGTTGTCAACATCAATGCACCTAGATATGCTACATGAATACCCGTCTGGCACACTAATATTTTTTAAAGTTGATAGAAAAGCCTTCTTGCCTTTATTAGTCAGTGTAAAGATAGCTGGAGCGTACTTTCCATTCTCATCTGGCCAAAGATCTTGTTTACAGCCTAAAGCTTTAAGATCTTTTCGAGCATTGAGGTGGTCTTTTGACTTGGTGCTGTCATTTAGCAACGTGTATATCACATTATCACATACATTTTTTCCTATATGAATCACATCAAGATTGTGACGCAATAGGTTATACTTCCAATAGGGAAGTTCAAAAAAAATGCTTTTCTTCCTCCACTGCTTAGCACCTTCTGCAGCACGCTCACCACGTCTTCTTTTCCCCCTAACTTTTGCCTCTTCTTTTCTACCAAATGTGACATTGATGTCCTTGACTTGCTCAAGTATATCAAGACCAGATAACCTCTTCGGTGGATTGCGAAATTCTTGCTCTCCATTAAATCGAACCCTATTCAATCTAAACCGATGCCTTTGATTAAGAAAACGACGATGTCCTATGAAACATGATTTTCTACTATGAGGAAGTTGAAAAGGAACAGAGTCGAAGTTACAAGATGGACAAGCATGTCCAGTGTACGTGTTCCACCCGGAGAGAATTCCTAACCCAGGAAAGTCACTTATAGTCCACATCAACGCTGCATGCAATTTGAACGCCTTTTTCTCAAAAGAATCATATGCATCCACGCCCTCATTCCATAACTCTTTTAGCTCTTTGATCAACGGTTGTAAGTAGACATCTATATTGTTTCCTGGCATCTTTTTTCCAGGAATTATCATTGAAAGAATAAAAGACGTCCGCTTCATACAAATCCAAGGAGGAGTGTTGTAAGGAATAAGAATAACTGGCCATGTACTAGAATTTGCATTCATACTACGATAGGGATTAATACCATCAGTAGCTAATGCCAAACGTATATTTCGTGGATCCTCTGCGAATGAAGTGTTTTTTAAATCAAACATCTTCCAAGCTTCTGAATCTCTAGGATGCGTCATTACACCATCTTCCTTAGGAGCAACATCATGCCATCTCATGGCCTCGGCTGTCTTTGAAGACAAAAATAACCTTTGCAAACGAGGTTTTAGTGGAAAGTAACGAAGAACTTTAGCAGGCACCTTCTTCCTAATATTCCCATCATTTGATTCTTGAATCTCACCACCCTTTGTATCTAGTTTCCATCTAGACCTGTTGCAAACTTTACACATTTCTTTCTCCTTGTCTTCACCCCAATACAGCATGCAATTGTTCGGGCATGCATGTATCTTCTCATAATTCATACCAAGCTTCAAGATAGTTTTCTTTGCTTCATAAAATGAACTCGGAATCTTTGCATGTTCAAATGCATCATGTAAGAGTTCAAATATCATCGACATTGCCTTGTCAGTCATCCCACATATACACTTAATATGATACATCTTCACCAAAAAGGACAATCTTGAATATCTTGTACACCCTTCATACAAAGGTAGTTCTGCATGACTTGCTAATTCTTCAAACTCCGCTGCATCAGCTACATCTGGCATCACTCTTTCAACTCCATCAATGTCTTCATCTGACTCTAATGAGACTTTATTTGCCCAGTGCATATCAGTTCCAAAAGCATCTCCAAGCATGTCATGAATAGAATCTTGATTAAAATCATCAAAAGCATTTGAAGCATCACTATTTGAGACGTTACTACTGGGATCCCCTACCTCAGTCTCTCCGTGATAAAACCAAAGTGTATATTCTTTCGGAAATTGGGTACATATCAAGTGATCGTACATCTCACCCTTTGTCACTTTTTTTCTAAAATCGCACTTCAAACAAGGGCATACAGTTGCTTCAGCTAAACTATTTTCGAAGGCAAAATCAATAAACCTCCTAACCCCTCGCTCATACTCTATTGAGTTTCGTGGCTTTGTGATCCATGACTTATCCATTGAACCAATATAAGAATATTCCTTCAAATTTCAAACAAGAGTATATCTTTAATTCTATCTACAATGCAATAAATACTAAACTATGAAAAGTACCATGCAATAAAAATATAGTTTTTAAAATTATCTATCATTTAGTCTTTAAAAAAAAATTAAAAAATAAGTAACTTTTCATAAAAAATAAGTAACTTCTTATAAAAATATATATTCAAATTAATTAAATAATATTATTTAAATAAAAAAATTGACTAAAAACTGAAAATTTAAAAAATAAATAGCATTTCTCCTATTATATAAAACAAATATAAAATTGAAATGTGCTTCTGCCACTTGAAATCAAGTTCAAAGTCCAAAAAATACTAAAGACTTACAACCAGTCATCCAAAAAATATTAAACTAAATAAATACTAAAGAACCCAGTTCATAACAACACTTACAGATGAGAGGCTAAAATTTCTTAAGAGCAGATGCAGGTTCAAGGCTTGAGGGTAAACTTGCCAGGCTCGGTGTATTTTGCTTCTAGCTGATCAACTTTGTTAAATTTAAAACCCCTGATTCTCAATACCTCGGGCTCCTTGGAATCCTTATGGTCGACAGTTTCAAGGGTCTAACCTTTGTTCTGAACTGAACCACTTGCATTAACCTATTAAAAAAGAAGAGAAAAAAAACTCGCATTAATCTAAACGTTAAATAAAAAACAAGGTCTTCCATGCATGTGTATTAATACTGAACAAGACAAATTTCAAGATTTGATTAATTTGGGGGTATGTAAATGAAATAGAAACAATGCAATTATAAGGCAAATGACAATTATAAACAAGTTAGATAACACACAAATAAAATATTTACACTATAAATAAAATATGTATATATTTATTTTATTTTTCATGACAACTGAATTTACGTCATTTGACAACTAAAAAAAAATAATAAATCGGTTTAAAAGGTAAAACCAGCCTAATTTGTTTTAATTATTTTTCATTATATCAAATTTATTTTATGTGTTAATCTTATACAGTTTGATTCAAACGATTTAATTTGCATCATATCTATTTAAATTAATTTTTTAATCCAATCTGATTCAAAACTAAGTGTAAACATGGAATTAATTTTTTGTTAAAACAAAATCCGGTTATTAATGTAAGTAGGTTTTTAATTATAGTTAAGCACTGCTTGCAATATGATGTGGGATAAAAATATGCTTATAATTTTAACCTTTTAACAATTGTTTTGTCATAGAAAGTTTAAATGATAATATCATTATTACAATGGAAGTTGCACAAGATGTCATATATATGTGACTACTACTAGTGCACTACAGTTGAAACAACTATCTATTATTAATTGTCTCAGTAATAGGAATGTCACAAAAGAGCAGAGTATGAAGACATGTTTGCAGCACAACATTTCAAAGCTCCATTATAAAGGCATTGAAGGAGGATCTACAACTCATCATAAAATTGACAAAACATACTTGATAAATGCAACATCTTCTGCACAATCACATGAATCTGAACCACAAGCTCATGAAAAATCACAAAACGACTTTCTAGACTCTATTAAAAGGGCACTGCTTGTTTTTCTCAAGTTTAGCAGACTCTGTGCATTTTTTGGCTGATTAAAATCAAAATTAAAATCAAAATCAGCAATTAACATGTCAAAACAGGGAACTTAAATCTATCCATGTCAAAATGTCAAGATTTTTAACATTTGTTAGATAATTAGTTCTCTCAGCTTTTTAATCAAGTGCTATAAATTTGATAATTTCAAGCAAACAATGAGGTTTACTAGGAACTCACAATGCCTGAATTTGGTCATAACTTTGGCATTATTCACTAGTTTTACTAAGTTCTTAACAAATTAAAAATGTTAATTAAGTCACATAGATTCATCACAAATGTAGCAAATATGCAGGAACATCAATTGAAGCTCAAATACATGCTAAACGGCAATTGAAGCTTTTGAATCATGGAGAAACATATGAAATGAATTGCCTCATCTTTTATTCAGAATAATTCTAATTCCTGCTCCTGATTGGATTGGCAAAATTAACATAAAATGCATAGAGATAGGACTTGAGCCTGATTTATCTTACAAATCAACATTTTCTATTTAAAAAAGCAAAGAAAGAAATTATTGAAGCGTTACCATAACTCCATAAGGATAAAGCACACATACCTAATTGAAGTGAGGAATTAGAGTAAGAATCTTGTAATCCCCTGCGAAACACATCAGAAATGAAATTAAAATCACTCTAAAAGGGGATATTATTACAGTGGAGGAGTACTACTTGTCGAAGAGAGAGCTTGAAACCTTGAAACAGAGATATTATTACTTGCACATCTTCAATATCATCAAAACTAAACCTACATGTGAAAAGATATATGGCCCGGCCCCTACAGTGTTATCTATTCTGTCTAATGTGTACCGTCAATCTAACTCTTTCTGCTTTGTTTTTAAGCGTCTTCGATCTCAGCCACACCCCTCCCTTTTACCTTCTCCTTCTCCCTGTACTTGTAGCTTTCTCTTCTTTCTCCCTAACACATACACATGATGCAAATTGTTAGTTAGGGCTTAGTAGTAGCTAGCTGCTTTGCAAAAAGTATTGATTGTCACTGTTCATTAATTAATAAAAGTGTTATCCATGAAATGCTGAAAATAAAATGATTAAAAAAAAGAGGGGTTTGAGAGTGTCATTACTTTGAACAATGTTGGGTGGGCTTCCGTGACAGGTGTTAAGCTCTCAACCAAGGACATAAAAAGAAACAAGATAAACCCGCTATCTTGATCGATGCTTTTCAGTTTCACAATTCAAGCGCTTTCCTTTCCTCCCACAGCTCACAGATCTATCTACCTGAGCTTCCATTATTGCGTCAAAAACCAAAAAACAGATATTAAATACCAGAACTTGAAAATCTTCACCTCATTACAACTACCAACAACACACTTTTCAGATCAGTGCCAACATTTTGCCAGAAACCATAGTCAAATAATATCAGAGAGAGATCAAACTGTTTAGTTGAAACATTTCATCGAGCAGGTTGTGTGCAAGTAAAATCAAAATGAATTTTAAGACAAACAAAATTTAAAGCTTCCAACAAAACAATCCTCCATATAATAAGATATAAAGCATAATCTCTTAGATGAAGAATCAATGAACAATTGAAAATCACAAGTAACAGGACCAAAGAATAATGGCGAACTCGAACCACGATGGTGAACGGCGAACAGCAAACTCGAACCGCGTCGGTGAACGGCGAATGGCGAACTCGAACCGCGCCGGTGAGCAACGAATGGCGAACTCGAACCGCGACGGTGAAGGGTGAACGGCAAACTCGAACTGCGACGGTGAATGGCGAATGGCGAACTTGAATCGCGATGGCAAACGGGAACTGTAGCACGGTGATGGTTGTTAGTTTCTCTTCTCTTTCTCACGGTGAAAGTGTGAATATGCTTTTTGAAAAAATAGGATAAAAAAAAGGGTGAGATTGTGATTAGTGATTAGATTAGTGACAGTTAAAAAATTACATATATAAATGTCACTATATTAATGAATAGAGACCCTTAAAATAAGGGTCATAAATCAAGTGTAGCTATATGATTAATTTGGTGTAGTGACTATCTGATATAAAATTTGATCTTTCTGAAAAAATTATGAAAATACATATATTCCAAAAAAAAAAGGGTGTTAAAGCAAAAACTGGGCATGATGCCCAAACTGACCTGAGAACTAAAAAAAGAGAGTACTCCTTTATAAACTTTTCCAAATCTTCCTGTGCCAATTACATTGCTTTTGCTGAAATTTTTAGTCGCGTGTTGCAGTTCACGCCATGAAAATCTTCTCAGTTGCCAAAAGAAAATTTGGCTCTCATCTTCACCTGCAAATTTCACAAGGTACTTAACTTCTGTTATAATTTTTTTAGATGCCATCACATTTATGATGCTTTGAAGGTATCTAAAATCATTCATATACATATATGTGCACAAATGTTTTTTTTTGCATTTTAATTAATAATTAACAGAGGCATATTATAGGCTGACAATTTAGTTAACAAAATTTTAGTATGTGAAAATTTCATTTCTAATCATGTGGATATGTGAAATTTTACAAAATGGTGCCTTTCAAGTATCATGTGCTTGTTTCATTCTTTCAGGACGAAATTATCAGCATTTCAAACTTTATTAGCAAATAAATTTGTGGTTTACTTGTTATTAATGTGTGCTATTAGAAAAGAAACTTGCATTGAAGGGAATGCTTTTTTTTCCTTACCTGAAACATCAAAAAAGACATCAGTTTTATGTCTGTGCAAGTGATTGTATCTATATACAAAGATAGCCCTAAGAATTATCAGTGCAAATAAACCACAACTTGAAAAACCAACAATCTTTACAAATTTTGGTTTGTTGGTTGAACCTGCAATAAGAGGGAAAAATATAAGCACATCTTCTTCTTTCTTAAACATTAGTTAAAGCTATGTGGACAAAACATAGCAGTTTATGCAAACAAACCAGGAAGTGAAGGTTTAGAAGCACAAGGCTGATCCAAGCTAGAGCCGCAATAAAGAAGTGTGTTCGAAAAATTGAAAATTAAAATACAATAAAAATGAAGATTAGAGGGACGTTAATTGAAAGTCAGAAAATACTCAACAAGTTGTATATGAAGTTGTAATGAGATTTACTTAAATATTGGAATTGAAAAGAGTGGCATTGGGATAGTTCTAGTAAGACCATTAGATGAAAGATCCCTGTGAAATAAAAAACATTTATAAAATATATAGAAGCGCCATAGTGTATACAATATAAGGATAAGTTTCATGTAATCAAGAATAGTGTTCTTACAATTCTGCCAATCCAGTAAGGTTTGCAATTGTATCTGGAATATGTCCAGATAAGTCATTCCCTTTTGATGCCAAGTTCCTGCAAGAAGCAACTAATGCATTGTTAAAAATCAAAACTAAATAAGAAAAAGAAAGGGAACACAAAAAAAAAGAAAGAATATAAATACAGATTGTGAACCTACAGAGATATAACATGTTTGTTGCTACAATCAACATTAGACCAACGATAGCAGGGGCTCACAAAAAAACTATTCCAATCTTTAATTTAATTATTGGAATCATTGAGGGCCCTCAAAAATTCAATCAATGCTTCCCCTGTATATATATATATATATGAACATCCAAAATTGATAAGTGTTAACATAAATATGGATGAATTAATCGTATCTTTATAGAAAATGAGTTGTTATTAGGTGCTCTAAGAGTAACATAACTCCAATCAATTTATGCCACATAGGTTAAAGTAATTTTATTATAACACTCGTTAATAATTTGTAATTCAATTAATACATCAGTGTAAGAGTTATAATGTATACTGAGAATCCTAATAATTTTTCGTTAAGAATTTAACTTACGTGGACAAATTTAATTAATTACCTTCCACATCAGGATCTGTAATTGGATAACTGTGCCTCAATACACTTAGAAATATCAACCAACTTAAAAATATTTAAGTTGAAACATATTAGAAATTTCGCCTGAAAAAATTAGAAAAAATCAGCCTAGTTAAATTAGAGCTTCCAAGAGGATTAAATCAGATCATGCTAAGCTAAGGCAACAAGAATACAAAATAGAGAGACAAGAGGCAAGAAACAATCTTCAAGCCCAGAAAAATGATCATCACTTTATAATAATAATAATAATGATAATAATATCATATTTCAACATACTTGTTCACTATGACCTTATGGAAAGTATACCACATGGCTCCCAACTGCAGGTAAAGAAACAAGGGAACCAGCACATGCATGCCAAAGTTCCGAGTCCAGAACTGGCTTTTCCTCTACAAAAAACCTCTAACTTCAGTTTTGATACAAGCAATAGGAGGCTGATGAGTGTGGCAAAAATCATTGAACTCAATAGCTTTCTCAAGACTAATATCTGTGAAAACAACAGCCTGCAAAATAAAATATATACAAATACTAATATATCAAAATAAACTAGATAGAGAAGGCTTGATGATGGGAAATTCAAACAACAAACTTCAAATTAAATAAGAAAGAAACCACAATCAGTATCTATGTTTACCTGGCAACCAAGATCTCCTAGTCCTAATATACGCTCGTCATTAGTGACAACAACTTGAGTGCTCTTCTCTAACCAGTTTTTCAGTACTTCAAGGATCTAGCCTCTGTAGAGTCTCAAACACTTAGTATCTCTTCTTATCTTTCTTTCTTTCTTTTATTTTTCACCTCAAAGGCTAAATGATGAGAACAGAACAATAAACACAAATACAAGAGGATTTAAGGTAAAGTTATTAATGCTCACATGGATTTTCACTGTAGTCTAAGATTCAAGCAACATAGCTGTTTCTAAATAAAATCAATTTATCAGGATTTCAAATATATACATTAGTATCAAAGTAAAAGAGTGTCGCGAAATCAAAATTCAAAAATTAGCAAATCAATTTATCAGGATTTCAATTAAGAGAATAAACAATTCATCGAACACTTGGAGTGCTTGAGAATTTGAAACAATGTTATCAATCAATAGATAATAAAACTCATCGAATGCTATATCACATAACAAATCATGCAGAATCTGAGAATTAAAAACAAAGAAAATGAATAAAAAGGAAAAAGAGAAGGAGAACCAGAAATTGAGAATGAGTGAAAAGAAGAGCGTACAGAAAGGATAGAATGTCGATGGAGAACACGAGCATCATTGCCTAAGGAGAGTTAACCGAAGAAGCAGTTTCTCTCGATCTCAGAAGCTTGGGCATTGCAATTAGATCTAAAAACGCGTTAATGAAGGAAGCGCCTTAGCTCAATCTCAGTAGCTTTATAGCAGAAGCAGAAAGGAGATTAACTTTAGCGGCCGCGACGGCGGTGACGGCGGCGATGGAGACGGCGGTGGAGATGCTACAGTGAGCTTAGGGTTTCGGTGAGCTCTCACCCTTCTCTTATTTCTCTTCGAGTGTTTCTTGGATTTTGAAAAAATTTTAATTATGTGGTAATTGATTTTACTGTTAGGTATTTGGTGGGAGTTTATCAAAATGCCACATATAAAATAAATTGCAGAGGTTTTTAAAAACCCCTCTAAAAAATACCCACAAATATATATAAATCTTGTAGTGACTCTCTGATCAAGTAATTTCTGCTAAATAATCTCATTTCAAAACACTTTTATTTTCATTGGCCTATATCAGTTTTAAATTTTGGTTTCATTATAAGTAAGTTAGTTTGTGTTACTCTCAACCTACCTCGTGATAAAATGAGCTAATATTATAGATGTTTGGTTTCGCTTTTAAAATGGTGCATTCAGTGGCGGAGCTTTAAAAAAAAATTTAGAGGGCCAGAAATTTTAATAAAAAATTATATAATATTATTTATATTAAAATAAAATTTATAAATATAATTATTTTATTTTTAAATTTATTATTAATATATTTACTTTTGATAATATTTATCTCTCAAAAGTCTCAAGGTTAATTATTTTTGTTATTACTTTTATTACAAATCAAATAATATAATACAACAAAACAAAGTCTTAAATTTCTAATAAAATTAAAATATCAAAATTTATTAATGTAAGCAGTGTTATACTATAATGGTATTAAATTTGTAAAGTTGATTTAAAAATAAAATAATAACTTTTATTAATAACTGATATTACTACTAATTATATTATAATTTTTATTATTCTAAAAATAAAATAATGCATGAAAATATATGAGAAGCCAAATATAATTTAGTATTAATTCTATAATGATATTTAATTTGTAACGTTGATTTAAAGATATGCCACTTGTTGTTGATTTAAAGATATGCTATTTATTATTGTCAAATAGGATACGATAAAAAGTTTAAAAGAATGGTGAAGATAGACATAAAACTCAAATACATAGGTTGAAAGTATATCAATTTACGCAAACAAATTAATTTTATTTTCTTTAAAGTAGAACTACTAATATTTTTACAAAATTTTTGGGGGATCATGGCCCCAATTGCTCACACAAAACTCCGCCACCGAGTGCATTAGAATATAGGGCAATTTACCAAAATAAAACATTGGAGTTTCAATATTACCAAAATACAACTTTTGAATCTTTGATACGAAAATGCAATTTTTCAGAATTCTATGCAAACCGTGGAAGGGGTACCACGGATTCTGAATGCATGTAAACTGTGGAAGGGATACCACAGTTTACGTTGAAGACGCAAATGCATAGAAACCGTGGTAGGGGTTCCACGGTTTCTGTTGAAGTGTGCAAATAGGCATAAACTGTGGTAGGGGGTCAGCGGTTTATGCCTAGACCTATTTCGCCTATAAATATCCACCCAAGAGAAGTAGTGTGATGTAGAGAGTCATTTTCACTTCCTCAAAAATGAGTGAGGAGAGTTTTTTGGTCCTAGTCCACTGTTTTGGAAAATTTAAAAAAAGCAAAAGGCATGGAGTTAAGTTCACTGACAAAGAATTGGTCAGTGTTTTTGTGCGTTCCACGAATATTCTATCAGAACTAAAGACGAGCATTTTGCAAAAGGCAGGGCTGTGTGGGTCCAAGTGGGTGAAGAAGCTGTTGTACAAGATTCCGATTGCGGTTGTTTCAATTGGAGTGCAGTATAAAACATTTGTGATAGGGTCAGACGAAGACATGCAGGTTTTGTTTCATTGTCGGTGCAGTTTTTCGGAGGTGAGAATACACGAGCTGTTTCAAGGGTCAGGATGCAAGGAGGCTGCTAGTGAATGCAGCATACGCCAAGACTGAGGCAGAGTTTGACTATTGGTTTGATGGCATATGCAACACCGTTCAGACGGTAAAGACTGCGTTCGTCTCCTATGATCCTGGCCCAAGAAAAATCTGAATCACTCCACTTTTCCTCCTTCTCCTCTCTCTAAAAACGTCACTTTCTCTCTCTAGAACTTGGAAGTGTTTCGAAATGAATAATCCGCTGCACCTCTTCCACGTATTTATAGTAGAGCATAAACTGCGATTTATGCTCATTGCACACTCCAACAAAAATCGTGGAACCCCTACCATAGTTTCTATGCATTTGCGTTTTCAACCTAAACTGTAGAACTCCACCCACCGTTTACATGCATTCATACTCCGTAGTATCTCTCCTACAATTTACATATACTTCTAAAAAATTAGAATTTTGTCTCAAAACTTCAAAAATTGCATTTTAGTAATATTAAAATCCAAATGTTTTATTTTAGTTAATTGCCCTAGAATATAATTATGTTCATGTTTTTTCGTCCCTAAAGATGAGATTGTCGATTGGGAGTCCCCTTTGGTTATCTTACGCTTAGTTTTCGTTTAATTTGGTGGTTTGATAACACTCAAAATTGTTATTTATTACTTATTTTAAATAGTTTTCTTGTGAGTTTTCTTTTTTAAATATTAATATGATCAGTTAAATGTTCTTGATATATGATACGTTTGTTAAATTAATAGTTTAGCTGGTCAGGTGAGTGTTTAATATATGATTAATTAATACTTAACTACTTATTATAATAATAAATTAATAAAAAGACTCTAAATTAAAAGATATCATTTTTAAAATTACTAAAACGATGCAAAAACTTTAAAAATAAATTAAAATTTTAGCACTTTTTTTAAGAATAAATCTATTTTTTAATAAAAAATGCTAGACAACCAAAATTTTTTTAACCAAATCCAATCAAATCAAATTTATATACATTTACATTCTGGTTCATGTTCTTTTTGTTCCTCCTCCTCCACTTTCATTATCATCATTATGATTAACATCATCATCACCATTTCCTTCTCTACCACCACCTCTTCCTCTTCCCTCCACCTCTTCTTCCTCTTCTTCTTCAACATTTTTTTTCGTTTGATTTTTTCTCCTCTTCTTTAACCTCTTTATCTCCTTCTCCTTCATTATCATCAAGTTTATATATGCGCATTTACATTCTGGTTTATGTTCTTCTTCTTCCTCCTCTTCCACCTTCATTATCATCATTATGATCATCATCATTATCACCATTTCCTTCTCTACACTACAAAAAAAGGTCTATGGTCACCGTGAAAAATCGTGACCATAGCTAGTGAAAAGGGTGACCATAGGTCTATGGTCATAGTTTTTGACCAATGGTCACGGTTTTTTCACCCTAGCCTATTCTGCCGTGGCCATAGACCTATGGTCACAGTTTCTATGGTCACAGTTTTGGTGTTCAAATTCTGGCATTTTAGGCCACGTTTTTTTACCGTGACCATAGGTTAATCTATGGTCACGCGTAAAAACTGTGATCATAGCCTAATCTATGGTCATCCCACTTAAAATCGTGACCATAGCCTTATCTATGGTCATGTTTTTTGCCGTGACCATAGCCTCTATGGTCACCCCTCCCTAAAACTGTCACCATAGCCTTATCTATGGTCATGGTTTTGGCCGTGACCATAGCTTCTATGGTCACGCCACCTAAAACCGTGACCATAGCCTCTATGGTCACCCCCACTTAAACTGTAACCACAGCCTCTATGGTCACCCCTCCTTAAAACCGTGACCATAGCCTTATTTATGGTTTGCTGTGACTGGAGAACTTAAGATTGATGGTTAAGAGGTTATAGTCAGCTCTCGTTATAAGTATAGTTAGTAAACCAAGCAATCAACCTTTCTTACAAACATTTTGGTTGTGACAAGTAACAAACTCCTAAATAAATTGATAACCGAAGTATTTAAACCTCGGGTCGTCTTCTCAAGGAATTGCAGGGAGGTATGTTCTTATTATTGGTTATGAAGATTGTAAATCGATAAACTTTTGGCAAGGTATGAGAAATTGGAAGTCCAGTCTTAGTTATCCTTATCAATGATAATGAAAATTGAATCTAAATTCCATTTTGTTAACCCTTACTAAGGCAAGGGAAGGTCAAGGGATTAATTAGTTTGATCTTCGAATCCTATTTATTTTCTAAAAAAAAAAAAGATTGGGATTATTGAAGTTCAATTCAATTAGCAAAGATAACAATTGTCAATTGTGTTGAATTGGATAACTCCTGAGTTACTGATTTCTTAACCTAGACCAAAAGGGGAAAAGTAAATCTACTGGAATAAAAATTCCTTCAGATGGGAAGCAATAATCATGTAAATAAAAGAAAGCAATAATAACTGAAATATCTCAAATAATATTAATTCAAAGAAAATCATAACATGAATGTAGCATTAGCCAAATAGGCAACATAACTAATATAAGAATTAAAGTATCTGAAAATAAGAGATAAATATAAAGTAAAAGAACATTGAACTTGGGATTGAGAGTCACTCCTAAAACCTAAGAGAAATCCTAAATCCTAATCCTAAGAGAGAGAGGAGGAGAGAACCTCTCTCCATAGCTAAATCTAAATCATGGAAAAGTGACTAAAATTGGAGACTCTCCTGAATGGATGCATTCCCTCACTTCATAACCTCTGGTCTATGCCTTCTGGACATAGATTTGGGCCAAAAAGGGCTTCAGAATTCGCTATGAGCATTTTCTGCAATTTCTGGTGCGTGGCCTCTGTCACGCATCCGCGTGGGTCACGCGGTCGCGTCAATTGGAGTTTTCCTTGTCGTGCGGTCGCGTCAGTCATGCGGCCGCGTCGCTGCTTCTTCGCGCTTGGCATGCGGCCGCGTCGTCCATGCGGTCGCGTCGCTGCCAGTTTCTTCACAAACTCCATTTTATGCTTTCCTTCCATTTTTGTATGTTTCCTTTCCATCCTTTAAGCCATTCCTGGATGCCTTAGAAGATCTAGAACAACTCAACACACCAATCACGGCATCGAATGATAATAAAAGGTAATTAAAATAATTAATTTTAAAGCATAGGAAACATGTTTTTCACAAATATCACATAATAAGGAAGGGAAAGTAAAACCATGCAATTTACATGAATAAGTGGGTGAAGGATTGAATAAATCACTCAAATTAAGTACAGAATATATCATAAAATATGGGTTTATCAACCTCCCCACACTTAAACAATAGCATGTCCTCATGCTAAATCCTAGGTAAAAAGTAAAGTTAAAGTGGTGGAATGTCATGCAATGAGATCTAATCTAAATGCAACTAACTAAATGAATGATGCATCATGCAATTCTAATTTGTTATTCACTTGTATATAAAGCTTACATATAGTTAAGTTAATTCACATTCTCAAGGAGTATATATATATATATATATATCCAAACCTTAGATAATGATAAAGCGCTTTTACAATTGAGATGGGAGAGAAAAATATTTTATAAACTTGCAAGACAATTAATAATTTAAGCAGAGATATATGTTAATGAGTTAGTGAACCCTCACTGGATTTTTGTGTTTACTCTCTAGTCACTCATTGTTTATTGGGTTAATCACTCTATTCCTCTTTTTATCCTTACTTTCTATAGCTTTGTTCTTTATCTAATCAATCAACAATTATAGAATACAAACATATAAAAATCATGAGGTCTTTAATTAAGGTTGTAATGGGACCAAGGTAAAGGTAAGGGTATATGTATAAGGTTAAGTGAGCTAATTAAGTGAACCCTTGATTAGTCTAAGATCTCACCTAACATACATACTTTGTAAAGCTAAGCCTCTTTACCTATTATCCCATATTTTTTTCACTTTTTGTAAAACATGCTCATATTTTGTTCTTATACCATGCGCATCGCTTTTTGCATTTGGGGAATTCTTTTTGTATCCCCTTTTTTTCAAATACTAAAAAAAATATTTTTTTTACACATGGTAATTAATTTATTTTGACTTCACATAAGCATGTTTCCCAAATTATTTTCACATGACTTGTTTAATTTAATTTCCTACTTTCTATCATTCCATGTTCCCATAAAATTCCCTATACTTAAATATTAAACAAAATCTATCTTAAGCTAACCAAGGATTCAACTTGAGATTTTTATTTTGTTTTTTTCTGCTTAAGGCTAGTAATGTGGTTATAAAACAGAAGGGATTAAAAGGCTCAAGTGGGCTAACAAGGGTGATGTAAAAGGTAGGCTTTATTTGGGATAAGTGAGTTAAAATCAAATAATGGCCTCAATCACTTTCTTGGCATGTATCTATATTCTATAATCGGACATATAGATTAAAACAAAGTAAAGAACACCAGAATAAATAAGAAGGGCAAAACACACAGGAATAAAATATTATGGCTTAAATGTAACCATACAATGAAGCTCAAAACTCACAGGCTGCGTGTTCTCTAACGCAAAAATCATATATCATTCATATATGTCATGCAGGTTTAGTTAAAAATTCCCATTAATCTCAATGTAAAACTTAAGGTGGCTTTAAAGTTCTAGTGTTTCTCCTTGATGAAATGTTGTTAACTAACTAGCATGTAATGCTATATATACAAGGTGTGTGGATTGATTCTGTTAAGGTCTCTAGCTTACTTCCTTTTTATTTTCAATCAAGTCAACTATCATATACTAAAAAGGGTTAACTATACTAATTAATCCACTTAAAATATAACTTGTAAACTAATGTGCAAATCAAGCTAAAATATCCAAAATAGTATACATATAGCTCAAAGTGCAAAATGCAAAAAGTACAATAAAAAGCAAAAAGAGAAAAATATACAAAAATACAAAAAATGAACAAAATAAGAGAGAGTTTGTAGTGGTTCACCAAAATAAAGATATGCCAGAGATGGCAATCTCCCCACACTTAAATAATAGTATCGTCCTCGATGCTCACTCAAGCAGGGTGTGAGGGGTGTCATCACTGGGAGGCTGGGTAGCTGGAGTCTCTGTGGTGGTGGTCTGAGTGGTCGGCGGGGTAGCGGTCGTTCGGTGATGGTGGCTGGGTGGTGGTGGTGTGATTGGAGAAAAAGAGAGGGAGGAGAGGGGTTTGGGGGGAGAATGGTAAGGTTCGCGTGACTGAGGGTGTTATAAATTTGAATCCACGCAATCGCGTGGGGCACGCAGTCGCGTGGCTAGAGTGAAATGGGGTTGACACGATCGCGTGAGTGGCGGGATCGCATGGAATAGCTATAAGAGTGAATGACGCAATCGCCCGGGGCATGTGATCGCGTCGCTGGAAATTGTGCTAAACGCATGAATCCAGCGTCGTTTCAGCGCAACTCTCTGCCTCCTTTTGGGATTTTATGTAATCCATGCGACGCGGTCGCGTCGCTCACGCTGTCGCGTGGGATTGCTGTTGTGCAAGTGACGCGATCGCATGGAGAATGCGATCGCGTGGGCATTTTGTGCAAAACGCACAATGGCCACACGATTCCAGCCCAACTTTCTGGGCGTTGGATCTTTACGCCGATTTCCATGTCACGCGACCGCGTGGATGACGCGGACGCGTGGAAGGTGTTTTGTCGCAACTAACGCGATCGCATGATCGATGCGGTCGCGTCGCACGCCCTTTTTCTCTCTCTCTTTTTTTTATGCAGGTATGTAATTATGCAATATGCAGTGCTAAATGCAAATGTTAAAAATAGCATCCAGGTTCAACAGAAATAAACAATATAAAATAAACAAAAATGAAATAAAATGGAAACAGGAACGATCATACCATGGTGGGTTGTCTCCCACCTAGCTTTTTTAGTTAAAGTCCTTAAGTTGGACATTGGAGGAGCTTCCTGTTATGGCGGCTTATGTTTAAATTCATCCAAAAATCTCCACTAATGCTTGGAATGCCAATAGCCTCCGAGGTCCCAAACGAGGCATGTGAAGCTTCTGAGCAGCTTTAAATAGATTTTCAGGCTCCCGGGGTGATGAATATCAGAATATTTTCCAGGATCCCAAACTTTGGTTCCAAATCCACTTTCGTTTTGATCTATACTTTTTCATCCGGGCGGTTTGGAAATTAGATTCTCACCAAGATGACCAAACGTTTTTCGAGATCCATTCGATTGAACATGATACCAATCCGTGCACTTCGAGCTGAAGTGTGGAACCTTATTGAACCTTGTATACCAGCTCTGAGTGCGAGCCATTTCCCTCTTACTCTTAAAGCCGCAAAGAGCTCTAAGTTGGCCATATGTTTCAAGCAAACCATATTCAAGTCGAAAAATAAAGCTAAGGGTTAAGGATTGTATCCACTTGAAGCTTGTATTGGGTGGTAGTGGCCTCGGGATAGGTGGTTCCAGTGGATCTGTAAGTTTTACTCCCTTGTGCTCTTCTGTGAATTTCTCCACTTCATTGCAAATTTCTTCCACTTCAACCATATCTTGATCAGAGTCTTCAATTTCTCCCTCATCATCGCTCAAGTCATATATTGGAGGTTGAGAAAAATCTACCTCAGCATCATCTTCATATTCACTCGGGGAAGATTTTTCTGTCTCAAAGAATTCACTTGTGGATGCAAGTTCGTCACTAAGAGAACAGGACTCGTGATCATCATCATCAAGGAAACCTGCATCTTGGGTTATTCCGTTCAGTTCTTCATAAGATATTTGTATTGGAGGCGGTGCAAAATCCTCCTTAGCATCAATTGTAACATCTTTGACGGAATTCTCCACAACCCTGGATTCAGGTGGCGGTTTGGCATCTCCTAAATCTTCAACCAACTCTTCTTCTTCTACAATGACAGCTTCCTCTATTTGTTCTAGTATGAAGTTATACTCTATGCTGTCCACTGGAGTTTCTTGTGTCTTTTTCGTGCTGCGTTCTTCATTGGATTCCCCACATGAAGCCATGGGGGTCTGTTGAGTGTCTGAACGTCTGGAAGATAATTGATTAATTGCTTGCTCCAGTTGATGAAGGGTTGCATTAAATTGTTTTACTGATTCTTCGAGGCGAACCTGTGATTCTGGGCTTGATGGATATGGACATGGTGTATAGGGGAGTGGTGGTTCTTGGGAGTGATTGGATTGGCATTGGGGTGGATAAGGACCATGTGGTAGTGAATGGTGAAAAGAAGCTTGTGAGTGTGGTGGTTCGAAGTTATGTCGAGAGGATGGTCTCTGAGCACAGGGTGGGACTTGTTGGTAGTTACAAGGCGGTCCACCAAATCTATCAGTTGGGCATGCATTGTAAAATGGTCTTTGTCCATGATATCTAGGATGATGTTGTTGCCTAAAGGGTTGATCGGATCCTTGTGGCTCCATCCATCTTTGATTGCTTAGACCTTGATGCATAGTCCTGTTATAGCTTCCATTCCTTGCAACAAAATTAGAACCAAACACAAAGGGAGAGGGGTGAGAATTCATAATAGATATAAGAAATAAGAGGGAAGAGAGAAAACAAATAAACAAGTAAAAGAAAAATATTTTTTTTGAAAAATATTTACAATAACCAATAATAAGGCACACGTTTGCAATTCCCCGGCAACGGTGCCATTTTGAAGAACTAAAGATTGATGGTTTAGAGGTTATAGTTGTTCTTTACTTTGTTTTAATCTATATGTCCGATTATAGAATATAGATACATGCCAAGAAAGTGATTGAACAAAGGAATTAGATAACTTCTAACTATACTTACAACGAGATAATATAGCAACTTCTAATTATCAATCAACAAAGGAATTAGATAACTCAAGAGTCACTAATCACTCAACCAAAGCCAAGAGGAACAAAATCTACACTAAAATCCAACCAAGCATTTTATCAAACACTTGGAAGGCATATAAGAAAAGCATAGTAAATTGATAACAGGGATAAAATCTAACGACAATTATTAAAAGGAATTAACAACAACAACCAAAAGAAACACAATTATTATGAATTACCTTGAATAGAATGGAAAGAAGAGAGAAGAAACAAAAGTAAATCTACAACAAAAAGACAAGAACAACATAAAAGAGATTACAACAAAGGAATGGAAGAAGAATGAATGTAACTACAAGGAATTGAGAAGATAGAAGTAGAAGAAGATGAATTAAAATCTAGATCTAAGAACTAAATCTAATCCTAACCCTAGAGAGAAGTGAGAGCTTCTCTCTCTAGAAACTAACTCTAACTACTAAACTAAGCTAAACTAAACTAATGGTAACTAACATCTATTTCCCTCTTCACTCCTTGGGTTAAATAGCATCAGAAATGAGTTGGATTGGGCCCACAAGGCTATAGAATTCGCTGGCCACGTTTTGCTTTAAGTGAACCAGGTGGCAGCAACGGTGCGTGCATGTACTATGCATGTACGCATCACCATGCGCGGTTCAACTATAGTAAATCTTATATCGTTTCGAAGCCCCGGATGTTAGCTTTCCAACCAAACTGGAACCACATCATTTGGACCTCTGTAGCTCAAGTTATGGTCGTTTAAGTGCGAAGAGGTCAGCTTGACAGCTTTCCGGTTCTTTCATTTCTTCATGAGTTCTCCAACTTTTCATGCTTTCTTTCTTCATTCCCTTGATCCAATCTTTGCCTCCTAAACCTTAAATCACTTAACAAACATATCAAGGTATCTAATGGAATCAAGGAGAATTACATTTAGCTATTTTAAGTCCTAAAAAGTATGTTTTCACTCTTAAGCACAATTAAAGGAGAATATACAAAACCATGCTATTTCATTGAATAAATGTGGGTAAAAGGTGATAAAATCCCCTAAAATCAATACAAGATAAACCCTACAAATGGGGTTTATCAACCTCCCCACACTTAAACCAATCATGTCCTCATGCTTAAACCAAGAATGAAGTGAGGGTATGGCATTTATTCAATGGGAACTAACTAAATGCGCGATGCAATCTACCTATATGCAACTATCTAAATGAATGCAATTGCTTGGTCAAAACAAATCAATTCCCAAGAAGCATATATGCACAAGGGCTAAGGACTAGCAAGTCTAATCCAAAGTTGAATTGAGTTATTAAATATTTTTACAAACTTGCATGA
>NC_029772.3:61229329-61231508 GCF_000817695.3 Arachis duranensis | reverse complement strand
AATACAAAACTACCCTTTTATTCACCCAATGTCCCAAGGTTCCCACACTTGAATGATACTCACACACACTAGCCTAAGCTAATCAAAGATCCAAATTAAGGGACAATTATTGTTTTTTCGCTTTAAGGCTTGTAATGTGCTAAAATAAGAACAAGTGGGTTAATCGTAGGCTCAAAGTTGGCTAACAATGGAAGATAAAAGGTAAGGGTATTTGGGTAAGTGAGCTAACGAAATGATGGCCTCAATCATATAAATGCATGAATACACAAAATAATGGACATAAAGAATCAAACAAATCAAAGATCACAATCATAGAAAGAGAATAATGCACACAAGAAGGAAAATAAGTGGTTATAAGATGTAACCACACCATTAGGCTCAAAACTCACTTGCTTGTGTTCTTAGCTCATAAACATGATCCACAAGATATATAATTCAAGCAAGTTTAATGAAAAGTTTTCACTCAAATCAATTGGTGCCCTATAGATAGAAATCCTTGAAAAATTTCATTCTTTTGACTAAGCTTATTGTGTATACATATGCAAAAATAAGAAAATGCAAGTAAAAATCCTAAAATCCTAGAATGAAATGCAAAAGTGTTGGGATTAGAAATTTGTCACCCAAAATCGCCGACCGGTTGGACGACCTCCCCACACTTAAAAGTTTGCACCGTCCTCGGTGCACTCAAAGATGAGTAAGGGGGTACGGCGACTCTCCGAGTTGCTATGTATTCTTTCTTTCGCTTCTATGTTTGCTTGTGGTGCATTGTTCATGAAAAACAAAAGTATAACACCATAATATGAGAAGATATAAGAGTAAGGAAGCATACATTGTTGGATTGAGGTAATCACTAGGATTGAGTGAGTGAATTAGTGTGATATTAATGACAAATAAGTGTGTGAATTCTAAATTAGGCACCTTTTAGAACACACATTAGCATAAAAGCTATGTCACAAAAGAAGCATGCACTTCACTTATCCTAGTGTGCTTGAGATGCTTTAAGTGAACTTGTAAGGTAAAACAAGCATTAAAGAAGCATGGAAGCATTCAAGCTAAAACATATGGATGCGTATGAACATGAAAACATATGGATGCGTATAATCAAGAAACACAATGCATTAAGATAAATGCACAACATCAACCATCAAGAGATTGCCTAATCAAAGAGGGGGGGTTCAAATCACATGGTGGCTAGCTACAACATGCAATTCAAAAGAGTTACAATCTCAAAGGCAATTCTCATCACTTGGTATTTTTCGAAAGGTAAGCATGAAGAACTTAAAACCAAGTAACAAAATATAACCTCAATCATAGAATCCAACAAAGATTATCTAAAAATATTCATGCTAAAATAGCATTTAGACAATAAGAGGCAACAATGTGTAGTAAACAAGATCAATAAGCCAACACTTATAATGAAAATGGAGAAAATAAAATGAAAACTAAACTAAAGCTATCTAACTAACTAACTAACTAACTAACTAATTAACTAACTAAAATAAATGGTTATCCATGGTGTTTGGAAGTGTTGGACGAGGGGTAAAAGAAGGGAAGAAGAAAGGAGAAGGAAAGAAATGGAAAGAGGAGAAGAAGAGAAATCGATGGAAGAAAGGACATCCACGCGTACGCATGCATGGCGCGCGCGCGTCGATGGCTTATTTCGAGAGTGGCGCGTACGCGTCATGTGCGCGTGCGCACGAGTGGGGTTGTGCCAAAGGCACAACGTTGGCGTGGCGTAGGCTTAACTCTCTGGAAAATGTATGGAATGTGGAACTTCTCAATCCACGCGTACGCACGAATGGCGCGCGCGCGTGGATGGTCGAAAATGCTTGATGCACTCGTACGCGTACAGTGCGCGTACACGTGGATGGTGCTCTGTTTTTCAAAAATTTTTGCTATGTTTTTGCACCAATCCAAGCATTCCAAATCTCCAAACAGCTACCAAAATACCATAAAACCTTATTTAACATACTAAAATACCAATTAAACTCATTAAATCAATCAAAATAGGAATTTAAACTAATTCTACCAATATGTACAAAAAGAGAAAATGAAAAGAAGTTACCATGGTGGGGTGTCTCCCACCTAGCACTTTTGTTTATTGTCCTTAAGTTGGACTTATGGAGAGCTCCTCTCAAGGTGGCTTGTGCTTGTATTCATCTTGGAACTTCCACCAATA
>NC_029772.3:61162875-61229254 GCF_000817695.3 Arachis duranensis | reverse complement strand
TTGAGCCAAGTGTTGATGGAGTTCTTCACAAGCTTGGGGCTCCCAAAGTTGATCCTCTTCTTGTAATCCGGGATCCCACACTTTGTTTTCACACCCGTCTTGAGGTTGATCATCATTATTAGTCCAACCGGGTGGTGAGTAAAGTGAATTCTCTATACAGTGGCCAACAATCCTCCTAGACCCATCTATTTGAGCACTACTCCAACCTTTATATCTCATGTTTGATGCATCAACCATAATGAGCCTTGATTTGCAATGCCCACCACAAAACCTTTTCCGCTTACGCTTCATCCCACAAACTTCCCTAAGTTGGCCATCCGTTTCAAGTAAGCCATATTCAAGTGGGGTAATAAAGCTAATAGAAATGAATTTCACCCACTCAAATGAAGGTGTAGATGGCAACCTAGGCAAAGATGCTTCCAAAGATCTTGACAAAGCATAACCAATCCTCGTTCTTCTATTTCTAGGGACTTCCACCTCTTCACAAGATCTCTTAATCTCAATCCTTTGTTCAACAATTTTATCTAAACATTTTCCTTTACTCAAATCATAATAGGGAGGGTGAGAAAAATTTACCTCCTCAACGCTTTCGAATCCAACCGGAGAAGGTTCTTCATGCTCAAAGGATTCTTCACCACTAAGACTTGATGCTTGATCTTCATCACCAAGGGAACTCAATTCTTTCTCTATCCCATCCAAGTCTTCATATGGAATATGCCTTGGAAGGTGTGCACTTTCCTTCCTAGCATCAATTTCAATCATCTTGGAGGGGTTTTCTTCAACTCTATGTTCCCATGGAGGCTCCGCATCTCCCAAGTCTTCTACCACTTCTTCCTTGTCTTCAACAATTAAAGCTTCCCCTAATTGTTCCAATACAAAGCAACTTCCTTCATTTCCCACCGGAGTTTTCAATCTCTCCTTCATGCTATGTTCTTCATTTGATTCTCCACATGTAGCCATGGTAGTTCCTTGAGTGTTCAAGTATTGGTGGTGGTTCATCTTGGTAATAATATGGAGGAGGTGGCTCTTGAAAATGTTGATGTTGGAATTGTGGTGGCTCTATATGTGGTTCATATGGTTCATATGGTTGTTGGTAGGATGGATATGGATTAGGGTCATATGAAGGTGGTTGGTAAGAAGGGGCTTGTGAGTATGGTTGAGAGTTATGTTGAGGATATGGATCATGGGCATATGGTGGTGGTTCTTGAAAGTCACAAGGTGATTCACCATAGCCATTGGATTGATATGCATCATAGAATGGGTCTTCTTCATAGTGCATTAGTGGAGGTTGTTGCCATGAGGATTGATCATAAGCATATGGCTCCTCCCACCTTTGGTTATCCCATCCTTGATACACATTCTCATTATAGTTCTCATCACCTACAACATAATTATAACTACACTCATAGCCAAAGTGAGAATTCGTGATAGTAAGAGAGGGCAAAAACAAAAAATAGTAACAAATAAAGAGAACAAACTAAAAACTAACAAAGAAGCAAAAAGCATACATATTCACAATATTCACATATATACAATAACCAATAACACAACACCATTGCAAATCCCCGGCAACGGCGCCATTTTGATGATTAGATTTTTGACGGTTTAGAATTTCACTAATGAAATCTCGTTGAAGTATAGTCTCTAAACCAATCACTAATCCTCTCATACAAAAATTTGTTTGTCACAAGTACAAACCCCTAAAATCTATAAACCGAAGTATTTAAACCTCGGGTCGTTCTCCCTAGGAATTGTAATGAAGTGTCTTGTTATTGGTTATGAGGTATTTTGGGGTTTTTAAGATTTTAGACAAGAAATATAAATGGCAAAGAAAATAAACTAACAACTAACAAAGCTCTTGGCAAGATATGAGAACTAGAAGTCCTATCCTAGTTATCCTCCTCAATTGTGACCACAAATTGTCCATTGCTCCCACTTAGTTAACCTCTAACTATGGAGGAAAGTCAAGTGGATGAATCAATTTGATTCCTCAAGTCCTAATTAACTCCTAAAAGAGAGACTAGCTTTAGAGGCATCCAAATCAATTAGCAACTTCTAATTATCAATCAACAAAGGAATTAGATAACTCAAGAGTCACTAATCACTCAACCAAAGCCAAGATGAACAAAATCTACACTAAAATCCAACCAAGCATTTTATCAAACACTTGAAAGGCATATAAGAAAAGCATAGTAAATTGATAACAGGGATAAAATCTAATGACAATTATTGAAAGGAATTAACAACAACAATCAAAAGAAACACAATTATTATGAATTACCTTGAATAGAATGGAAAGAAGAGAGAATAAACAAAAGTAGATCTACAACAAAACACAAGAACAACATAAAAGAGATTACAACAAAGGAATAGAAGAAGAATGAATGTAACTACAAGGAATTGAGAAGATAGAAGTAGAAGAAGATGAATTAAAATCTAGATCTAAGAACTAAACCTAATCCTAACCCTAGAGAGAAGTGAGAGCTTCTCTCTTTAGAAACTAACTCTAACTACTAAACTAAGCTAAACTAAACTAATGGTAACTAACTTCTGTTTCCCTCTTCACTCCTTGGGTTAAATAGCATCAGAAATGAGTTGGATTGGGCCCACAAGGCTTTAGAATTCGCTGGCCACGTTTTGCTTTAAGTGAACCAGGTGGCAGCAACGGCGCGTGCACGTACTATGCGCGTACGCATCACCATGCGTGGTTCAACTATAGCGAATCTTATATCGTTTCGAAGCCCCGGATGTTAGCTTTCCAACCCAACTGAAACCGAATTATTTAGACCTCTGTAGCTCAAGTTATGATCGTTTAAGTGCGAAGAGGTCGGCTTAACAGCTTTCCGGTTCTTTCATTTCTTCATGAGTTCTCCAACTTTTCATGCTTTCTTTCTTCATTCCCTTGATCCAATCTTTGCCTCCTAAACCTTAAATCACTTAACAAACATATCAAGGTATCTAATGGAATCAAGGAGAGTTAGATTTAGATATTTTAAGTCCTAAAAAGCATGTTTTCACTCTTAAGCACAATTAAAGGAGAATATACAAAACCATGCTATTTCATTGAATAAATGTGGGTAAAAGGTGATAAAATCCCCTAAAATAATATAAGATAAACCCTACAAATGGGGTTTATCAACATCCCAAACAGGTTTTTAAGTCCCAAAACATCACAAAACTCCTTAAAACACATTATTTCACCAAAATTACTCAACAAACATCAAAATAAAACTAACTAACCAAGCAAACTAACCAATTATTCATGAAATAAAAGCTAAAAGAGAGAAGGTTAGAAGGATAGTACCATGGTGGGGTGTCTCCCACCTAGCACTTTGGTTTATAGTCCTAAGTTGGACTTGGTGAGAAGATCCTTGTTATGGCGGCTTATGCTTCCACTCTTCCTTGAATGTCCACCAAGTTTGCTATTGATTTGACATCCGGGGTCCCATATGAAATTCTTCAAACTCTCAAGAGATTTCAACCTAGCAACTAGGATCCTTAATTGTTGACTCTTAAGACCAATGCCCAGATCCCGTACTTGAATTCCTCTATCACCATTGACATGCTTGTGCACTACCCAGAATCTACCAATTTGACTCTTGCACCAAAATTGAGCTTCAAATGTTAAATTGACCCTTGTGATTAACTTTCCCTTCCATTGCCAATTAACATTCTTCCCATCACCATCCACTACTCCAAGAAAGGTTCGAAGTTGGCCATCCGTTTCTAGAACGGCATATTGATGTGGGCCTAGAAACCTTGTTGGAGAATTCTTCACCCACTCATCTTGTACAACTACCTTCACCTTTTGGAACCTAAAATTTTCCTTAACCTCTTTTAAATCTTCTTCATCATCACTCAAGTAAAAAATTGGAGGTTGTGTGAAATCCACATCAATATCTCCTTCCAACTCTACTAGTGGAGACTCATAAAGGTTACCGAAGGAATTACCCAAGTTGGACAAAAAATCTTGGATGATGGAATCCTCTTGATCAATTCCTACCAGCTCTTCATTTGACTTGACATCTTCTTCTTGATTTTGTAATTCTTCTTTCAGTCCACACTTTTCACTTGGTTCCTCCTGTTCATCCACTAGAGTTTCTTGCTTATGGCATGACGCGATGAAGCTAAATGATCCAAAGCTTTTGCTATGGTAGACATGGCGAGCTCTTGCTTCTTCTGGAACTCTTGTTGTCCTTGAATGAGCATGAGAAGTACGTCTTGTGTGGCTTGATCCATATATGAAGATGAAGATTGAGATGATGAAGGTTGACAATCAAACTCATGAGGGTGAGGGTTTTGGTTTTGTATATAGTGGGGTGATGGTGTGTAAGATTGGTGACTATAAAGGTAAGTGTTTAGGTTCCATTGGGGTGCACTGTGGTAATGGTGTGAAAAAGTCATCAAGAAAACATAAACACAAACCTACTAGCAAAAGCAAACAAACAACCAAAAAGTGCTATTTACACTATCAACATATTCACAACACCAAAAGATTTAACACCAATTGCATATCCCCGGCAACGGTGCCAAATTTTGACAGAGAGAAATTTATCATCAATCTAGATTTCCACAAATAGAATTCCATCGTTGAAAGTATACTCTAGACCAAAAATTACTTCCCATATCAAATGTTTCAATTCAAAACAAAAATATAACCGAGAGTATCTAAACATCGAGTCGTTCTCCCTAGGAATGCAATTGAAGTGTTACTTCCTTGGTTGTTAAGGCAAAAAAGGGTTTTCGAGGAAGAAATTAAAGATTCAAAAAAACTAAGAAATCAAAGAACTAAGGAATGAGCAAAATTGCAAAAATACCTGAAATCACAGAAAAACACACAAACTCATAGTAAAGTACAGAAATGTGAATTTTGCTTAAAAACTAATAAAAGTACACTAAAAACTACTAAATCATACTAAAAACTATGTAAAAACAATGCCAAAAAGCGTATAAATTATCCGCTCATCACAACACCAAACTTAAATTGTTGCTTGTCCCTAAGCAACTGAAAATTAAATAGGATAAAAAGAAGAGAATATACAATGAATCTCACAATATCAATGAAACTTAGTCCCAATTAGATGGGCGGGGCTAGTAGCTTTTTGCTTCTGAACAGTTTTGGCATCTCACTTTATCCTTTGAAATTCAGAATGATTGGCATCTATAGGAACTCAGAATTTTGGATAGTGTTATTGATTCTCCTAGTTCAGTGTGTTGATTCTTGAATACAGTTACTTTATGAGTCTTAGCCGTGGCCCTAAGTACTTTGTTTTCCAGTATTACCACCGGATACATAAATGCCACAGACACATAACTGGGTGAACCTTTTCAGATTGTGACTAAGCTTTGCTAAAGTCTCCAATTAGAGGTGTCCAGAGCTCTTAAGCACACTCTTTTTGCTTTGGATCACGACTTTAACCACACAGTCTCAAACTTTTCACTTGGACCTTCATGACACAAGCACATGGTTAGGGGCAACTTATTAGGCCTGGATTTTATTTCCTTGGACCCTCCTATCTACTGACGCTCAAAGCCTTGGATCCTTTTTACCCTTGCCTTTTGGTTTAAAGGGCTGTTGGCTTTTTCTGCTTGCTTTTTTCTTTTTCTTTCTTTTTTTTGCCATTTTTTTTCGCAAGCTTTCTTATTCACTACTTTTTCTTGCTTCAAGAATCAATTTCATGATTTTTGAGATTATCAATAACATTTCTTTTTGTTCATCATTCTTTCAAGAGCCAACAATTTTAACATTCATAAACTTCAATATAAAAAATATGCACTGTTCAAGCATTCATTCAGAAAACAAAAAGTATTGCCACCACATTAAAATAATTAAACTAATTTCAAGATAAAATTTGAAATCCAAGTACTTCTTATTCTTTTATAATTAAGCACATTTTTTATTTAAGAGAGGTGAAGGATTCATGGAATTATTCATAGCTTTAAGACATAGACACTTGACACTAATGATCATCTAATGAAGACACAAACATAGATGACACAATAAGCATAAAAATTGAAAATAGAAAAATAAATAGACAAGGAGATTAAGGAATGAGTCCACCTTAGTGAGGGTGGTGTCTTCCTCTTGAAGAACCAATGGAACTCTTGAGCTCCTCTATGTCTCTTCCTTGCCTTTGTTGCTCCTCCCTCATAGCTCTTTGATCTTCTCTAATCTCATAGAGAATTATGGAGTGCTCTTGGTGCTCCACCCTTAGTTGGTCCATGTTGTAACTCAAGCCTTCCAAAGAGGTGTTGAGTTGCTCCCAATAGTTGTGTGGAGGAAATTGCATCCCTTGAGGCATCTTAGGGATTTCTTGGTGAGGATCTTCCTCATGCTCTTGTGGAGGTCCATGAATGGGCTCTCTTGTTTGCTCCATCCTTTTCTTAGTGATGGGCTTGTCCTCTTCAATGAGGATGTCTCCTTCTATGTCAATCCAAGCTAAATTGCATAGATGACAAATGAGATGAGGAAAGGCTAACCTTGCCAAGGTGGATGACTTGTCAGCCACCTTGTAGAGTTCTAGAGATATGATATCATGAACTTCCAATTCCTCCCCAATCATGATACTATGGATCATGATGGCCCAATCCATAGTCACTTCAGATCGGTTGCTAGTAGGAATGATGGAGCGTTGGATGAACTCCAAACATCCTTTAGCCACAGGCTTAAGGTTCGGTCTTCTCAATTGAACCGGATTGCCTCTTGAGTCTCATTTCTTTTGAGCTCCTTCCACACATATGTCCATGAGGACTTGGTCCAACCTTTGAACAAAGTTGACCCTTCTAGTGTAAGGGCGTGCATTTTCTTGCATAATTGGCAAGTGGAATGCCAACCTTACATTTTCCGGACTGAAATCTAAGTATTTCCCCTGAACCATTGTAAGCCAATTCTTTGGATTCGGGTTCATACTTTGATCATGGTTCCTAGTGATTCATGCATTGGCATAGAACTCTTGAACCATTAAGATTCTGACTTGTTGAATGGGGTTGGTGAGAACTTCCTAACCTCTTCTTCGGATCTCATGTCGGATTTCCGGATACTAATTTTTCTTGAGCATGAAAGGAACCTCAAAGATCACCTTCTTCTTGGCCACAACTTCATAGAAGTGGTCTTGATGGACCTTTGAGATGAATCTCTCCATCTTCCATGACTCGGAGGCGAAAACTTTTGCCTTCCCTTTCCTCTTTCTAGAGGTTTCTCCAGCCTTAGGTGCCATAAATGGTTATGGAAAAACAAAAAGCAATGCTTTTACCACACCAAACTTAAAAGGTTTGCTCGTCCTCGAGCAAAAGAAGAAAGAAAGAAGGGGAAGAAGAAGAAAAATGTAAGAGATGGAGGGAGAAGTGAATTCGGCCAAGATGGTGGAAAGATGTATGTGTTGTGTGAATATGAAGGAGTAGTGAGGGGTTTATATAGGGGTGAGGGGTGGGTTAGGATTCGGTCATTAGGGTTAGGTTTGGGAGGGAAAAGTATCTGAATTTGAAAGTGAGGTAGGTGGGGTTTTTGGGGAAGAGATATGGAAGTGATTGGTGAAGAGGTGATGGGGAAGAGTGAATGAGTTGATTGGTGAGGGGTATTTGGGGAAGAGTATTGTGGGAGGGTTGGTGGGAATCCTGTGGGGTCCACAGATCCTGAGGGGACAAGGATTTATCATCCCTGCTCCAATTAAGCATGTAAACGCCCTTATAATGCAATCTTGGCATTTAACGCCAGATTGCTGCTTGTTTCTGGCGTTAAACGCAAACTTTTATTCCTTTCCTGGCGTTAAACGCCAGGCTACAACCTGTTTCTGGCATTTAACGCCAGATTGCAGCCTGTTTCTGGCATTTAATGCCAGTCTGGCGCTTGTTTCTGGCTTTTAACGCCCAAAATGGTGCCAGACTGGGCGTTAAATGCCCATTCTGCTACCCTTACTGGCATTTAAATGCCAGTAAGTCTCTCCTCTAGGGTGTTCCGACCTCTTCTCAAAGAGCTCGGCCAATGCCCGACCTCTTGTCAAAGAGCTCGGCCAAATCGCCAAAGGAGCCCAAAGCAGGCCCAAAACGAAGGAACACAGCCCAATCTAAAGGCAGCCAAAGCCCGGAAAGATAAAGGCGGTTCCCTTGAAGATAAGATGACCTCACTTAAAGATAAGATAAAGATAAGATAAGATAACTAACTTATCTTATCCACAGGAGGCCACATCTCACCATTATAAATACACTGGAGCACCCAGGTATAACTCATACTCTGATTCTACATAAAACCTGTTTAATACCCATGCTAACTTAAGCATCGGAATCTCTTGCAGGTACCCCCACCCTCCGGGGACGAAGGATCAGCACCACCACCAAGTCCAACAAGTCGGACACACCAGCTCCCGCCGCCGTACACCTGCCGGACACGTCGGCTCCGACCAACATAGAAGATCTCGTCCGAGATCGACCTACAGTTTCAGGTAACCCTCGGAACATTGGCGCCGTTGCCGGGGAACCTGGAAGTCATCCCATCACCATGGCGGACAACCATGACAACGACAACGATTCTGATCCAGAAAATAGGACGCCGCATAAAAACACGGACGCCACCCCCAAAAGCACACCCCAAAACAGGGGAGATAAGCAAACTCCAAACACAAAAATCATGGAAGCACTACAAGCTCAACAAAACCACCTCCAACAACTCGGAAAAGAAGACGAGCATCAACGGGAAGCCAAGAAGGACCTTCGAAGGGAAACTAGGCGACGCCGAGAGTTAAAAGATAAGCTCTTAAAACTCGAAGCTGATGTCAAAACCGAGACGGCTCGATCCAGTCACGAAGATAGCCCCCACAAATATCAAGACCCATTCACCAAAGAGATCATGAAAGCTAAAGGTCCCAAAGGACTTTAAAGCTCCCAACATGACTCTGTACGACGGCACATCAGATCCAAGCTATCATCTTAGCAATTTCAGAAGCAGGATGTATCTCACGGAGGCCTCAGATGCAATCCGTTATTCTCCATCCAGAAGGACAAAGCCAAACACGCATCAAGCCTATTTGGGATCAAGCAAGGAGATCGAGAGAGCCTTCGCAACTACATGGAAAGATTCAACAAAACATGTATGGGCATACAAAGTCTGCCAACAGAAGCAGCTATCAGGGGTTTCATCAATGGTCTACGAGAAGGACCTTTTAGCCACTCAATATCCAAGAAGCACCCAAACATCTCGGAACGAGGTACAGGAACGTGCAAAGTAGTACATCAACATGGAGGAAAACTCTCGACTAGGAGAGATCTCAAAAACCAAACATTCCTACTCCTCTCGGGATAAGGATAAAGAGTCCAAGAAAAAAGAAGATCAACATGGAGAGAAGCCTAGAAAATACCACAATTACACCCCCTTCGGGTGTCTGTTGTGGATATCTACCGAGAAATATGCAACATTGAGAAGATCCCATCAACTCGCCCAATCAAAAACAAAAGAGGTCGGACGCGTTGAAGGTCCACCTCACACCAAAGAGGTCGGGCAAAGTTGAAGGTCCACCTCACACCAAACTGGTCGGACGAGTTGGAGGTCCACCTCACACCAAAGAGGTCGGACGAGTTAGAGGTCCACCTCACACCAAAGAAGTCGGACAAAGTTGAAGGTCCACCACACACCAAAGAGGTCGGACAAAGTTGAAGGTCCACCTCACACCAAAAGAGGTCAAACGCGTTGAAGGTCCACCTCACACCAAAGAGGTCGGACGCGTTGAAGGTCCACCTCACACCAAAGAGGTCGGACAAAGTTGAAGGTCCACCTCACACCAAAGAGGTCGGACAAGTTGAAAGTCAACCTCACACCAAAGAGGTCGGACAAGTCGAAGGTCTACCTCACACCAAAGAGGTCGGACAAGTCGAAGGTCAACCTCATACCAAAGAGGTCGGACAAGTCGAACGTCTCACACCAAAGAGGTCGAACGAGTTGAACGTCCACCTCACACCCCTGAGAGACATGTTCATGGAGGATTCGCAGGAGGAAGGATATCTAAATCATCCCGCAAAGGACACCTCAAAGAGGTATATTAAGGAAGGGAGAGAGGTTTGAATAGGACTACGAGGTGCAAACAAGCCTTTCGGGATTTTGAAAATTCTTGGGGCAACCACCCATTCTTCCCCAACCAAGGGAAAGTGAAAAGCTCATATTATACCTCGTAGCGGGAAGTCGGGCAATAGCCTCATCACTAGTTAAAGAAGACAAAAGTGGGCAACAACCCATCTACTTCATCATCAAGGCTCTACAAAGGGGCCGAACTATACTATCAAAAGATAGAAAAGTTCGCCTACGCCCCCACACTCACCTCTCGATGACTCCACCCATACTTTCAAGCTCACACTATCAGAGTTCGGACCAACCAACCCATCGAAGGCATCCTACAAGAAAACAGACTTAGCAGAAAGAATTCTACAGTGGGCAGTCAAAATCGATCTTCGACATAAAGCTCAGACAGCCATCAAATCATAGTACTTGGCTGACTTCATTACAGAGTAACTGACACCCCGGGAACTCCTACAAAATGGAAACTCTACATGGATGACTCTTCAAACAAAACTGGGAGTGGTGCAGGTGTAATTATAGAAAAGCGATCAGGGAAGCCAAATCAAGCCAAATGACCAAGCTGAATACGAGGCACTACCGGCTGGTTTAAGGCTAGCTAAGAAGGTAGGAGCTTAGCATGTCCAATGACTCACAAGTAGTCACCTCACAAATAGAAGGGAACAACCAAGCTGGGGATCCCACCACAAAAAATACCCTGGGTAATTCGGGGGACCCTAGACAAAACCAGAGAATAGCTCTACCAAACTAGGGGACAATAACAGGAGCCTCATCCAGGCTACATCACAAGACCACAACAAGTCAATCTCAGGGATGTACTCAGGGTCAGCCATAGTGACACGCATTAAAACACTATGGAATCCAGCCAATTAGACATGCCGTCCGGGATCTTAGTATACATCTCAAAGACATAGGTCAACTATGGGGTTACTACCAAACAACTCGGGCAACAACTTGAACAATAACAGCAAAATATCAGGTGTCAGATACAACAGTAAAAGGGAAACCCCAGGACTCACACGAAGGTCCAGGGGCACCCTTTGGAGGCAACAACGGAGCAAAAACCCAAATACAAAGTCAAAGCTTTACATAAAAAAGCATGCCAACTTCCACATTGCCCCACCAGAGGAGCTCATCAGTGTAATATCACCTTGGCCGTTCGCAAAGAGGGGACTCGACCTCCTCGGACTATTTCCCCAAGGATTGGGACAAGTCAAGTTCCTCATTGTAGGGGTGTTCATAAAATGAATTGAGGCAGAGCCCTAGCTAATGCCACTACTCAAAGAAGTCAGAAAATTCTTGTATAGAAACATTATTACAAGCACCAATTCACATCCGTAGAACACCCACAAGCCAATGGACAAGCAGAAGCTGCCAACAAAGTCATACTAGCTAGGTTAAAACGGAGCCTACAGAACGCAAAGGGAGCTTGGGCTGAAGAGCTCCCACAAGTCCTATGGGCATATCGGACAACTCCACACTTCACCACAGGGGAATCACCCTTATGATTGATTTATGGAAGGGAGGTAATGATCCCAGTAAAGATCGAAGAAAGATCCCCCAGAATGATCCTCTACAATAAAGAGCTCGACCTACTCCCAGAAGTCCAAGAAAGAGCTCAGATCAGGGAAGAAGCGATAAAACGTCGCATGGCCTCAAGGTGCAAATGAAAGGTAGTACAGAGAAGCTTCACCAATAATAACCTCATCCCAATCCAAAATGATATCAGAACAAGTCGACCGGAAGAGGGAACGCTAGCAGCTAAATGGAAAAGACCCTACAAAGTCACGAAAGTACTGGGGAAAGGCCACCACAAAGTGTCCGACCTCGAGGGGTGAGAGCTACTAAGGTCATGGCATGCCTGCAAAAGGCGCCAGGCCAAGATCTAAAAGAATGCCGACCTAGAAGAGTAAGCACTAACATGTACACATTCTTATTTATATCTTCATTTTAGTGTTTAAAAGTTCACAGATTCCCTAAAAAGTTTCCTACCAAGACATCCGATCACGACAGGTCGGCAAGGTGAAAACCAAATTCACCGCCCGATCACGACAAAGGTCGGCAAGCTGAAAACCAAATTCACCGCACGATTACGACAAAGTCGGCAAGATGAAAACCAAATTCATCTTCCGATTACAAAGCGACAGGTCGGCAAGGTGAAAACCAACTTCACCGCCCGACCACGATGAAAACCAAATTCATCGTTTGATTTCGACAAAGGTCGACAAAGTGAAAATCAAAATTCACTGCTATACCAAGACGCATTAATCTGAAACGCAAATTTCACTGCCGAATCACGACAAGGTCGGCGGGGTGAAAACCAAATTCACCGCCCGATCATGATAAAAGTCGGGAAAGATGAAACCAGAATTCATCGCCCGATTTCGACAAGGTCGGCAAAAAAGTGAAAGAAGAGTTCATCACCTGATTATAAAGCAACAGATCGGCAGAAAGTGAAAAACAATTTCACTGCACGATCACGATAAAGACAACCGTCCGATAAAGGTGAAAACGCGATTCACCCAAAGGACGATCTAGAGATGACAACCACTTTCTACAAATCGGCAAAGATGAACACAGAATAATGTAAGAAGTTATCGAAAGTGATCTAAAAAAGAACCTGACGAGGTCTTACGGATCGCTAAAATAATAACTTAAGGACTGGTCAAACGTTAAGAAGTCGAACCAAGTCAACCCAAGTTATAAGTAAACCCTGGAAAGAGGTCTGGCCAACCCTATTAAAGAGGATTACTTTAACTTAGAAGGGCCTGACATAACAAAGTCAACCCAAAATAAAAAATAAAAAGTTATGCAAGTAGTCCCTGAAAGAAATCTGACAAAGATCCAAGAAAGAGGACTACAAAAAATAACTTAAAGGAGACCGACATAACCAAGTCGGACTCCTACCACTAAAAAGTTATACAAGAAGTCCCTAAAAGAGATCTGACAAAGATCCAAGAAAGAGGACTACAAAAAATAACTTAAAGGAGACCGACATAACCAAGTCGGACTCCTACCACTAAAAAGTTATCAAAGTAATCCCTGAAAGAGACCTGAACAAAGGTCCAAGAAAGTGGATTACAGAAATAACTAAGGAGAGCCCGACATGACAAAGTCGGCCCAAATGACGAAAGAGTTATAAAAGTAATCCCTGAAAGAGACCTGAACAAAGTCCAAGAAAGAGGATTACAGAAATAACTCAGGAGAGCCCCGACAAGAAGAAGTCGGACCAACAAAAGCTACAGCTTGGACCGACAAGAGAATGTCGGACCAGCAAAAGCTAAAAGCTTGGACCGACAAGAGAAAGTCGGACCAACAAAAGCTAAAAGAAGGGTCGACAGAAGAAGTCAGGACCAATGACAGCTACAGCTTGGACCGACAAGAAGAAGTCGGACCAACGAAAGCTACAGCTTGGACCGACAAGAAGAAATCGGACCAACGAAAGCTACAGTTTGGACCGACAAAGTCGGACCAACGAAAGCTACAGCTTGGACCGACAAGAAGAAGTCGGACCAACGAAAGCTACAGCTCAGACCGACAAAAAAAAGTCAGACCAACGAAAAACGTGCACTAAAACGGACATAGCTCCGCCCAAAAAGCCACGGCTTCACGACAAGGCTATCAAAATTGTTCAGAATGACTAAACAGTGTTCTACGAGAACACTAAAAAGTCGTTGAACAAGTTAGCCCCAAGAACCACCTCGACCAAGCAGAAAGTGGACAAAACCAGAAGTGATCAAGAGAGGTCAGACAACAAAGTACCGACACTCTACAAAGATCCACAAAATAGGACAAAGACATCTCGCAAACGGCCAGACGAAGGCCAGGAATGCTTTGCTAAAAGGTACGAAGTCTTGAAAAAAGACACTACTTAAAAGGCAAAAGCACAAATCAAAACGGCGCTAAAAAGTCATCCAAAACATACTATAAAAAGGTTCCCCATCAGAACACTACCAAAAATGTTGTTGGATTATGACTAAAAAGCCCGAGCAGTGAAGACAAACAAATCAGAAGAAGGCTGAAAAGTCTCCTCAACAAACTAAAAGGGGCAATACCAGACTCGCACAAGGAGAAACTACTCAAAGATCGACCAAAGTCAGGATGCTTGAGCACGACTTCCCCGAAGAGATCGAAACTCTGAAAGCACGGTCTTACGGAAAAAGTTCGAACTCAAGCAGGGGCAAAGTCATACAGGTCGACGTCAGCTAAAGAAGAGGCGCAAGTACGACTTCAAAAAAGAACAAGCCAAAAGGTTGGGAAGCAACTTAAGGCTCAAATGCGCTTAGCCAAAAAGGATACAACTCCACTCAAAGAAGGCACAATCTCAAACAGGGCTATGAACATCATCCAAGACTAAAAAAAGGGTTCTATATAAAGAACACTAAAAAGTCATGGGACAAGTCACTAAAAGCTCGGATATCAAGCCGCAAGAATAACTTTGCCAAAGCAGAAGGTTGTCAACACAAAACTTAAAGCAAGGCGTGATCCAGAAGGCAAGGGTAGAAAACCCACACTACCACTCAAAAGAGGTTGGACTATGAAGTACCAAACCTCTAGAAAATCTGAAGCAATGAAGAAACAAGCTCCGGGATGTTTAGCGACAAGCCGACCGACCTCTTCAGGTCAGACTATCCGACCTCTTCTCAAAGAGCTCGGCCAATGCCCGATCTCTTCTCAAAGAGCTCGGCCAAATCGCCAAAGGAGCCCAAAGCAGGCCCAAAACGAAGGAACACAGCCCAATCTAAAGGCAGCCAAAGCCCGGAAAGATAAAGGCGGTTCCTTTGAAGATAAGATGACCTCACTTAAAGATAAGATAAAGATAAGATAAGATAACTAACTTATCTTATCCACAGGAGGCCACATCTCACCATTATAAATACACTGGAGCACCCAAGTATAACTCATACTCTGATTCTACATAAAACCTGTTTAATACCCATGCTAACTTAAGCATCGGAGTCTCTTGCAGGTACCCCTCACCCTCCGGGGACGAAGGATCAGCACCACCACCAAGTCCAATAAGTCAGACACACCAGCTCCGGCCGCCGTACACCTGCCGGACACGTCGGCTCCGACCAACACAGAAGATCTCGTCCGAGATCGACCTACAGTTTCAGGTAACCCTCGAAACAATCATCAACCTAAAAAAAGAAAATAATATGAAATAACACAGATAAATAAAAATTGGGTTGCCTCCCAATAACCGCTTCTTTAATGTCAATAGCTTCACAGTGGGCTCTCATGGAGCCTCACAGATATTCAGTGCATTGTTGGGACCTCCCAACACCAAACTTAGAGTTTGGATGTGAGGGTTCAACACCAAACTTAGAGTTTGGTTGTGGCCTCCCAATACCAAACTTAGAGTTTGACTGTGGGGGCTTTGTTTGACTCTGCATTGAGAGAAGCTTTTCTTGCTTCCTCTCCATGGTTACAGAGGGATATCCTTGAGTTTTAAACACAAGGTAGTCCTCATTCAATTGAAGGATCAACTCTCCTTTGTCCACATCAATCACAGCTTTTGCTATGGCTAGGAAGGGTCTTCCAAGGATGATGGATTCATCCTCATCCTTCCCAGTGTCTAGGATTATGAAATCAGCAGGGATGTAAAGGCCTTTGACCTTTACTAGCACGTCCTCTACATGTCCATAAGCCTTTTTCATGGATTTGTCTGCCATCTCTAATGAGAATTTGGCAGCCTGTACCTCAAAGATTCCCAGTTTCTCCATTACAGAGAGTGGCATTAAGTTTATGCCTGACCCCAGGTCACATAGAGCCTTCTCAAAGGTCATGGTGCCTATGGTACAGGGAATTAGGAATTTACCAGGATCCTATTTCTTTTGAGGTAATGTCTGCCTAACCAAGTCATTCTGTTCATTAATGAGCAATGGAGGTTCATCCTCCCAAGTCTCATTACCAAATAACTTGGCATTTAGCTTCATGATTGCTCCAAGGTATTTAGCAACTTGCTCTTTAGTGATATCTTCATCCTCCTCAGAGGAAGAATATTCATCAGAGCTCATGAATGGCAGAAGGAAATTCAATAGAATCTCTATGGTCTCTGTATGAGCCTCAGATTCCTTTGGTTCCTCAAAGGGTAACTCCTTATTGGTTAGTGAACGTCCCAGGAGGTCTTCCTCACTAGGAATCACTGCCTTTCTACTCTCTCCTAGTTTGGCCATGTTATTCACAGTTATGGCCTTGCACTCTCTTTTGGGATTCCCTTCTATATTGCTTAGGAGAGTACTATGAGGGATTTCGGTGACTCTTTTACTCAGCTAGCCCACTTGTGCCTCCAAATTTCTAATGGAGGACCTCGTTTCATTCATGAAACTTAGAGTGGCCTCAGATAGATCAGAGACTACATTTGCTAAGTTAGAGGGGCTCTGCTCAGAATTCTCTGTCTGTTGCTGAGAGGATGATGGAAAAGGCTTGCTATTGCTAAACCTGTTTCTTCCACCATTATTAAAGCCTTGTTGAGGCTTTTGTTGATCCTTCCAAGAGAAATTTGGATGATTTCTCCATGAGGGATTATAGGTGTTTCCATAGGCTTCAACCATGTAATTCACCTCTACCATTGCAGGGTTCTCAAGATCATAAGCTTCTTCTTCAGAAGATGCTTCTTTAGTACTGTTGGATGCATTTTGCAATCCATTCAGACTTTGAAAAATCATATTGACTTGTTGAGTCAACATTTTGTTCTGAGCCAATATGGAATTCAGAGCATCAATTTCAAGATCTCTCTTCCTCTGAGGCGTCCCATTACTCACAGGATTCCTTTCAGAAGTGTACATGAACTGGTTATTTGCAACCATGTCAATGAGTTCCTGAGCTTCTGTAGGTGTTTTCTTTAGGTGAATAGATCCACCTGCAGAATGGTCCAATGACATCTTAGACAATTCAGACAGACCATCATAGAATATATCCAGGATGGTCCATTCTGAGAGCATATCAGAAGGACACTTTTTGGTAAGTTGCTTGTATCTTTCCCAAGCTTCATAGAGGGATTCACCTTCATTCTGCCTGAAGGTTTGAACATCCACTCTAAGCTTGCTCAGCTTTTGAGGAGGAAAGAACTTGGCTAAGAAAGCCGTGACCAGCTTATCCCAAGAGCTCAGGCTATCTCTAGGTTGAGAGTCCAATCATGTTCTAGCTCTGTCTCTTACAGCAAAAGGGAAAAGCATAAGCTTGTAGACCTCGGGATCAACTCCATTAGTCTTAACAGTATCACAGACCTGTAAGAATTCAGTTAAGAACTGAAAAGGATCTTCTGATGGAAGTCCATGAAACTTGCAATTCTGTTGCATCAAAGAAACTAATTGAGGTTTAACCTTAAAATTGTTTGTTCCAATGGCGGGGATTGAGATGCTTCTTCCATGGAGGTTAGAATTTGGTGCAGTAAAGTCACCAAGCATCTTCCTTGCATTATTGTTAGGTTCGGCCATGTCTCTTTTAGGTTCAGGATCTGCTTCAACAAGAATGTCCTTGTCCTTGCTCCTGCTCATATGAAAAAGAAGAGAACAAAAAAGAAAGAGGAATCCTCTATGTCACAGTATAGAGATTCCTTTATGTGAGTAGAAGAAGAAAAGAATAGAAGAAGGAGAAGAGAGAAATTCGAACACAGAGAGGAAGAGAGGGTTCGAATTTTGAGAAGAAAAGTGTTAGTAATTAAATAAAATAAATAGAAAGAGAGAGAGAGGGAAATTCGAAAATTAGAAGGAAAGAGAAGAAAAATATTTTTTATTTTTATTTTAATTATTAGTTAGAATTTGAAAATTAAGAAAGGGAATGAAATTAAAAGTTAAAACAATTAGTTAAAAAAGATTTTTGAAAAAGAGTGAGGAATTTTCGAAAATTAGAGAAAGAAAAGTAGTTAGGTGGTTTTGAAAAAGATAAGAAATAGCAAAACAAACAAAAAAATCAATTAGTTAGTTGAAAAAGATTTGAAAATCAATTTTGAAAAGATAAGAAGTTAGAAAAGATTTTGAAAAAGATATGATTTGAAAAAGATATGTTTGAAATTTATTTTAAGAAAGATTTAATTTTTAAAATCAGAATTAATGACTTGACTCACAAGAAATCAAAAGATATGATTCTAAAATTTAAAGTTTGAATCTTTCTTAAAAAGAAAGTAACAAACTTGAAATTTTTGAATCAAACCATTCATTGTTAGTGTTAATTTCGAAAATTATGAAATAAAGATAAGAAAAAGATTTTGAAAATCAATTTTTAAAGAATTTTCGAAAATAATAAAAGGAAAAAGAAAAGATTTGATTTTGAAAAATATTTTGAAAAGATAAATTTTTGAAATTGAAATCTTGACTTGACTAACATGAAACAACTTATTTTAAAAAATTTTGACTAAGTCAACCCAAAGATTTCGAAAATTATGAGTAAAATAAGGAAAAGATATTTTTTTTATTTTTGAATTTTAATGAGGAAAGAGAAAAACAACTAAATGACTCAAAATATAAAAATTTTGGATTAAAACAAATGATGCATGCAAGAACACTATGAATGTCAAGATGAACACCAAGAACATTTTGAAGATCAAGATGAACATCAAGACTTATTTTTGAAAAATTTTTAAGAAAAGAAAAACTTGCAAGACACCAAACTTAGAAATTTTTCATATTTAGACACTAAGGATTCAATAATGCATATGAAAAACAAGAAAAGACATAAATCAATAAAATGTAAAGATCAAACAAGAAGACTTGTCAAGAACAACTTGAAGATCATGAAGAACACATGCGTGAACTTTTTGAAATTTTTTTTAGAAAATTAAAAAAAAGATGCAATTGACACCAAACTTAAAATTTGACTCTAGACTCAAATAAGAAACACGAAATATTTTTGCTTTTTTTTTATGATTTTATTAATTTTTTTTGGATTTTTTTTGAAAATATCTTTTTGGAAAAACGAAAACAAATAAAAAATTTTTTGAAAGATTTTGAAAAACTTTTTGTAAAGAAAATTACCTAATCTGAGCAACAAGATGAACCGTCAGTTGTCCAAACTCGAACAATCCCCGGCAACAGCGCCAAAAACTTGGTGCACGAAATTGTAATCTCAATGGCGCCAACAACTTCGTATGTACAATTGTAATCTCAACTCTTTTTTACAACCTCGCACAACTAACCAGCAAGTGCACTAGGTCGTCCAAGTAATAAACCTTACGTGAGTAAGGGTCGATCCCACGGAAATTGTCGGCTTGAAGCAAGCTATGGTCATCTTGTAAATCTCAGTCAGGCAGATTCAAATGGTTATGGAGTTTTAATAATTAAAAGATAAATAAAACATAAAATAAAGATAGAGATACTTATGTAATTCATTGGTGGGAATTTCAGATAAGCGTATGGAGATGCCTCATTCCTTCTGAATCTCTGCTTTCCTATTGCCTTCATCCAATCCTTCATACTCCTTTCTATGGCAAGCTGTATGTTGGGTGTCACTATTGTCAATGGCTATTTCCCGTCCTCTCAGTGAAAATGGTCCTCTACGGTTTCTGTACGGCTAATCAACTGTCGGATTCCCCGTCTCGGATGAAAAATACCATGCACAGATATCGTATGGCTAATCAGCTGTTGGTTCTCGATCGTGTAGGAATAGGATTTACTATCCTTTTGTGTCTGTCACCACACCCTACAATCGCGAGTTTGAAGCTCGTCACAGTCATCCTATCACAGATCCTACTCGGAATACCACATACAAGGTTTAGACTTTCCAGATCTCAGGAATGCTGCCAATGGGTTCTAGCCTACACCACGGAGGTTCCAATCTCAGATTCAGATGCCACATTGTCAGAGGGGAGTCGATGTGAATCGTTGATTAGAAACCCAAGAGATATACATTCAATCTTGTCTTCATGTAGAGCGGAAGTGGTTGTCAATCACGTGTTCATAAGTGAGAATGGTGAGCGTCACATAATCATCACCTTCATCATGTTTCTTGTGTGCGAATGAATATCTTAGAACAAGAATAAGCATGAACTGAATAGAAAATAGTAGTACTTTGCATTAATACTCGAGGAACAGCAGAGCTCCACACCTTAATCTATGGTGTGTAGAAACTCCACCGTTGAAAATACATAAGTGATAATAGGGTAGGCATGGCCAAATGGCCAGCCCCCATAAAAGTCTAAGATAGCATAAAACTGATAAAAGATCCCTAATACAATAGTAAAAAGTTCTATTTATACTAAACTAGTTACTAGGGTTACAAAAATGAGCAAATGATGCATAAATCCACTTCCAGGCCCACTTGGTGTGTGATTGGGCTGAGCATTGAAGATTTCACGTGTAGAGGTCTTCCTTGGAGTTAAACACCAGTTTGTAACTTGTTTCTGGCGTTTAACTCTGCTTTGCAACTTGTTTCTGGCGTTTAACGCTAGAATAGCGTAGAAAGCTGGCGTTAAACTCCAGTTTGCATCGTCTAATGCAATTTGGACTTCTGTAACTCTAAAAAATTCCATTTCGAGTGCAGGGAGGTCAGAATCTAACAGCATCAGCAGTCCTTTGTCAGCCTCTGAATCAGATTTTTGCTCAGGTCCCTCAATTTCAGCCAGAAAATACCTGAAATCACAGAAAAACATACAAACTCATAGTAAAGTTTAGAAATTTGAATTTTGCTTAAAAACTAATAAAAGTATACTAAAAACTACTAAATCATACTAAAAACTATGTAAAAATAATGCCAAAAAGTGTATAAATTATCCGCTCATCAGTCAGGCAATCCAACTGAGGAGGGGGAAAACATTGAACACCCAACCTCAGAGCAACAAGAAACCAGAAGAAGAAAAGTTGACAGAGGACAATCACACTACTGTCTAGAATACCTCTGAGGACGTTGCACATCCAAGGGTTCGTTATTGGCGTTCATCGCCAAGAAGTGATGCCCACTCTTGGCATTGAATGCCCAAAGGAGGGCAATACACTTGGCGTTCAACGCCAAGAAGGGATACCCACCCTTGGCATTGAACGCCCACAAAGAAACAGTGTTCTTGGCATTGAATGCCAGGAAGGAGGCAATAAGGGTGTTGAACACCCAACTAGGAAAGGTCAGACACATGCAAGTGCTGATAAGGCCCTTCCTAAACAAGCTACTAACCCCCCTTCCGATTCTGTAGGCATCCAACCTACATCAACCAAGGTTGATGAGTATAAGGCTAAGATGCCATATCCTCAGAAGCTCTGTCAAGCAGAAAAGGATAAACAGTTTGCCCGCTTTGTGGATTATCTTAAGACACTTGAGATCAAGATCTCTTTTGCAGATGCTCTTGAACAGATACCTTCTTATGCCAAATTTATGAAGGACATCCTAAGTCATAAGAAGGATTGGAGAGAGGCAAAAATAATCTTCCTCACTGAAGAGTGCAATGCAATTATCCAAAAGAGTTCACCAGAGAAACTCAAGGATCCTATGAGCTTTATGATCCCCTGCACCTTAGGGGATGCCTGTACAAAGACAGCCTTATGTGATCTTGGAGCAAGTATTAACTTAATACCTGCATCACTAATAAAGAAACTCTGTTTAACTCATGAAGTTAAACCTATCCGCATATGTCTTCAACTTGCTGATGGTTTTGTTAAACTTCCATCAGGCATAATTGAGGACATGATTATTAGGGTTGGACCCTTTGCTTTTCCCACAGACTTTGTGGTGCTGGAAATGGAAGAGCACAAGTGCAGCCCTCATTCTAGGAAGACCCTTCCTAGCTACAGGACGGACCCTCATTGACGTTCAGAAAGGGAAAGTAACCCTGAGAGTCAGTGAGGATGAATTCGTACTAAATGCTATCAAAGCCATACAGCATCGAGACACTCCAAAGGAGTGTCTGAGTATTGATATCATTGATTTTCTGGTGGAAGAAGTGAATATGGCTGAGGGGCTTGAAGAAGAGTTGAATGGCATCTTTTATGATGCTCAGCCTGAGTTAGAGGAGTCAAAAGAGATAAAGGAGCCTCTGAAAACTCCCAAGGAGGAGGACAAGCCTCCTAAACTCGAGCTCAAACCACTATCATCCTCCTTAAAATATGCATTTCTCAGAGATGGAGATACTTATCCTGTGATTATAAGCTCTTCCTTAGAGCCACAAGAAGAAAAAGCATTAATCCAAGTGCTAAAGACACAGAAGACAGCTCCTGGGTGGACAATAAGTGACTTGAAGGGCATTAGCCCAACCCGATGCATGCACAAGATCCTACTAGAGGATGACGCCAAACCGTTGGTACAACCACAAAGGTGACTGAATCCAGCTATAAAGGAAGTGGTGCAGAAGGAGATCACCAAATTATGGGAGGCTGGGATTATTTATCCCATCTCTGACAGCCCTTGGGTAAACCCTGTCCAAGTTAATTTCATCAAAGAGCATTTTCAAGATTCAAAATCATCACCTGAAGCATCCGAATTCCCTTAGGACCTTTAAAATCAGGTATACTACAAGAGGTTATGTTTCCCTTAGGCCATCTTATCCTTTTTGATACTTTCTACTTTATTCTCTTCTGATTGGATTAACAGCAATTAAAGAACTGATAGACACTAGCATTGTCACAATTTTTGCTAAAAAAGGTTAAAGAACTGGTAGCACCCCATAAATCATAAATTCTTTTATAAAAGTTATGGCTGTTCAAAACTGATGGGTGAAAATTAGATTTCCACACAAACTCACCGGCAAGTGTATCGGGTCGCATCAAGTAGTCAAAGCTCATATGAGTAAGGTCGATCCCATGAGGATTGATGGATCAAGCAACTTTAGTTAGGTGATAAATTTAGTTAAGCTAACAGTGGTGAATTGATTGATATTGAACTAACAGAATGTAAATTGTAGGAAATGTAAAATGCAAAATGTAAAGTGCATCAAATGTAAAAGGAACAGGGTGCAGAGAAATTAAATGGAACAAAAATAACAGAGATAAATATTCATTGGGGACTGAAGATATCATAATCCACAATGAATCAAATGGGTCTCAACTCCTTTCTCAATCATATGAGTAGATCTATGGCGGATTGAAATGATTGGATCCCAATTCCTTGGCAATCCAATCTCTCTAATCATAATCAATCTTGCCAATTCCTTGATCTAATTGTCACAAGAAGAGGTTAAGTACATGTCTCTCATCCATAAGCCACACTAACTCTTAGGATCTCAATTCCTCCCGAATGGTGTTGATCAAAAGAGTAGTGAAGGATAGAGCCTTAGTCCTAATGCTCATGATTTCCCTTCCGAGGCTTACACAAGCATTCACAGATTCAAAATCCCTTCCGGAGTGAATTAAAGCATAGCTGCTCCCCCTAATGAATTGGGGTTCAATTGATCATCGCTCTAAAACACTTGCAGGAAATTTAAATTGCATAAAAGTAAATCAAGCTCAATAAGAACAGAAATGTAAAATTGGCAGAAAGAAAAGTTGCAGAAGAGAATTGCAGAATTGAAGTTGTATAAGCTAAATTGAATTCAATACTGAAATGTAAAAAGTGCAAAAATGTAAAAGTGTCTGCAAGGGCCTACTACTCTACTCCTACTCCTACTCCTACTGCTACCTACTACTAACGCAGCCTACTGTCTCCTCCTAACTAACCGTCCTGTCCGAGCTATCTAATGAATTGAAATTGATGCCTTTATATAGGCTTACCTAAACTACAAATTGAAATGAAATTCAAAACAAATTACAATTAAATGAAATTCCTATTCTAGATAATCCTTGTGGTTTTAATTGAGTGATCAGAGTGGGCTTGCTTGCTTGTTGTCCAAATGGGCTTGGAATGAAGCTAATTTGAGCAGAAATGCAATTCCAGGTGAGTGTAGCGTTCATTTAGAGAGCGAAGCGTTCGGGCACCTATGCGTATGCGTGCTATACGTTTGCGCGTCCCTGGTGTTTTGGCTCATTGCTATGATTGAAAACATGTTTTTTTGGTCCTAATTTCACTATGTTTAATCCTCTCTTATTACCATTCGATGCCTTGATATGTGTGTTAAGTATTTTCAGAGATTACAGGGCAGGAATGGCGTAGAGGATGGAAAGGAAGCATGCAAAAGTGGAAGGAATACGAGAAGTTGAAGGAACTGCAAAGCTGTCAACCCTGACCTCTTTGCACTCAATCAATCATAACTTGAGCTACAAAAGTCTAAATGAGACGATTTTAGTTGCGCTGGAAAGCTAACATCCGGGGCTTCGCAACGATATATAATTTGCCATAGTTGACCTAGCGTTTAAGGACGCGCACGCACAAAGCACGTGCACATTCGCGAAAAGTCCATCGGTGCGCACGCACACCTGGCACGTACGTGAGACATGCGCGACGTACTGCGATTGCAGAAATTGCTAGGGGCAATTTCTGGGCTATTTTTGACCCAGTTTTTGGCACAGAAAATACAAATTAGAGGCTGCAGAGTGGGAGAATCATTCAATTAAATCATTCACTTCTCATTCACACAATTTTTAGGTTTAGATGTAGGTTCTAGAGAGAAAGGCTCTCTCCTTTCTCTTAGGTTTTTATGATTAGGATTTCTCTTCTACTTTTAATTCTTCTAGTACTCTAGTTTATTGATTTTTCCTTTTTGATTATTTGATGTTGCTACTTGGTTTATGAATTCTCATCCCTCGAAACTACATCTAAAACCTAAAATTATGAAAAGTGAGAAGTCCTCTTGATTCCTCCACTCTGCAGCCTCTAATCTGTATTTTCTGGGCCAAGAACTCGGTCAAAAATAGCCCAGAAATTGCTGGGGACAATTTCTAGGTCGTTGAATTTTCTGCAAAATGACGCGTGCGCGTGATTCACGCATGCGTGTCGCTTATCTTGTACGGCCACTCTGGCAAATTATATATCATTTCGAAGCCCCAAACGTTAGCTTTCCAACACAACTAGAACCGCTTCATTTGGACCTCTATAGCTCAAGTTATGATCGATTGAGTGCGAAGTGGTGCTGACAGCTTTGCAGTTCCTTCAGCTTCTTGAATTCCTTCCGCTTTTGCATGCTTCCTTTCCATCCTCTACGTCATTCTTACCTTGTAATCTTTGAAAAAACTTAACACACATATCAAGGCATTGAATGGTAATAAGAGAGAATTAAACATAGCTAAATTAAGACCAAAGAAACATGTTTTCAATCATAGCACAAAATAAGGAAGGAAAATGTAAAACATGCGAATTGAATAAATAAGTGTGAGATTAGTGGATAAAATGCACTCAATTAAGCACAAGATGTACCACAAAATAGTAGTGTATCACTCATCGACACGTACACGTCCCTTGCAGCGTTCACTAAACGAACGTAGTCTTCATGTAGTGAACGCTCCTTCCACGCGTACGCGTCACCCACGCGTATGCGTGAATTGCAAAATGTCACATCCACGCTGCGCCTACATCCACGCGTTTACGTGCTTGTTCCCAAAAATCACATCCGACGCGTACGCGTCGATGGCTAAATTTCAAATCATATTTTCACAAGCATCGCAGGCGCTCATTCAAAGTGAACATAGCGTTCATTGCTGGTGAACGCTGATCCTTCTTCCACGCGTGCGCGCCATGCATGCGTACGCGTGGATCTCCAAAAGTGTCATCCTGCGCGTAAGCGCCTTGTACGCGTGCGCGTCAATTGTAAACGTAGCGTTTATCAACTGAACGTAGTGTTCTCCTACACTACTTCCTTCTTTGTTTCTTCCTCTTATTTGTTTTCACCTGTTATTAATCAAACATGCCATCAAAGCCTTGGCATAATCATCATTCATATTATCAACTAAATCTTTCAAAAATCTCATGAAAATGCATAAAATCAACAATGTTTGATTAATTTAGCATGAATTTCTCATCCAAGCACTTACTTCTTGCCTAAAAATTCATGAAAACTAAGCACAAACACATAAATTCATGAAAAACCTACACCGAGTAAGACATGAATTCATTTAAATTAATTATATCATAGAGGAAACATTTGGCAAGGGGACAAACAACCAGAAGAACTAAGCTCAAATAGTAAAGTTCAAGGCATCAGTTCTATACTATAGATATAATGCATGAATTTGTATCTCTAGAATTGCTTGCTTATTAAAGATACTTAGACTTATTCAGATTCATTACAATTTACAAAGGTAACAAAAATTTCAAGAAAAAATTGCATCGTTCAATTACCTGAAGTTTAGTAGCTAAACCTTTCTTCTCCTCCTCAAGTTCTCTAATCTATTTTTTTAACAAATAAATAAATGAAACATTGATTAGTAGATGTAGGAGCAACAATTATAAGTATCTCCATTCCTGCAGAGGCATAAGAGAAAGGTCCTCAATAAAAGCATCAATTCAGACTGTGGCTACATTTAAGTATTTAATCCAGCAGGCAAAAGTTATCAAACTCAAGAATTTGCCTAAACTCGCAAAGCCTAGGTAGACTTTAAAATGTAAAATTCAACCCATAAAACTGAAACTAGTAAGCGTTGTTGAGTTAATTCAGGAGTTTGATAAACTAGCCACAGGCTGCATAGTCCATTTCTAGTTTAATCTTATTTATACAGAGAATAATACTACATATAATAAACGAAGATCGCAGTATAATACACAAATTATCAAGCCCTCATAAATAAGACGACATTCTAATTCACGTCGTCTGATCTTAGCTACCTATGGTGCCAATAGAATTGGCAAGAGGAATTGAAGAGGGGGTTCAAAAAGGAAACTAGAAATCTTGGTCTTGTACTATCATTGACTGCTGACACTACATCATCTAACAGAGATTAATCACTTTGAAGACAGTAAAGCTGACAAATATTGTCAGAAGCTACAAAAATAAAAAGGACAAATCATTAGCATTTATTGTTTTAACTTCTTCTTGGACAATATTTGGAACAACCAGCTCTAAAAGAGCCAGTAAATCCCACATTTCGCATCAGTATGCAAAATCTGAAATTAATCTTATAAGTAACTATTAACAACATAAAAAGGGACCTCTATGATATCTAATTGTAACTACAATAGCAATGCCCCTCAAATATATTATTCATTTGTCAACATAAGATAAGAAAAATTAATACATTGCATATGAACATTTTAGTTGAATTTATTTACTTATTTATTATAGTGGAATGCACTAGGCCCAAAAGAAAAAGAAGACTAAATAAATCAAATTTTAATTGGATTTAATTTGATCAAGATGAATGAAAATATCAAGAACTTACAACGCCATTAAACAAGGCAGTGCCACTTATTTTAAAAATGAACTCAACAGGGAATAATTCCAAATATTAAATTCAAGTTGAAAATATCCAACTACCCTACCTTCTGAACATAATCTAAGTATAATTTTCCCCCCTTTTAGGACATAGCGAAACAATAGAACAAATTATCGTTTAACCATTTTTCTCAGAAATTTTCATTTCTATTCCCCCACCCCTCTCTTCCTCCCCCTCCCACTAAAAATGTAGACAACAAACATTAAAAACAAAAGAAAGAAAAAAAGAATGAAGTAGAAAAAGTACCGGCAAAGGGACATTGATGACACGACAAAAGATCTTGGTGGGAAATTTGAACACTGGAATTCTCTGATTTAGTTCCTGATTTGTTGATTCTTCTAACTACAGCTACAAAATACACATAGGAGTATTAGAACTTGGACCATCCTGACAAATTTTTTCATATTAAATATGCAAGTAAGTTTCTTCGTCTAAAAGATAATCACATAGAAAGAGTACTAAAAGTAGCAAAACTGTCGGCTATGAATTTCTTCTCGGTAAAAGAGAAATAGCCTCGTTGCAAGTATAGTTCCCAACCGACAAACAATGCTCAATCAAAGTTTTAATGTTTGGTTGTCACAAGTACAAACCCCAATGAAAATTAACCGAAGTATTCAAACCTCGGGTCCTCTCACAAGAAATTGCAATAAAGTGATCAATTATTGACTCTGAAGGAACAAGGGGGGTTTGATTTGGTAAAAGGACAAGGAAATAAATGACAAGAAAAATAAAGCAAACAACTAAGGAAAGCAAATAATAAAGAGAGACATTCATGACAAGGATTGAGAATATAGACTTTCTATCCTAGTCACTAATCATAACAATAATTAACAAGAATTTATCTTATTTCGTCATCTCCAACAATGGAAGAACGTACAATATTATCTTCACACGAGAGAAAGTCAATAAGACTAGTTAATCTCAATCCAAAAGTCCTAATCAACTTACTAATTGAATTAGCAAAAAGATTAGCGTCAATGGAAACAATATTAACTAACAACTCTAGATCATCAACGTGGTTGGGTATTAATGACTCAAGATTGCTTAATTTCTCTTTCAAAGCCAAGAATGCTTAAGAATCTACTCTAATATCCAACCAAGCGTTTTGTCAAACACTTGGAAGGCATAAAAGGAAAAAATCATAAAATTGCAAGAAATATAAATCTACAACTACCCAATTGCAAGAAAACAATAACAACAACTCAATTAAACAATAAAGAATATAAAACATAAATTGCATTAAAAGGAAATCTAAATCCAACAAAGTGCTCATAAACATGAAAAGTGGCTAAAACAAACGAAATAGCAAGAGAAACTAGAAGAATTAAAGTACTAGAACAAGAAAATAAAAAGAAAAGTAGATGAAAACAAGAAATTAAACCTAGATCTAAGGTGGAAATTGACCTAAGAATCCTAATTTTAGAGAGAAGATGGAGCTTCTCTCTTTAGAAAACTTACATGATGCTAACCTAAAACTAAGTGCTCCCCCTTTGTCCAATCTTCAATTCTGCATGAAATAGTTTTTGGAATTAGTTGGATTTGGTCCTGGAAAGCTCAGAAAATATATAGAAGGAAATAATATATCCTAGAAGCCTGATGAAGGAATAAGTTCAAAAATCAGATTTACAGAAGCGCGAAACGATCAGACGAAGCTAACGCACAAGACACAAGGTTTAGATGAAAAGAATAAAACGTATATATAGATACAATGTTATTATTATCATAGAGAACTAGCCGTAGCTTGCGAAGTTTAAGCCGACTAGTTACAAATAGAAGATATAGATTTTTAGAATTAAAACAGCTTATACAACCTATCTCTCAAATAAGCCTTTAAGGCCATAAAGATAAATATACAAAAGGTGAGAGAAGACTATGACGAAAGTAAAACAGAAATAAAGAAGGAACAAACCATACTCCGCCCTGTCACCATATCCACAATCTCACCGAAGTAGATTATGACCTGCATCTGAAAAACAACAACAAAGTATGGAATGAGAACCGGAGGTTCTCAGTATGGTAACAGTGCCCAATAATGTAAGATGTAAGGCCCCATGACGCCAAAGGCAATCCTAGAACTTCACATCGCATACTAATCTTCAAGCTTAGAACAAAAATAAATAAAAGAACTTAAACCATAAACCAATGTTATCTAAACTTAGGGGTAATTCTAACTAATACTAATCACACCGCTGTATCCCACAGCCTTCGCCAACCTAACCTCCGTGCAATCCCATCGCCACCGCCTACCAAACCTCCTTAGCACCAGACAAACACAATTAATACAAACAAATAAAACACAGATAGTTTTCATATACAGCAAGTAATTCACGAAGTAAGTAGGCATGTTATACAATTAAGCAATCTCAAGTAAACAAAGCAAGCAAGTATATAGAAGATGCATATGATGAATGTCTATCCTATTGGCTCGTGATATCACTTGTCGGTCCGTAAATGCCAACCCGACACATCCGCTCGGATGTAGCCTTTTCTGCCACATCAGAGATATAGTTTCCTGTACACTCATGCAGCAGCAATCTGCTGCATTAGAGATATAGTGCCTTGTTTACTCCTGTAGTCGGGAGTCTACTACGTCAAGGATATAAGCCCCGCACACTTCCTGTAGCAGAGAAGAAAATAACCACAACTACTGTTGTAGTAGAACAAATTGCCACGTCGGAGGTATAGGCCCCGCGCACTCTCAACAACACTAGTCTTGCAGCAGAGAAATTTGCTGCGCCGAGGATATAGGTCCTGCACACTCTCAACATCAACTAGTCATGTAGCAGAACAATCTGCTATGCCGGAGATATAGGCTCCGCGCACTCTCACATAATCCAAACATTTCCTCATTATTCCTTTCCAAGTTCTCACCTCATCACAACCATCATCAATTCATATTTCCCATTCCGAACTCCCTAGTTAATCAGTTTTCAGTTCATATATCCCTCTTCCTTCTCTCTCAACTAACTCATCCGCAATACACCAGAAACCTAACCCTTCGTTCTCAAAGTTTTCAAAATAAACATCAAATAAAACCCATAGCTTATTTCCCATATTCCCACACTCAAATCGATCCCAAAGGCCTTAAAATGGTGTTATAGAAGCATACAACCTTGTTTGGAAGGTAAAATAGTTGAAAACAAAGTTTAAAATTATGAAACAGGGCGTGTGCGTCCGCACAGGGGTGTGCATATCCACAGGGGCGTGCGTATGCATAGGTACAAATTTTTATAAGGTCTGTGCGCTCGCACAAGGTGTGCTAGCACCCCCAACAGACTGGCGTTCCCAACGTGTGCGTTCGCACAGGGCTGTGCATACGCACAGGTCCCAATTTCCCATTGGTGTGCGCGCGTACCAGCTATGCCAGCACTGCAAGCAGATTGCCTGCCTCTGCATGTGCGGATGTAGAGTGTGCATGCGCACATTCCAGAAAACTCAAAATTCTGTAACTTTGTAGAATTTCAAGTTTTCAACACCAACTTTGAATGATCATAACTCCCTCTACCAATTTCCAAATTTTACAAACTTTATATCAAATCGAAGGGTTTTCAATAATATTTAATTCTAATTCTAATTCAACCTCTTTTGAAAACCGAGGCAAAAGTTATGATCAGACAAAGATCACCAAAAATATATTTTTACCAAAAGCCTCAAAACCTCAAATTTACCAAAATTCCCAATTCAAACCAAACCAATCACAACCCAAACAATACCAAAATAACATAAAATTCCAGAATAGCCTAATTACACCATTCAACACCATCAGAATCCTTATTCATCAACATCGAAAACCTTCTTAAACACTCATAATCATCATCAACCAATAACAACATCAACAACCACTATAATCCTTATCAATTCCAATAATCATTAACAAACAAAAACTAACGTTAATCAAGTCCATTATGAAACTCATCAACACCCACTTTCAAATGTCACACCCATCAACACAATTCATCAATATTCATCATCTACCAATACCAAGCATCACACTCAATCCCATTTCACCTCTATCTAAATATTTCACACCATATTATCATACAACATCATAATCCATCAATATACTCAAAAATCATCAACCCATCATAATTCATCATAAATCATCATTCAACAACTTAAATCCTCAAATCATTATACATCATCATCATACAACAATCTGAACAACCAACAACCATCAACAATTAACATCAAACCACATATAATTACTCATACACCAACCATATCTAATCCTATCTTAGAGTCAACTAGCCTAAGTATCCAGAAACATTACATATTACATAAAGGAAACCGAAACCATACCTTGGCCAATTTCCAACCACACCAAATACCAAAACGAAGCCACCAAGCTTGATTCAAAGCCTCAACCAACTCCAACAAACACTAAAACTCAATCTAACGTTACATATATCACCAAAATAAAAACCTAAGATACACAAAACAACTAAACACAAGGGTTTAGTGGAAACTTACCTTATCCAACGTAAGTAGGGGTAAAATCCAACAATTACCCGCTACTAGAGATCACCTAAATAAGCAAAACCACAAATTTACTAAAAATCATAACCAAAAAATGCGCAGAACTTAGGGCACAAAACTAGAGAGTGGACAGCAATTTCTTACCAGGTTTCTTTGAATAGAAACACAGAGCTCGACAAGAGCTTTGCGTGGCCACAAATGGCTCGTCTATCGGAACTCCAGATCAAATGTTATGGCTCCCGGAAGGTGGAGGTGAATAGTGTAACCCCTTTCTTCTCCCATCTCTCTCAAATCCACTCCTCCCTCTCTTTTGGAGCTGAGAAATGAGCTAAAAGCTCATTAAATTCACTTATATATGATGGGCCTTGGGTCTGGTTTGGGCCCTGATGACTTGCATCATCTACCTTTCTTTCTTGAATAAAAAGGACCACAAAAGAGCATAATATCATTTAATCATTGCAATTCATGCAATATTTGATGAATAGTATAGTACATTGCTTTGAAATAAGGTTGTGCTAAATTTTAGGTAAAAAAGACATCAAAAATAGGAAGGAAACAACAAAATAAGCTGGGCGTGTGAAACGGGCATGCCATTGGAGCAAACGCCACAAAAAGTACACTAGCGTCGCACGCCAGAGGCTGGGCGTGGCACGCTAGTGCTGAAGTCCAGAGGGGTTCTCAAGCATGTACATGGGCGTGGCACGCCAGAAGCTGGGCATGGCTCGCTAATACATTTTTCCAGAGAGCAACATTGAAGGCCATTTAAGGGGCGTGGCACGCCTAGCCCATCACTTACTATAGGGCGTGCCACTTGGTGTCGAAGGCGTAGCACGCCAGCTTCAAAAGTCACTTGGGCGTGCCACTTGAGGAGTCAGGCCTGGCACACCAAGCTTGAGGAACCAACAAATTAATGGGCATGCCACTTGAGCAACATGGTGTGGCACACTAGTACAAGATTCCAGAGAAGAAGTTATAGGCTAAAAAAAGGCCTGGGCGTGCCACTTGAGATCGAAGGCATGGCACGCCAAGCTCTCATCCCCACTTAGGCGTGCTAATTGAGCAACTAGGTGTGGCACCTAATGCACAAGGAAGCCAAAGAAAAGGCTAGGTGCACCACTTGGTGTCGAAGGCATGGCATGCCAGCTCAAGAATCTCACTATAGCGTGCCACTTGAATGCTGGGTGTGGCACGCCAGCTACTGGAACCAAGGCAAGATGATGGGCATGGCACACTGGTTATATTTTCTAGAGAGGAAGTTAAGAAGCCAACCATAAGGGCGTGCCACTTGGCGACGAAGGCATGGCACGCTAGCATCCATCCTCCACTCCGGGCATGCCACTTGAATGTTGGGAGTGGCACGCCAGCGAAGGAGCCAAGCACACAAATGGGTGTGGCATGCTAGATCCTGGGCATGCCATGCTAGTTCAATTTTCCAAAAGAAAGAAGAAGAGGGAGAAGACCTAGGCGTGCCACTTTGGCTCGAAGGCGTGGCACGCCAGGCTACATGGGTAATTAAAAGACCCTGGGCATGCCACTTGGGCTCGAAGGCGTGGCACGCCAGGGAATCTAATGAAGGAGGGCATGCCACTTGAAGTGCTAGGCATGGCACGCCAAGCCAAAATTAGAGGAGGATGTGGCACGCTACTGAAGCGCCAACCACACGCCAGCTGGGAGATCAGGTTTATTGAGTTTTTTTTCCCTCTAAATTGTAATTTTCCTTTTCCACTTTTGAATTTCTTTTATTTTGAGAGCTAGGAGTAGTATAAATAACCCCAAGAAGTACTGAGAAAGGGGTTAAGCAGTTAGAAGAGCTTTTAGTTTTACTTTTCATTCCATCTTGAGTACTTTTCTCTAAGCTATGAGTAGCTAAATTCCCTCTCATTGAGAGAGGGAGCTCTATGGTACTTGATGGATTAATGATAGTGAATTTTCTTTTTTTTTCATCTTCTCTTTGATTTTCTATAAGAAATTTCGTTTTTCATGCTTAGTGTTCAATCATCTTGGAAAAGAGGTTGAATGCAAAATGGGTTTCATGGGAACCTTGGAAAAGGAAACATGAAACCATGCTTGAAATCCCTTTTCACACTTGAGTAGAATCTGGGTTTTGGTGTTTGAATATGGTGACATACAATTCTCCCTATATCTGGACCTATGATGATGTATGGTATAATCAGGGACCAATTATATCTCTCTTCATGAGCAATTAGACCAAGGAATTGGCTATTGATCAAGATCTGAGAGATTGAGTTACCAAGAGATTGGGGCTCAATCAATCATGATTGCCAAGAGGTCAATGAGATGCATGATTGAAGAGGATATAAGCTGAATTTAATCCAAAGAGACAACATCTCTTGATCTCAATAAATTTCCCTTATTCTCATCTATCACTTTCTTTATAGCTTCCATTTACATTCTGCAATCCCCCATTCCCGTTTATAATTCAGTCATTTATGTTTCTGCTCTTTACATTCTTGCCATTTCTATTTCTGCACTTTACTGCTTTTCTTTACTTTCATGTCATTTACGTTTCTGCCCATTTAAAATTCTGCATTCACAATCCATTTTGTTTAGCTTGACTAATTCACCAATTGATTAAAATTGCTCAAAACTACCAATCTCTGTGGATACGATCCCACTCCACTGTGGGTTAATACTTGACGATGTGCGCTAGCCAAAAGAGTGGATTCATAATCAAAAAAATTTTATGGAGTTTGAATTCCGAACTCATCAGGCCCGGTCCAACCCGTTATCGTTTTTAGCCCATTTGGCCCACTTTGGGCCAAAACTTTTAAGATTAGTGCCCGGTTTTCAATTCCAAAATTATTTTTGTCCCTTTTAAAACAATAAATCAATTTTCCAAAATCTTATTTTTCTAAAAACACAGTACCAGACAGACTTAAACCGGTTTGGCTGCCGGTTCGTGATTTTTCTCGGTTTTTCTCAGAAAATACATTTTCTGACTCAGAAAAATTCACTGAAACCAAATTTCACCTTTATACTTTCAAAGAGTAAAATATCGTTTTTGTCCCCAACGTTTGAGGTAACTCATATTTGTGTCCCTAACGTTTAAATTGTTCTATTTGTATCCCTAACGTTTATAAAAGTGATTCAATGTTATCCTACTATCAATTATACTAACAAATCAAATTATATTTTTTAATTATTCTCACTTAGATGTATTCATTCTCAATTAGGTTTCACTTGGATGTGTTCAATATTAATATTATACCCACTATTTGTGTTTAGATTCAATTATGTCCCTATAAAAGTGAATAATGTAAATGTTGTAGGAATTAGTTTCAACTTTTGATAAGCTATTTTTCGCAGTGGATCATTGATTCTATCCAAAATATTTGTATTCTAACTTCAAGAAGAGATTTTTAAAAGTCAAACTAAAGTTTTTATGATGTGTAATTGACGGCAGGATAACATTGAATCACTTTTATAAATGTTAGGGATACAAATAGGACGATTTAAACGTTAGGGACACAAATAGAATTTACCCCAAACATTGGGACAAAAACGATACTTTACTCTACTTTCAAATTAAAACTTCTAAATTTTGAATCCATCTCAGGCACTTAAAATTATTATTATTTTATTAAAATGATTTTACGTGAAAAACCCGGTTCTTACATCCTCCCCTCCTTAAAAAGATTTTCGCCCTCAAAAATTGAACCACACGATATATCCTTTTTGAAACGCCCTACTGTGTCGATGTCCCCTCTCATCTTCTGCTGCGTCACTCTGATTATCGTCATTACGAATCCGAAATTTTCCTTAAAGCAAATACCGACTTTTGTAACAATCTTCCAAAATATTCAAAACATGATCATTATCAAACCCTTTTCAAAAGACTCGAAAATTATTTACTCTTAAATCAATTACTTTGAAGCATAATTCTCCTAAATTCATCAAAATCCTTAAATCAGAACCTTTTCAAATTGAATCCCTTCTGATAAGTTAATTTTCAAGCCAAAATCATAAGTTGGTCAAATCATAGAACTCACTTTTCTTTTTAAACGATATCATTCAAACCAAAAATTTCGACTTTCTTTCAAAACCAAATCATTTAAACCAACAGTCTCAATCCAAATTTTCAAAATCATATTAAGCATTAAAACTTCTTCAACGTAGTTCAAGAACATACCAGTTAGAAACTAAAAATCATAAGTGAAAACCGTAAAAGCGTCGATCGTTACTCCCGTTGCCGCAAGTGCTAAGCCGCACCCATCAGCCGATATGCCGCAAACTCCACGAATAGAATTCTCTAGAACATGCTGAGCTCATAATGCATAGGCTAAGCTGGTCGCTCTTACTACCTCTCCATTAATGTGATCGACCTTATCTGCGAGTTGCCATTTAGGTTTCCTTTCCACACCAAACAATTGATATCTAGGTGATCAGTCTTAACATCAAAAGCCTAGTTCTTCAATTATCCCAAAGGCACTCATAAACAAGCATTCTATGTATATCAAGCAGATATCCTAAATAGCATGAAAGAAAAATGACCCAGAGTGTGCAACGAAGCACAATCAAACCATCCCTCCAATTCCAAGGCTTATACATATATATATATATATATAAGGAAATAATATATCCTAGAAGCCTGATGAAGGAATAAGTTCAAAATCAAATTTACAAAAGCGTGAAATGTTCTCACGAAGCTAATGCACAAGACACAAGGTTTAGATGAAAAGAATAAAACATATATATAGATACAATGGTATTATTATCATAGAGAACTAGCCGTAGCTTGTAGAGTTTAAGCCGACTAGTTACAAATAGAAGATATAGGTTTTAGAATTAAAACAGCTTATACAACATATCTCTCAAATAAGCCTCTAAGGCCATAAAGATAAATATACAAAAGGTGAGAGAAGACTATGACAAAAGTAAAACAAAAATAAAGAAGGAATGAACCATAGTCCGCTTTATCACCATATCTGCAATCTCACTGAAGTAGATTACGACCTGCATCTGAAAAACAACAACAAAGTATGGAATGAAAACCGGAGGTTCTCAGTTTGGTAAGAGTGCCCAATAATGTAAGATGTAAGGCCCCGGGACGCCGAAGGTAATCCTAGAACTTCATATCGCATACTGATATTCAAGCTTAGAACAAAAATAAATAAAAGAACTTAAACCATAAACCAGGGTTATCTAAAGTTAGGGGTAATTCTAACTAATACTAATCACACCGCTGTATCCCACTGATGCAGCGAAAATTGGTGAATTTAAAATTATGAAAATGTGTATGTTGCAAGTATAGTTCTTAACTCACCGGAAATCCACTCATCAATTTAAAAATATGTCACAGAAATTCAAATTTTAAATACTGGGAGTATGAATCCCAGGTCGTCTCCCAACGAGTTGCAGAAAGGTGTGCTATTTTATCAATCAGGTGTTTTCAAAAAGGTTTGAGTTGAATGACAGGAAATTAAATTGATGAATTTGAACAATGTAAATAAAAGCCTTGATTGGGAGTTAATTAGTTGGAATCCCTATTATACTTGGAATACTCTCAAGATTAATTGATAATTAAAAGTTATTCTATTTTGTTATCCTTTATTAGGTAAAGGAAAGTCAAACAAGTTGGAATGCTACGTCTGCTCACAAATTGCAACCCACTTAATTAAAAGGGATTGGTGTTAGTGACTAGAAGGTAATCCAACAATAAACCCAATTACAATCTTTCTTTCAAGCCTTCCAACTCAATTGGTTCCTTTCCATTAACTTCCCATCAAGTTAGGGAACTACTCACTCATTGTAAATAATAAATCCATAACATATGAAAGGGAATCAAAAGAAGACATGATTATTGGAAGGTAAAATGGATTAAAATGAAAGAAATAATTCTTGTAGTAAATAATCATAAAAGTATTCCAATGACAAAATTGAACAAGGCAAAGAACATGGAAGAAATAAACCAAGTTAAGAGAACGAACTAGAATGATGAAATCTTGATGAGGAAATAACTCTTCTCAATATCCCAATGCAAAAGCAGTAGAAATATAATATCCTAAAAGTATCAATTGTGTAGAGAGAAAACCTAGAGGAGGAGTAAAAACTAGATCTAAAAACTCAAAACTGTGTAGAATGAATGTTCTTTTTCATTTCTGCATGTTCTCTGGCTCTAGTCTGCTGTTCTGGCCCGAGAACTGGGTCAAAACAGGGCCCAAAACTGCTCCCAGCAAAATCTGCAGATTATGCAGATCGCGCATGTCACGCGATCGCGTCGTCCACGCGGACGCGTCATTCGCATTTTTCCGTGCCACGCGTTCGCATCGTCCACGCCTCCGCGTCACTTGTGCTCTTCCTTTCCGCACGGTCGCATGAGTCATGCGGCCGCGTCACTGCGATTTCTCCTCTTTTGCACGAACGCGTGAGCCATGCGGCCGCGTCACTTCTCGCTGGTTGTCTCCTCAATTTCTTGTGTTCCTTCCATTGTTGCTGGCTTCCTTTCCAATCTCTAACTCATCCATGCCCTATAAAGTCTGAAACACTTAACACACAGAACACGGCATCGAATGGGATAAAGGAGAACTAAAATGCATAATAAAAAGTCTCTAGGAAGCAGTTTTCAACCATGTAATAATTCCAGGAAGGAAATATAAATGCATGCTAAATTAATGAATAAGTGGGTAAGGATCATGACAAAACCACATAATTATACACAATGTAAACCATAAAATAGTGGTTTATCAACCTCCCCACACTTAAACATTAGCATGTCCTCATGCTTAATTGAAGGAGATAAGACAAATGAGTATGAACATGTAGAAATTCATGCAATGCAATACAACCTATATATATACAAATGCAACTATATGATTCTTGCCCACTTGATCAAAAGTAAACAAGCTCTTCAAAACAATTACAAATCAAATTCCATTAATTCCATCACTATACAGTAAAACAGATAAAAGTGCAAGAAGATAACTCGTGAAAGCAGGGAACATAAAAATTTAAGTATAGAACCCTCACTGATGATGTATATACGCTCTAATACCTCTAGTGTATAGGGTAATTACTCTATCCTTCTCTAATTATGCTCTCTAACTTTTATTTTTCTCCTAACCAATCGACAACAGTTAATATGCCAATGCAAACATCATGAGGTCTTTTAAAGGTTGTAATGGGGCATATATATATATATATATGGTTAAGTGAGCTTATAAATTGAATCTTTAATTAACCCAGCTTTAACCCAACCTATATATTTTATATAACTCTAGAATTCATACCTAACTACCCAGAATTCCCTTTTACCTTCCATACTCATGTATTAAAAAGAGTAGGCTTAATTTGGATAAGTGAGTTTAAACACATAATGGCCTCAATCACATGCAAGCATATAAACATAATAACTATTGGACATATAGGATGAGACAAAATATAGGTTACAATCATAGAGAAGTAAACACAGGAATAAAATAATTATGGTTAAATAATGTAACCATGCATAAAGGCTCAAATTTTCACAGGTTGTGTGTTCTTTAGCTCAAAAATTATGTTCCAAATACAACTTCAAGCAGATTTATCCTAAAAATTAGGATTAGAATTAGTGAAATTTTGTTCTAAAGATATTTTTTTAGAAGAAACTTATTGTCTTTTCAATCAAGTAAAACATGCATGCAACTAACCTATTCTAAGAAAAAGAAAATCTAACTAAAATATCCTAATTTATTGGTACTAGGGAAGAGAATTTACCTCCGGAAGTCAGGTACTGACCGACCTCCCCACACTTAAGGCTTTGCACCGTCCTCGGTGCCATCTGTCAGGAATAATGGTGGATTGGTGGCAGTGTCTCCACAGTCGGGGCTGTCAAGGCTCCCTGTGCTGGTGAAGGACGTGGAGTCCGGGGTGGCTGAGCCTCTGCAATCTCCTCGAAGCAGCTCCCTGAGGTGTTTGAATCGGCGTTGGTTGCGGCACTCACGGAGCTTTGCTTTCTTTTCATGTTGGTTCAACCGCTTCAGAATCTGATGTAGCAGTTGACTGTAATGCTCTCTTCATTCTTTTCCTTGCTGTGGGTTTAGGGGTAGCCTTCTCTTTGCCTTTCTTGGTGGCCATTCTGAAAAAGGGAAGAGAAAGGAAGTTAGATCCAAAGAAACAAAGCAAGGAAGGAGATGGAGTGGGTAATAAACAGTGCACGGTGAAGATGAATGAAATAAACACATGGTCTAGACAACATGTGAAAAGATCAAGAAAGGAAATAGGATAGGTGCACAAAAAGGGAAGTAGATGCAAGATGTTTATTGGCATGCCGGCAAGGGCATGAGTAGCATATATCAAGCATCACTTCGTAACAAATTAACAATTTGTATTGGCAATTAAATTGGATTAATAAAATAGTAAAGGAATTTTTGTGAAAAACATACATGGAGTAGTAGAATAGGATAATGTAGAAAAGTGCATGATGTCATATGGGCCTTTTCACAAACATATATCATGCATGGTAAATAAGGCATAGAAAGTATTAAAGTAAACATGCAAGCAATCCTTTTTGAGAATAAGATATAAGTGCCAAACAAATTACAATAATCCACAAGCAAATAATGAGGAATGATGGCTCAAATAAATATGCTAGCACCATGTAAAAAGGAAATAAGAAGAAAGAAGATAATGATAAAGAAAAGAAAAAGAAAAGAAAAGAAAATAACATCCAAAATAAGAAGAAAGATAAAAAGGGAAGAAGGAGGGAAGAAAAGAAAACCTTGTTAATGGAGATGAGAGAAAGAGAGAGTGAGGGGTGGGGTAGAAGGGAGAAGGGAGAAGGGGGAAATAAGGAGGGAAAAGAAAAATTAGGATTTGGAGGAGAGAAAGATAAGATAATTTGGCAGTTTTGGTGGAGCTGTGCGGTGCAAACGACGTGGCCGCGTGGGGCACGCGTTCGCATGATTGCGCTGTAAGGTAGGTGACGGTCGCGTCAGTCACGCGGTCGCGTGACCCATATTGTGCTTCTAGCGCGAGTACAGCCTCGCAGTTGCACAACTCTCTGTTCAAATAGATAAATTTGCCAAAATTGGGGTGACGCGATCGCGTGGGGCATGCGATCGCGTGAGTGGGCTTTTTAGAGGAATGTGACGCGGTCGCGTGGGTCACGCGACCGCGTGGGTAGAATTGTGCGTTCAGCACCAATCCAGCACTACTCCAGCACAATAATTGGGTGTGCACCCTTTTTCGTCGAAATCCAGGGCACGCGGCCGCATGGGGCATGCGATCGCATGGAAGGCCAGGAATCCCATGTGACACGGACGCATCAGTGACGCGGTCGCGTGGGATGATTTGTGCCATTGGCACGCCTCCAGCCACGCTCCGGCGTGACTCTCTGTACGCTTTTTATTTTCTCACCTCTTCCTGCGACGCGGACGCGTTGCTGATGCGGTCGCGTCGCACAGCTCTTTTTTTTTATAAAATGCGAATGCAGATGCATGAAGGTGCTAATAAAGAGAAGAGTTATTGACTAGGAAAAACTAAAGATAGAAAGAAAAGAATGATCATACCATAGTGGGTTGTCTCCCACCTAGCACTTTGCTTTAACGTCCGTAAGTTGGACGCTCCAGTAGCTCAATCTTCTGGCCTGTGGGGATCTTCCAAGAGGAAGATCTCAAGCTCCTTATTTTTCTACAGCTTCTCTCCATGGTACAGCTTCAGACGTTGTCCATTAACTTTAATAAGTTCAGAGTGTGAAGGGTGGCTTAGGTGATAAACTCCGTATGGTTCGGCCTTCTCTACTCTGTATGGACCTTCCCATCTCAATCTCAACTTGCCCGGCATGAGTCTTAGTTGAGATTTGTAAAGGAGGACTAAATCCCCAGGTTGGAACTCTTTCCTCCTAATGTGCTGATCATGCACAGCCTTCATCTTTTTCTTGTATATTCTTGAGTTCTCATAAGCTTCTAGGCGAAGGCTCTCTAGTTCTTGAAGTTGCAACTTCCTTTCAGCTCCAGCTTGCTCAATTCCCATGTTGCACTCCTTGACTGCCCAAAAGGCTCTGTGCTCTACTTCAACTGGGAGGTGACAAGCTTTTTCATAAACTAAGCGAAAAGGGCTCATTCCAATGGGTGTTTTGTATGCTGTCCTGTATGCCCATAGTGCATCTTGCAGTCTGGTGCTCCAGTCTTTTCTGTGAGGTTTGACTATCTTCTGCAAGATACGCTTTATCTCTCTGTTTGACACCTCGGCTTGTCCATTGGTCTGAGGATGGTATGCTGTTGCAACCTTATGAATTATCCCATGCTTCTTCATCAATCATGTTAGTCTCCTATTACAGAAATGGGTGCCTTGATCGCTCACGATTGCTCGTGGTGATCCAAAGCGTCAAATAATATGGTTTCTCACAAAGGAAACAATAGTGTTAGCATCATCAGTGCGAGTGGGAATTGCTTCCACCCACTTAGAAACATAATCCACAGCTAATAATATATAAAATTGACCATTAGAATTTGGGAACGGACCCATGAAGTCAATGCCCCAAACATCAAAAATTTCACAAAAAAGCATAAATTGTTGAGGCATCTTATCCCTCCTGGATATATTACCACATTTTTGGCATGGAAGACAAGATCTACAAAACTCAGCAACATCTCTAAAAAGAGTAGGCCACCAGAATCCACAGTCTAAGATCTTTCTAGCTGTTCTTTGAGGACCAAAATGTCCTCCACTCTCAGATGAGTGACAGGCCTCCAAAATGGACTGAAATTCTGATTGAGGTACACAACGTCTAATTACCTGATCAGCACCACATCTCCACAAATATGGGTCATCCCATATATAGTATTTAGACTCGCTTTTCAGCTTGTCCCTTTGATGCTTAGAAAAATGTGGAGGAAATGTGCGGCTAACTAGATAATTACAGGTGCATACTAAGGTGCTACCTCAGATACTTCTTGCAGGTTATCAAATGGAAAATTATCATCTATAGGAGTAGAATCATCCTTAATGTGCTCAAGGCGACTCAAGTGGTCTGCCACTAGATTCTGATTACCACTCCTATCCTTTATTTCTAAATCAAATTCTTGTAAAAGCAATATCCAACATATGAGCCTTGGTTTGGACTCCTTTTTAGGTAATAGATACTTCAAAGCTGCATGGTCCGAATACACTACTACTCTAGTACCAAGTAGATAAGCTCGGAATTTATCCAAAGCAAAAACAATAGCAAGAAGCTCTTTATCAGTAGTAGTATAATTGGACTTGGCAGCGTCTAAAGTTTTAGACGTATAAGCAATAACAAAAGGATCCTTACCTTCACACTGAGCCAGCGCTGCTACTACTGCATGGCTGGAAACATCGCACATGATTTCAAATGGCTGGCTCCAGTTTGGTCCTCTCACAATGGGAGCTTGAGTCAGGTTGGTCTTCAGCTTATCGAATGCTTGCTTACAATTCTCATTGAACTCGAACTCAATATCCTTTTGCAGCAATCTGGATAAGGGAAGTGCTACCTTACTGAAGTCCTTAATAAATCTCCTGTAAAAACCTGCATGGCTAAGGAACGAACGGACTTCCCTCACAGAGGAGGGGTAAGGTAAACTGGAAATAACATTCACCTTTGCTGGGTCTACAGAAATACCAGTATTAGATACAACATGTCCTAATACAATCCCTTGTTTAACCATAAAATGACATTTTTCAAAATTTAATACAAGGTTTATATTAACACATCTATCTAGTACTCTAGATAATCCATCTAAGCAAAGGCTAAAAGAATCACCATAAATGCTAAAATCATCCATAAAAACTTCTATACAGTCCTCAATGAGATCAGAAAAAAGACTCATCATGCACCTCTGAAAAGTAGCTGGTGCATTGCACAAGCCAAAGGGCATTCTCTTGTAAGCATAGGTCCCAAAAGGACATGTAAAAGTAGTCTTTTCCTGATCCTCAGGAGCTATATGAATCTGGAAATAACCTGTGTAACCATCTAAAAAGCAATAATGTGATTTACCTGACAGGTGATCCAGCATTTGATCAATGAATGGAAGAGGGTAGTGATCCTTGCGAGAAGCTTGGTTGAGACACCTGTAATCAATGCAGACTCTTCACGCGTTCTGTACTCTGGTCGCTATGAGCTCTCCATGCTCGTTCTTCACTGTAGTGACTCCAGACTTCTTGGGTACCACTTGTACTGGCTAATCCATTCACTATCTGAAATGGGATAAATGATACCTGCTTCCAATAGTCTGGTCACTTCCTTTTTGACAACTTCCAAAATAGTGGGATTCAGTCTTCTCTGGGGTTGGCGGACAGGTCTTGCTCCTTCCTCTAAAAATATTCTATGCTCACATACTTGAGGGTTGATGCCTACGATGTCTGCCAAACTCTACCCAATTGCTTTCTTGTGCTTCCTCAACACATTAAGTAGCTGCTTTTCCTGTTTAGGAGTGAGATCCTGTGCAATAATAACTGGAAACTTCTGCCCTTCTTCAAGATAAGCGTATATAAGATGTGGATGGAGAGGTTTCAACTCAATCTTCTGATCATGGGCAGGCTCTGGGTTGTCTGGAGCTTGTGAAAGTTCAAAAGTGTCCTTATTGTTAGTTAATAGAGTCCCCACACCTGGACTTTGTTCTGTGTACTTTTCTTCCAGTTCTTCCTGGTGAATTTCAGCTACAGCTTCATCTATGACATCACACTGGAAGATGGAATAATCTTCTGGAGGGTTATTTATGACTCCATTCAAATTGAAGATTGCTATTCTGCCATCTATTTCAAAAGAATATGTTCCTGAAAAAGCATCTAATTTGAATCTTGATGTCTTCAGGAATGGTCTGCCAAGTAGGATTGATGATGGCTTATCTGAGTCATTATTGGGCATCTCTAAGATATAGAAATCAGTGAAAAATGTGAGCCCTTTAATGTTTACTAAAACATCTTCAGCAACTCCAGGTACTGTAATAATGCTTTTATCTGCCAACACAAAATGAGCTGCCGACCTTTTTAAGGGAGGGAGCCTTAAAACATCATATACAGATAAAGGCATAATACTAACACATGCTCCCAAATCACACATGAAATCATAAATTACTACACCACCAATAGTACAACTAACTATACAAGGACCTGGGTCACTACATTTTTCAGGTAAGCTTCCCATTAAAGCAGATATGGAACTTCCTAAAGGAATAGTTTCTAATTCATTAATTTCGTCCTTATGTATACATAAATCTTTTAGAAACTTTGCATATTTAGGTACCTATTGAATGACATCAAAAAGGGGAACAGTTACCTCAACCTTTTTGAAGATTTCTACCATCTTGGGGTCAGGTTCCAACTGCTTCCTGGGCTTCCTTGCAAGTTGTGGAAATGGAATGGGAGTGGTGTTTTCTGCAGTGTCTGCGCCTTTTGGTGCTTTCTCCTGTGATTGAGCTTCTTCTCTCTCTGGTATGTCCTGTATGTCCTCTTCCTCTTCAACATCTTCTAATTCCACAACCTCTTCAGCTGAGGCGTGTTCTGGTGGGCTTGGCTCCTCCTGACTTCTCTCCTGCAGTGTGGTTCCAGACCTTAGGGTGATGGCATTAATACCACCCTTTGGGTTGGGGAATGGTTGAGAGGGGAGTCCACACCAGAGCTTGAGGACTGGTTACTGGAATTTTGCGTTGATCCCATCTGTGAGACAAGAGTTTGTAAAGTAGAAGCGAAAGTATTCAGAGTTGCTTTAATATTTTCTTCCATAGCCTAATGTCTCTGATCAATGGCTTGTAGTAAGTCAGTATTAGGGGATGAAGAGATGCTAGTGGTCTGAGAAGTTTGCTGAGGGGCTTGAGGTTGTCTTAAATGAAGTGCTCTGTAAGGTTGATTCTGCTGCCTGTTGTTATTGTTATTCCACCTTTGATTTCTATTGTTATCTCTGCCTCCTCTGTTAGAATTGTCCCTCCAACCCAGGTTAGAATTGTCTCTCCAGCCTTGGTTGGAATTATCCTGCCATCCTTAGTTATAATTGCCACCTTGATTGTACCCTTGATTGGGGTGGTCATAAAAGTTGTGAGTGGCTGCTACAGTATTGTCTTCTGGTTGGAGCTGCGGACACTCATCGGTATAGTGACTATAGTCTGCACAGACGCCGCACACTCTTTATGGGACTAACTGCTGGCTATGCAGTGGTGGAGAAGGCTGAACTTGCTGAGATTGTTGTTGATTTAGTTGCATCTGCTTCAGCAAGTTAGTAATTTCACATAGATTCTGGGCTATAGCGGTAGTCTCTGTATTAGTGGATACCTCCGCAACCGCTCTTGACCGACTTTGTCTCTGCCTATGATTCCTAGTAGAGTCAGCTAAGTCTCTGATCAATTGCCATGCTTCGTCCGTGGTCTTGTGCTTTTTCATATAACCATTGCAAGCACCTTCCAGTGTGAAGTAACCGAGTAAGACTATCTTGTCAATCATATGATGGGGACATGCATTTCGAAGTGCATTGAAGCGTTCCAAGTATTCATAGAGGGTCTCAAATTCGTCTTGGACGATCATAAACATGTCCTTCCTTAGCTTATTAGCAATTTCAGCTGGAAAAAATTTATCTAGAAATTCGCTCCTAAGTGTATCCCAGTTGGAAATAGTTTCTCTGGGCTGAGTGTAGTACCACTCTCTTGCCATATATGCGAAAGAGTTCTTTTGATTTCAGGGTCAAATGCTGGCAAGCTTGGATCAGGAAGCGAACACGTCATTTAACAAAAGAAACGTGCAGTTCATATTGATAGAATGAAAAGAGAAAATAAAATAAAAAAATTACAATAAAAATAAATACCAATCAATAAATTAACACACTATTGGCACTCCCCGGCAACGGCGCCAAAAATTGATGCAGCGAAAATTGGTGAATTAAAAATTATGAAAATGTGTACGTTGCAAGTATAGTTCTTAAATCACCGGAAATCCACTTATCAATTTAAAAATATGTCACAGAAATTCAAATTTTAAATACTGGGAGTATGAATCCCAGGTCGTCTCCCAACGAGTTGCAGAAAGGTGTGTTATTTTATCAATCAGATGTTTTCAAAAAGGTTTGAGTTGAATGACAGGAAATTAAATTGATGAATTTGAACAATGTAAATAAAAGCCTTGACTGGGAGTTAATTAGTTAGAATCCCTATTATAGTTGGAATACTCTCAAGATTAATTGATAATTAAAAGTTATTCTGTTTTGTTATCCTTTACTAGGTAAAGGAGAGTCAAACAAGTTGGAATGCTACGTCTGCTCACAAATTGCAACCCACTTAATTAAAAGGGATTGGTGTTAGTGACTAGAAGGCAATCCAACAGTAAACCCAATTACAATCTTTCTTTCAAGCCTTCCAACTAAATTGGTTCCTTTCAATTAACTCTTCATCAAGTTAGGGAACTACTCACTCATTGTAAATAATAAATCCATAACATATGAAAGGGAATCAAAAGAAGACATGATTATTGGAAGGTAAAATAGATTAAAATGAAAGAAATAATTCTTGTAGTAAATAATCATAAAAGTATTCCAATGACAAAATTGAACAAGGCAAAGAACATGGAAGAAATAAACCAAGTTAAGAGAACGAACTAGAATGACAAAATCTTGATGAGGAAATAACTCTTCTCAATATCCCAATGCAAAAGTAGTAGAAATATAATATCCTAAAAGTATCAATTGTGTAGAGAGAAAACCTAAAGGAGGAGTAAAAACTAGATCTAGAAACTCAAATTTGTGTAGAATGAATGTTCTTTTTCGTTTTTGCATGTTCTCTGGCTCTAGTCTGCTGTTCTGGGCCGAGAACTGGGTCAAAACAGGGCCCAAAACTGCTCCCAGCAAAATCTGCAGATTATGCAGATCGCGCATGTCACGCGATCGCGTCGTCCACGCGGACGCGTCATTTGCGTTTTTCCGTGCCACGCATTCGCGTCGTCCACGCCTCTGCGTCACTTGTGATTTTCCTTTCCGCGTGGTCGCATGAGCCATGCGGCTGCATCACTGCGATTTCTCCTCTTCCGCGCGAACACATGAGCCATGCGGTCGCGTCACTTCTCGCTGGTTGTCTCCTCAATTTCTTGTGTTCGTTCCATTCTTGCTGGCTTCCCTTCCAATCTCCAACTCATCCATGCCCTATAAAGCCTGAAACACTTAACACACAGATCATGGCATCGAATGGGATAAAGGAGAACTAAAATGCATAATAAAAAGTCTCTAGGAAGCAGTTTTCAACCATGTAATAATTCCAGGAAGGAAAAATAAATGCATGCTAAATTAATGAATAAGTGGGTAAGGATCATGATAAAACCACATAATTATACACAATGTAAACCATAAAATAGTGGTTTATCAACCACAGCCTTCGCCAACCTAACCTCCGTGCGATCCCATCGCCACCGCCTACCAAACATCCTTAGCGCCAGACAAACACAATTAATGCAAACAAATAAAATACAGATAGTTTTCTTACACAGCAAGTAATTCATGAAGCAAGTAGACATGTTATACAATTAAGCAATCTCAAGTAAACAAAGCAAGCAAGCATATAGAAGATACATATAATGAATGTCTATCCTATTGGCTCGTGATATCACTTGTTGGTCCATAAATGCCAACCTGACACATCCTCCCGGATGTAGGAATAAGTTCAAAATCATATTTACAAAAGCGTGAAATGTTCACACGAAGCTAACGCATAAGACACAAGGTTTATATGAAAAGAATAAAACATATATATAGATACAATGTTATTATTGTCATAGAAAACTAGCCGTAGCTTGCGGAGTTTAAACCGACTAGTTACAAATTGAAGATATAGAGTTTTAGAATTAAAACAGCTTATACAACATATCTCTCAAATAAGCCTCTAAGGCCATAAAGATAAATATACAAAAGGTGAGAGAAGACTATGACGAAAGTAAAACAAAAATAAAGAAGGAACGAACCATAGTCCGCTTTATCACCATATCTGCAATCTCACTGAAGTAGATTACGACCTGCATCTGAAAAACAACAACAAAGTATAGAATGAGAACCGGAGGTTCTCAGTATAGTAACAGTGTCCAACAATGTAAGATGTAATGCCCCGGGACGCCGAAGGCAATCCTAGAACTTTATATCGCATACTGATATTCAAGATTAGAACAAAAATAAATAAATGAACTTAAACCATAAACCAGGGTTATCTAAACTTAGGGGTAATTCTAACTAATACTAATCACACCGATGTATCCCACAGCCTTCGCCAATCTAACCTCCGTGCGATCCCATTGCCACCGCCTACCAAACCTCTTTAGCACCAGACAAACACAATTAAAGCAAACAAATAAAACTCAGATAGTTTTCATATACAGCAAGCAATTCACGAAGCAAGTAGAATGTTATACAATTAAGCAATCTCAAGTAAACAAAGTAAGCAAGCATATAGAAGATGCATATAATGAATGTCTATCCTATTGGCTCGTGATATCACTTGTCGGTCCGTAAATGCCAACCCGACACATCCTCCCGGATGTAACCTTTTCTGCCACGTCAGAGATATAGTTTCCTACACACTCATGCAGCAGCAATCTGCTGCGTCAGAGATATAGTGCCCTGTGCACTTCTGTAGTAGGGAGTCTACTACGTCAGAGATATAGGCCCCACACACTTCCTACAGTAGAGAAGGAAATAACCACAACTACTCTTGCAGCAGAACAAACTGCCACGCCGGAGGTATAGGCCCCGCACAATCTCAACAACACTAGTCTTGCAGCAGAGAACTCCGCTGTGCCAGGGATATAAGTCCCGCACACTCTCAACATCAACTAGTCATATAGCAGAACAATCCGCTACGCCAGAGATATAGACTCCGTGCACTCTCACATAATCCAAACATTTCCTCATTATTCCTTTCCAAGTTCTCACCTCATCACAACCATCATCAATTCATATTTCCCATTCCAAACTCTCTAGTTCATCAGTTTTCAGTTAATATATCCCTCTTCCTTCTCTCTCAACTAACTCATCTGCAATACACGAGAAACGTAAGCCTCTGTTCTCTAACTTTTCAAAATAAACATCAAATAAAACTCTTTAGCTTATTTCCCATATTCCCACACTCAAATCGATCCCAAAGGTCTTAAAATGGTGTTATAGAAGCTTACAACTTTGTTGGGAAGGTAAAATAGTTGAAAACAAAGTTTAAAATTTTTGAAACATGGCGTGTGCATCCGCACAGGAGTGTGCGTGCGCATGCCCAGGAAAATTTTCAAAGTGTGCATACGCACAGGTACAAATTTTTATAAGGTCTGTGCGCTCGCACAAGGTGTGCTAGCGCCCCCAACAGACTGGCCTTCCCAGCGTGTGCGTGCACACAGGTCGCAATTTCCCATTAGTGTGCGCGCGCACCAGCTATGCCAGCGCTGCAAGGAGATTGCGTGGCTCTGCGTGTGCGGATGCATAGGTCTGTGCGTGCGCACAGGTCACAAATTTCACAGAGTGTGCATGCGCACATACCAGAAAACTCAGAAATTCTGTAACTTTGCTGAATTTCAAGTTTTTGACACCAACTTTGAATGATCATAACATCCTCTACCAAATTCCAAATTTTACAAACTTTATATCAAATCGAAGGGTTTTCGACAATCTTTAATTCTAATTCTAATTCTACCTATTTTGAAAACCGAGGCAAAAGTTATGATCAGACAAAGATCACCAAAAATCTATTTTTACCAAAAGCCTCAAAACCTCAAATTTACCAAAATTCCCAATTCAAACCAAACCAATCACAACCCAAACATTTCCCTCCTAATACAACCATCCATAATAGCCTAATTACACCATTCAACACCATCAGAATCCTTATTCATCAACATCAAAAACCTTCTTAAACACTTATAATCATCATCAACCAATAACAACATCAACAACCACTATAATCCTTATCAATTCCAATAATCATTACCAAACAAAAACTAACGTTAATCAAGTCCATTATAAAACTCATCAACACCCACTTTCAAATGTCACACCCATCAACACAATTCATCAATATTCATCATCTACCAATACCAAGCATCACACTCAATCCCATTTCACCTCTATCTAAATATTTCACACCATATTATCATACAACATCATAATCCATCAATATACTCAAAAATCATCAACCCATCATAATTCATCATAAATCATTATTCAACAACTCAAATCCTCAATTCATTAGACATCATCATCATACAACAATCTCAACAACCAACAACCATCAACAATTAACATCAAACCACATATAATTACTCATACACCAACCATATCCAATCCTATCTTAGGGTCAACTAGCCTAAGTGTCCAGAAACATTACATATTACATAATGGAAATCGAAACCATACCTTGGTCGATTTCCAACCGCACCAAACACCAAAACGAAGCCACCAAGCTTGATTCAAAGCATCAACTAACTCCAACAAACACCAAAACTCAATCTAACATTACATATATCACCATAATCAAAACCTAAGATACATAAAACAACTAAACACAAGGGTTTAGTGGAACCTTAGCTTATCCAACGTGAGTAGGGGTAAAATCCAACAATTACCCGCTATTAGAGATCACCTAAACAACCAAAACCACAAAATCTATTCAAAATCATAACCCAATAATGCGCAGAAATTAGGGCACAAAACTGGAGAGTGGACAGCGATTTCTTACCAGGTTTCTTTATATAGAAACGTAGATCTCGACAAGATCTTCGCGTGACCGTAAACGGCTCGTCAATCGGAGCTCCAGATCAAAAGTTATGGCTCCCGGAAAGTGGAGGTGAATAGTGTCACCCCTTTCTTTTCCCATCTATCTCAAATCCGCGCCTCCTTCTCTTTTGGAGGTGAGAAATGAGCTGAAAGCTCATTAAACTCACTTATATATGTTGGGCCATTTTTAGCCCGTTTGGTCCACTTTGGGACAAAATCTTTAATATTAGTGCCCGGTTTTCAATTCCAAAATTATTTTTGTCCCTTTCAAAACAATAAATCAATTTTCCAAAATCTTATTTTTCTAAAAACACAGTACCAGACAGTCTTAAATCGGTTCGACCGGTTTGCGACTTTTCTCAGTTTTTCTCAGAAAAATTCATTGAAACCAAATTTCACCTTTATATTTTCAAATTAAAACTTCTAAATTTTGAATCCATCTTGGGCACTTAAAATTATTATTATTTTATTAAAACAGTTTTACGTGAAAAACTCGGTTCTTACATTTTCACTTTAATGAGGTCACGTGCTGGTTGTGACGCGTACGCCTGGGCCACGCATACGCGTCGTCTGGAGTTTTCTTGTCATGTGTACGCAGTATGTCACGCGTACGTGTCGCCTGGACGACCTCTTCTTCATGCGTACGCGTATGTCACGCGTACGCGTCGCTATATGTACTCCAAATCCTTGCTTTTCCATGAATTCTCCACTTTGCATCCTTTTCTCTTCACTTCTTCCATCCAATACTTGCCTTATAACTGTGAAATCACTCAACAAACATATCAAGGCATAGAATGAAATTAAAGTGAATTAAATTTAGCTATTTTAGGGCCTAAAAAGAATGTTTTCACACTTAAGCACAAAATTAGAGAGAATTACAAAACCATGCTATTTTATTGAATAAATGTGAGAAAAGTTGATAAAACCCACCAAATTAAGTACAAGATAAACCACAAAATTGGGATTTATCAAACCTCCCTACACTTAAACTAAGCATGTTCTCATGCTAAACTCAAGAAAGAAACAAAGGATATCAACATTTATTCAATGAAAATAAACTACATGCAATCTACGTACATGCAATCTATCTAAATGAATGCAATTACTTAGTCAAAATAAATTAATTTCCGAGAAAGCATATACGAACAAGAGGGCTAAAGGTATTAACAAGCGAGTCAATACCACAATTAAGTTGAGTTATAAAAAGAATTTACAAACTTGCAAGGAAATAGGTGATCATAGGTGGAAACATGTAATTAAGCAATCGAACCCTCACCGGATGTGTATCTGCTCTAGTCACTCAAGTGTATAGGGTTGATTTACTCAATTCTCCCCTAATCATGCTTTCTAAGATTTGTTTTTCATCTAACAATTAATGATTATTTCATGCATGCAAACAAATATCATGAAGACTTATCCATAGGTTGTAATGTGGCTAGGGTCAAGGTGGGATGCATATAGTTAAGTGGACTAGAATTTGAATCTTTGATTGACTTAAACTTCCCACCTAACCTATGATAAGCTATACAATTCAAATGCTAACCTAACTACCCATTCTTCACTTTTTCACACACTCATGCATTCTCTTTTTTATCACAACCTATATGCATTGATTATTATTAAACTTCACTTTGGGGCATTTTGTCCCCTTTTTATTGCTTTTCTTTTTCTTTCTTTTTCTATTTTTTCTTTTTATTCTTCTACGTTTCTTTTTCTTTTATTTTTCTTTTGTTTTTTTCTTTTTTCTTTTGATGCATTATATACAAAGGTACCAATGCATATGGTTTAAACATTAAATGCCTGAGTATGTACCCAATTCCCAATATTTTCAATAAAAAATACAAAAACACTATTTTATCTCTACCCAATGTTCCCAACTCTCCCACAATTAAATGATAAACACTCTCACTAGCCTAATATAATCAAAGATCCAAATTAAGGATATTTATTATTTTTCACTTTACGGCTTATAATATGCTAAAATTAAGAACAAAAGGGGTTTAGCATAGGCTCAAAATTGACTAACTATAGAAGATAAAAGGTAAGACTATTTGGGTAAGTGAGCTAATTGAAACAATAGCCTCAATCATATAAGTGCATTCTACACAAAATAATGGACATAAAGAATCAAACAAATCAAAGATTACAATCATAGAAAGAGAATAATGCACACAAGAATGGAAATAGTAGTTATATGATGTAACTACACAATTAGGCTCAAAACTCATATGCTTGTGTTCTTAGCTCAAAAACATGTTCCACAAGATATATAATTCAAGCAAGTTCTAAAAAAAAAATTTTACTCAAATCAATTGGGGTGCCCTATAGATAAAATCCTTGGTAAATTTCATTATTTTGACCAAGCTTATTACATATATATATATATATGCAAACTAAGAAAATGCAACAAAAATCCTAAAAGACCTAAAAATGAAATGCAAAAGTGTTGGGATTAGAAATTTGTCACCCAAAAACGTCGATTGGTCAAGCGACCTCCCCACACTTAAAAGGTTACACCGTCCTCGGTGTATTCAAAGATGAGCAAGGGAGTACGGCGACTTTCCGGGTTGCCACTTTCAGCTGGTGGATCAACCGGCTGCTGCGTGTTCTTTCTCCTACTTCCATGGTGTGACGCATAGGAGTGGTGAGGTGAAAAGGACGCGACGCGTACGCGTGATGGACAAATCAGAGAGGAGAGTGTACGCATGGGTGAACTTTGTGCTAGAGGCACAATTACAGCCCAAAACGCGTGCAACTCTCTGGAATTTGTATGGGAAGTGAAAATTTTGGGGTCATGCACACGCGTGGGCAAGGCGTACGCGTGGGTGGTCGAAAAACTTGGGGTCACGCGTACGCGTGGGTGACGCGTACGCGTGGCACGGTGCTCTACTTTTCAAAATTTTTCAAGTTCTTGCATCAAACCAAGCATTCCAAACCTCCAAACAGCTACTAAAACACCATAAAACTTTATTTTAACATACTAGACTCATAAATAAACTCAACGAACCAAACAAAACATGAAATTAAACTAATTTTTACCAATATTTACAAAAAGAAATAAGGGAAAGATGTTACCATGGTAGGGTGCCTCTCACCTAGCACTTTTATTTATTGTCCTTAAGTTAGACTTATGGGGAGCTCTCATCAAGGTAGCGTGAGCTTGAATTTATCTTGGAACTTCCACTAATGCTTGGTCTTCTATTGTGCTTCAAAATTCTCAATTGATTGTACCAAGTCTTGATGGAGTTCTTCACAAGTTTGGAGCTCCTAAAGTTGATCCTCACCTTGTAATCCGGGATCCCAAACTTTGGTTTAACACCCGTCTTCAAGTTGGTCATGGTAGTTCTCTCCAGGTGGTAAGAAAGCCGAATTCTCACTGAGGCACCAAACTATCCTCCTAAACTCATCCAATTGAGCACTACACCAATCCATGCTCCTCAATTTTGAGCTTCCAACCATAAACAACCTAGATTTACATCGCCAACCACTAAACATTCTTCTCTTACGCTTAATTCCACAAAGCGCCCTAAGTTGGCCATCCGTTTCAAGCAAACCAAATTCAAGTGGGATAATAAAGCTAAGAGTTATAAGTTTTACCTACTCAAAGGAAGGATTGGATGGTGACTTAGGTAGAGAAGTTCCCAATGATCTTGACAAAGCTCATTTCACTCCCGTCCATCCTCTTCTAGGGGCTTCCACCACTTGACAAGGTTCTTCAAGCTTTACCTCTTGCCAAGCTTCCTTAAGTTCACATTCTTTCTCACCAATTTCTTCTAGCTCTTCCCAATCACTCAAGTTATAAATAGGAGGTTTAGTGAAATCTACCTCAACATCAATTCCAAGTTCAATGGGGAAGGATCCATCAAGTTCAAAAGGATCACATGTTGATGCGGAATCATCATAGATAGGGAAACTTGGTGTTTGCCCCTTTTCTTCCAATTTTTCAATCACATTATAGCTTGGAGGTTGTGCACTATCCTCCTTGACATCATTTTCAAACTCCATGGAAGAAGGCTCTTCACCTCTAGATTCCTCTTTGCACTCAACATCTTCTAAAGTCTCGACCACTTCCTTTGGTTCAATTATCTTTACTTCCTCCTCTTGTTGCACTTCTTGCTTCAACTCCTCTTCTTCACCTTAAAGCTTCAAGTTCACTCTCTCACTATGCTCTTTTCTTGTTTCTCCACATTCAATAATGGGAGTGCCTTGATCGCGTAAGCTTAGGTGGGATGAGACCATGTTGCTAACGGCTTCCGCCATGGTAGCAATCGTGGCTTCTAGCTTCTTGAACTCCTTTTGCGTCTCCTCTTATTGCCTTTGGATATAAGATCTAATATCTCTTTGTTCTAGCATGAGGGCATGGAGATCTTTGTCCATTGAGGGCAGTGTGGGAAAAGAGGGTTCACTGTTTGAGGAAAAGGTATTGTAGTTGGAAGGTGGTTCATATTGGTGGAAAACTTGAGGTGGTGTATACGGAATTTGTGGCTCATGGGAGTATTGATGTTGGTGGTGGCTCTAGATATAGTTCATATGGTGGTTGGTATGGTGGGTATGGGTTAGGATCATATGAAGGTGTTTGGTGGTAAAGAGCTTGTGAGTATGATGGTTGAAGGCTATGTTGAGGGAAGGGGTCATATGCATATGGTGATTGTGGTTGACAACCATAATGAGGGTCACAACACACATTAGATTAGTATGCATCTTGGAATGGCTTTTGCTCATAGTATCTTTGGGAAGGTTGTTGCCAAGAGGATTGATCAAATCCTTAAGGCTCCTCCCATCTTGGGTTGTTCCATCATTGATGCCTATTTTCATTGTAATTTCCATCTCCTACAACATAGTTGTAACCATACTCAAAGCCAAAATGGTAATGAGGATTCATAATAGCAGAAGAAAATAAAACAAAAACTAATAAGAAACAAGAGAAACAAAATTCTACAACTAGAAAATAAAGCAAAAATCAAACTATTCATAATATTCACATATGAACAATAGCCAATAACATAACACCATTGTAATTCCCCGGCAACGGCACCAAAAACTTGAAAGTAGCAAAACCGTTGGCTAAGAATTTCTTCTCGGTAAAAGAGAAATAACCTCGTTGCAAGTATAGTTCCCAACCAACAAGCAATGCTCAATCAAAGTTTTAATGTTCGGTTGTCACAAGTACAAACTCCAATGAAAATTAACCGAAGTATTCAAACCTTGGGTCGTCTCCTAAGAAATTACAATGAAGTGATCAATTATTGGCTATGAAGGAACATGGGGGTTTGATTTGGTAAAAGGGCAAAGAAATAAATGAGAAAAAAAGTAAAGCAAACAACTAAGGAAAGAAAATAATAAAGAGAGACATTCATGGCAAGGATTGAGAATATAGGCTTTCTATCTTGGCACTAATCATAACAATAATTAACAAGAATTTATCTTATTTCGTCATCTCCAACAGTGGAAGAAGGTAGAATGTTATCTTCACACGAGAGAAAGTCTAATAAGACTAGTTAATCTCAATCCAAAAGTCCTAATCAACAAAAAATACAGCATTAAAGAAAACAAAGAAGAAGAAAAAAATACAGCATTAGAGAAAAACATTTTTTGTACAGCAAATTTGGGTGTAATACGAAAATATTTGGGTGTATTTTAAGAATTTTTTGGTGTATTTTTATTCTGATAAGTTCTCTGCATAATTCAAAACTCTTCCTCTTTCTCCTCCTCATCTTCTACTACTTTTTCTTTCCCATCTTCTTATTTTGTTTTCTTTTAATTCATCTTAGGAGAAAAAATCAAACAAAGAAGAAAAAAAAACATAAAGTTGCAAAATCAATAAAAAGAGGAGGAGGAAAAAAATGCAGCAACAATAACAATAATAAAAAATAAGGATAAAGATGAAACACGCGAAGAAAAAATGAGAAGAAATGCAAAAAAGAAGGAGAAGAAGAAGGGAAGAGGAGAAAGAGAAACGCGAAGAAGAAGAAACATCTTCCATAATGATGAGTGAGACCGCACTTTAGAAACAGTTGAGTGATGCATGTGTTATCACACTCCAATGAGTAAACGTAGTTTTATTAGACTTGACCCAACATATGTATGTGTAGCTAACTCAATAACTAACTACCAAATCAAAATTATTAAAGATAGCATATATGAACTGAAGATACCTAACCTAAGAATATAAGGCAACCGTAACCGCAAGTGTCACACACTACTACACGCATCTAAAGTCTAAAATCACCTTCGATTTCTTTGCTTTCTTTTTCTACTTTAAGTTATTATAGCTAACAAGTAAAAGCTAAAGCAGGTTGAAGCAACAAACAGATGACAACATAGCTAGCCTCTTCTTATTAGTTCATTCTTTTATTAAATAAGAGGAGTCATAAATTAATTCAGATTCAGATATTCATCATTAGAAGCATGGGAACTTTAACGAATGCTTTGGTTCCGTCTAATCTCAAGCCTTCGCTCAGTGAGCAGCTAGACTCTGTTTTTCTTCCTCACAGAAAAGCACTATGGAAGAAAAAGAACCAATCCATGTTTCCTGTATGTAACTCTAATTTTAATTTGAATTTTCTGGTTTTGTTTGTCGAAGGAAGAGCTGTTAATTGTTGTTATTGGTTTTGGTTTTGGTGATATGAATTGAATGACAGGTGGCAAGGTTGTTTGGGCCAGCAATATTTGAAGCATCGAAGTTGAAGGTGTTGTTCTTAGGAGTAGACGAAAAGAAACACCCTGCAAATCTTCCAAGAACTTACACCCTCACACATAGCGACATAACCTCTAAGATCACTCTTGCTATCTCCCAATCCATTAACAACTCTCAGGTAATTCTTTGTTTTGTTCTCTGAAAGAAAAAAAAAAACAGAGCAAGTGATGAACATTGAACACTTGTTATTTTTGGATTAGGAAATGAACACATTAATAACACGTGACATGGTGACGTATATGTTATAAGAGTGACTATTAATTAATTGTTGATGTTGATTGCAGTTGCAAGGTTGGTACAACAAATTGCAAAGAGATGAAGTGGTGGCACATTGGAGGAAGATTAAAGGGAAAATGTCTCTGCACGTTCATTGTCACATAAGTGGTGGTCATTTTCTCCTTAATCTATGCGCTAGGTTTAGATACTACATCTTCTGCAAGGAGCTTCCTGTGGTAATAAGCACTGACCATTGACCAACATTTCTAAACATTGGTTAAACATTAAATATCCTTTTCGGTTTCTCACTGTTTATTCGAAAGACAGTATTTTTTTGAGATAATATTTTATTTGATCTTTCAACTTTTATATGAGTTTTAATTTAGTATTTGAAGTTTCAATTATTTTTATTTAATTTTTAAATTTTATGAATATGACTCACGTTAGTCTTTAGATTAATTTTCATCGTACACGTTAATAGAATGCTAACATGAACTTTTAATTGTCACTTTGAATTCTGTAAAATAATATCACTTTTGTTTTGACATTTCAATAGTCCAAAAATATAATGTAAAGAGTATTTATTGAAACTATTTTTTCCAAAACAAATGATCTGAAATCTTTTTGAACTATTTAAGCGTCAAAGTCATAACGACGGCATTTTACAAGTTTTAATATTGCATTTAGTTGTTCATGTCAGCACTTTATTAATATTTTCGTGACAGAAATTGTCTCAGAAACTAATATAAATCATATTTACAAAATTTGAAAACTAAAAGAAAACAATTAAAACTTCAAATATTAAATTAAGACTTGTTTGTAAATTTAGAGACAAAATTAAATATTAATTCATTCTTTTACTATTAAAAAATATTCATTCATTTTTAATTATTTAAGTAACTGATTAAGAGTCTGATTATAGATCTAACTAGTCTTTGATACATCAATAAATCACCATATATAAGAATAATTTAGACTAATTATTTGAATAATTAAAAATCAATTAATGGGTACATAGACAAAATAAAAATATTTACTCCATCAAATAGTTATCATCAAATATATTTGACTGATTTTTGTGTTACATATAACATGATTTTTGTGTTTCTATATTGAATGTATGGTATGGATTAGGTACTGAAGGCGTTTGTTCATGGAGATGGGGACTTGTTAAGGAACTACCCAGAACTGGAAGATGCAGAGGTTTGGGTATACTTCCACTCAAACATTCCAGACTACAACAAGGTGGAATGTTGGGGCCCACTGAAGGATGCGTCTTCGGCTTCTACTGGGTCCCACACAACAAATAGTAACGAGGGTACGCCACAAGAACCGTGCCAAGAGGAATGTAATTGTTGCTTCCCACCGTCTACTTCTACTAGCAAGAATCGTAACCTTTCTTCATGCTCTTCATGTTCACAGCATCATCATCATAGTCATCATAAACGTGACCACGATCAAACATATGACGAGTTTAGGGATCAGCACATCTTGTGAAGTAGCCTCAAATGTTTTTGAACTATCACTTCTTCCATGTGCGTGTTCGTCACTTGGGAAAACCAAAATTAAATGAATTATTTAATGTAAATACAAATTTGGTGTTAGTGCCTATTTTTCCTTTTCTGATTTAGGTTTGTGAACTGATTCTGAACTAGGTTAATGGTCAAAGTTAAATCAGTTCCCAAGACATTTTTTAAATTAGTCTTTATCTTTCAGACGTTATAAATTAATTACATTTATCATTTCGTTATTTATGTACAGCTTTCATAAAAAATTTAGGCTATAAAATGCTAACTAATAACATATATCACATTTGGTTAATAAATAATTTTTTATGTTACAAGTTTTAATTTTTAACCTATGAAAATAAAATATAATCTAAAATACTGAGCGATATTAATAAAAAAATATGGGTTGTTAACATTTTTCACATCTGAATTAGTGATATATTTTGCTTAGTATTTTTTAATTTATTTGTATTAGTATTGACAGATTCAGAAATATTATTATGGGGCTAATAACATATATAATATTTAAAAATTAAGCAAAAAAATTATATAACATAAGATATATTTCAAAAATATACCAATAGATAACATATTTTAAAGTGTAAAAAATATGTGTATATTTTTTACTAATGAAGTAGTCGATTTTTCGTATCATAAAATTTATCGATAATAAAATCTATGTCAAATTTTTTTATTATTTTTTTCAATATAATTAAAAGACAATTAGTAAGAAATAATTAGTAGTAAAAAATTATTAAATAATAATTTAATAAAAAATTAAATTATATTTAATAATTTATTATTATTAATTTAAGGTGGGGAGGGGGATCCCCTCTGTCCCTTCCTGTGTATAAGAATGAAAGTCTGTTATATATGTTTGGGACAACCAAATTGGACGGAGTGGGAATTAGGAAGAATGGAAAGAAAGGGGAGGAACATAACTGTCATAACATGGAAAAAACATGTATTCCATGATGGATTGATGGGATGGCGGCCAACCTCCCTCTGCCCATCTCGCCACTGCAAGCCAAGTTGTGATGATGGTGAGTCCCATATGTTTTGTCATTATGTTATTGTTTATTCATTTTACATTTTATATTCATTTCAACTTTTATGTAAAACAAATTTACAGGTTGACGTAAATGGTATGAATATAATTTATTTTTATTGACATCGAGTTCTTAAAAAAAAATTAGATACAAAATATCCTAAAAAAAATTATTCTAATCATGTTTTTGGCATTTGAAATAGAAAAAATTGACATTTTAAAAAAAAAATACACAAAGAAATAGAAAAAAAAATGACATTTGAAGAGCTGAAGTTTATATTTTTATTATGTTAATCTATGTGTACAAGCATTTACTTTTCAGAACTCATAAGCAATATTCCAATTATTTAGTCTACTGCAACAAAATTTAATAGCCAAAAGTTTAAAATTAATGTTTTTGTAGTGTACAACTCAATAATTTTTTTTAAAGACAAAGAGATTTATTGCTATTTTAAAATTTACTTCCATGCAAACAATCATATATCCAGGATTTCAACAGAATATCCTAAAATTACGCTAAAATTATTATACAACTGCCAAGATTTTCATTATAGCAAGCCAAAACTTATCTATGGTTTCTTAATATACTTCCACAAGCCGTCTGACCATCCTTTGTAACAGAGCTATCAAAATCTAGCTTAATGAATAGAGGGTTTGAAGGATCCAAAGGATTTATTTTTCAACAAAGCACCAAATCATTTTCTTTACCTGAGATATCTCCTCATGCACTAAGTTATACTCTTTAGCTAAGTGCACAGCCAACTCACATATCTTACCTTCATCTACTGTATTTTTTCTCTCAAAAATATGCTTGTTGCGATAATACCAAAGAGAGTAGAGGGTATAAGTAAACAACAATGGCCAAGAAATGCCTTGGTAATAGGATTGAGATTATAAGTTCTTTAATAACCAAGTTAAGAGGGGTTGACTAAAAAAGTGCTGGAACTCAATGAAGCATCAATTCTCTTTTACGTATTCATTGAGACTCTACAGTCGCGAAGGATGTAGAGCAAAGACTCTGAAGAAGAACTACAAATCAGGCAAGTATCCTTTTGGGTCATCTGTCTGCAAGCTCGAACTTCATTTATCAAAATGGCTTCATTAATAACTAGTCAAAGAAAGGTACACATCCTTTGAGGGGCTTCAACTTTTCAAATTCTCAAAAATAGATCAGCCCTAGAGTCCTCAAGAGCTTTCAAGTAGATAGAATATGTTGACTGATGAGCGGATAATTTATACGCTTTTTGGCATTGTTTTTAGGTAGTTTTTAGTAGGATCTAGCTACTTTTTAGTATATTTTTATTAGTTTTTAAGCAAAATTTACATTTCTGGACTTTACTATGAGTTTGTGTGTTTTTCTGTGATTTCAGGTATTTTCTGGCTGAAATTGAGGGACCTGAGCAAAAATCTGATTCAGAGGCAGAAAAAAGACTGCTGATGGTGTTGGATTCTGATCTCCCTGCACTCGAAATGGATTTTACGGAGCTGCAAAAACCCAAATGGCGCGCTCAAAATTGCGTTGGAAAGTAGACATCTTGGGCTTTTCAGCAATATATAATAGTCCATACTTTGTTCGAGTTTTGACGACGCAAACTGGCGTTCAAACGCCAACTTCCTGCCCTATTCCGGCGTTAAATGCCAGAAACAGGGTAAAAGCTGGAGTTAAACGCCCAAACTGGCATAAAAGATGAAGTTTAACTCCAAGAAAAGTCTTTATATGTGAAAGCTTAAATGCTCAGCCCAATCACACACCAGGTGGGCCCGGAAGTAGATTTCTACATCATTTTCTTATTTCTGTAAACCCTAGTAACTAGTCTAGTATAAATAGTACATTTTACTATTGTATTTTCATCTTTGGATTATCTTTTCATCCTTTGATCAGTTTTATGCTATCTAAGACTTTTAGGGGGGCTGGCTATTCGGCCATGTCTGGACCTTCATCACTTTTGTATTTTCAACGGTGGAGTTTCTACACCACATAGATTAACGTGTGGAGCTCTGCTGTTCCTCGAGTATTAATACAAAGTACTATTGTTCTTCTATTCAATTCAAGCTTATTCTTATTCCAAGATATTCATTCTCACACAAGAACATGATGAATGTGATGATCAAGTGACACTCATCACCATTCTCACTTATGAACGTGTGCCTGACAAACACTTCAGTTCTACATGAAAACAAGCTTGAATGCATATCTCTGGGGACTATAATCAACGATTCACATCATTTTCCCTCTGACAATGGGGCATCTGAATTCGAGATTAGGACCTTTGTGGTATAGGCTAGAAATAATTGGCAGCATTTCTGAGATCCGAAAATTCTAAACCTTGTCTATGGTATTCCGAGTAGGATCAAGGAAGGGATGACTATGACGAGCTTCAAACTCGCGACTGTGGGGCGCAGTGACAGTGTGCAAAAGGATAATTGGATCTTATTTCGACTCGATTGAGAACCGACAGCTAATTAGCCATGCGGTATCTGTGCGTGGTATTTTTTATCCGAGACGAGAAATTCGACAGTTGATTAACCATACAGAAACCGTAGAGGACCATTTTCACTAAGAGGACGGGAGGTAGCCATTGACAACGGTGATCCCCAACATACAGCTTGCCATGGAAAGGAGTATGAATGATTAAATGAAGACAGTAGGAAAGCAGAGATTCAGAAGGAATAGCGCATCTCCATACGCTTATCTGGAATTCCCACTAATGAATTACATAAGTATCTCTATCTTTATTTTATGTTTATTTATCTTTTAATTATCAAAGCTTCATAACTATTTGAATCCGCCTGACTGAGATTTACAAGATGACCATAGCTTGCTTCAAGCCGACAATCTCCGTGGGATCGACCCTTACTCACGTAAGGTATTACTTGGACGACCCAGTGCACTTGCTGGTTAGTTGTGCGGAATTGTGAGGAAAGTATTGAGATTACGATTGCGTGTACCAAGTTTTTGGTGCCGTTGTCAGAGATCACAATTTCGTGCACCAAGTTTTTGGCGCCGTTACTGGGGATTGTTCGAGTTTGGACAACTGACGATTCATCTTGTTGCTTAGATTAGGTATTTTTCTTTTTATTTTGTCCTTCAGAATTTTTAAGAATGAATTTTAGAGTTTCAGATGATGCTTTTATCATCACAGGAGCTAGTTGATTCCCATTAATTTGGCTGTTGTATGTAATGTCTTGCTGAAGCTTGGCTAGCCATGTCTAATCTTTTTAGACTAAAGCTTTAGACTAACATTGCATGATTCCTGGAATTCTTATTAAAAATTTTGAGTTTCTTATTTTCTTTTTCAAAAATAATTTTCGAAAAAAAAATTTGTGTTTCTTGTTTGAGTCTAGTGTCAATTTTTAAGTTTGGTATCAATTGCATGTTTTAATTTTTCTAAAATTTTTTTTTTTCGAAAATTCATGCATTGCATTCTTCATGCTCTTCAAGTTATTCTTAATGAGTCTCCTTGTTTGATTTTCATATTTTCTTGTTTTGTGTCTTTTGTTGTTTTTCATATGCATTTTTGAATTCATAGTGTCTAAACATGAAAAATCTCTAAGTTTGGTGTTTTGCATGTTTTTCTTTTCTTGAAAATTTTTCAAAAATAAGTTTTTGATATTCATCATGATCTTCAAAGTGTTCTTGGTGTTCATCTTGACATTCATAGTATTCTTGCATGCATCATTTGTTTTAATCCAAAATTTTTATGTGTTGAGTCATTTTGTGGTTTTTCTCTTTCCTCATTAAATTCAAATAATCAAAAAATATCTTTTCCTTATTTCACTCATAAATTTCGAAATCTTTGGGTTGACTTAGTCAAAAAATTTTAAAATAAGTTGTTTCTTGTTAGTCAAGTCAAGATTTCAATTTCAAAAATTTATCTTTTCAAAATCTTTTTCCTATTTTTACCTCATATTTTTCAAAATTAATACTAACAATTAATGTTTTGATTAAAAATTTCAAGTTTGTTACTTTCTTGTTAAGAAAGATTCAAACTTTAAATTTTAGAATCATATCTTTTGATTTCTTGTGAGTCAAGTCATTAATTCTGATTTTAAAAATTAAATCTTTTGCAAAATAAATTTCAATCATATCTTTTCAAACAAATCTTTTTCAAATCATATCTTTTTCAAACTTTAATTTCAAAATATCTTTTTCTAATTTCTTATCTTTTCAAAATTAATTTCAAAATCTTTTTCAAAACCACCTAACTAATATTCTCTCTATAATTTTTGAAAACTCCTCACCCTTTTTCAAAATTCTTTTAATTAACTAATTGTTTCAAATTTTAATTTTAAGTTTATTTCTTCTCTTAATTTTCGAATTCTAACTAAATTTTAAAATAAAAATAAAAATATTTTCCTTTTCCTTTTAATTATTTTCGAAAACTCTCTCTCTCATATTCTTCTATTTATTTATTTAATCACTAACACTCTTCTCTTCTGCTTATAATTCAAACCCTCTCTCCCTCTCTGTGTTTGAATTCTTCTTCTTCCTTCTTCATTCTTATTCTTCTTCTCTTCTACTCACATAAAGGTACCTCTATATCTGGGCAAAGAGGATCCCTATTATTTTCTGTTCTTTTCTTTTCATATGAGTAGGAGTAAGGACAAGAACATTCTTGTTGAAGCTAACCCTAAACCTGAAAGGACTCTGAAGAAGAAGCTAAGAGAAGCTAAAGCACAACAATCCAGAGAAAACCTTACAGAGAATCTCGAAAAAGAAGTAATGGCCGAACCCAACAACAATAACAATGCAAGGAAGGTGCTTGGTGATTTTACTACACCAACTTCCAACTTTCATGGAAGAAGCATCTCAATTTCTGCCATTGGAGCAAACAATTTTGAGCTTAAATCTCAATTAGTTTCTCTGATGCAACAGAATTGCATGTTTTATGGACTTCCATCAGAAGATCCTTTTCAGTTCTTAACTGAATTCTTGCAGATCTGTGATACTATTAAGACCAATGGAGTTGATCCCAAGGTCTACAAGCTTATGCTTTTCCCTTTTATTGTAAGAGATAGAGCTAGAACATGGTTGGACTCTCAACCTAGAGATAGCCTAAACTCTTGGGATAAACTGGTCACGACTTTCTTAGCCAAATTCTTTCCTCCTCAAAAGCTGAGCAAGCTTAGAGTGGATGTTCAAACCTTCAGGCAGAAAGAAGGTGAATCCCTCTATGAAGCTTAGGAAAGATACAAGCAACTGACCAAAAAGTGTCCTTCTGACATGCTCTCAGAATGGACTATCCTGGATATATTCTATGATGGTCTGTCTGAATTGTCTAAGATGTCATTGGACCATTCTGCAGGTGGATCTATTCACCTGAAGAAAATGCTTACAGAAGCTCAGGAACTCATTGAAATGGTTACAAATAACCAGTTCATGTACACCTTTGAAAGGAATCATGTGAATAATGGGATGCCTCAAAAGAAAGGAGTTCTTGAAATTGATGCTCTGAATACCTGACAAACCCCATTTGTAA
>NC_029772.3:61156641-61161751 GCF_000817695.3 Arachis duranensis | reverse complement strand
CATGCCTCTTATCAAAACCCCAAAACAACTCAAACCAATAACAAGACACTTTATTGTAATTCCTAGGGAGAACGACCCGAGATTTGAATACTTCGGTTTATAAATTTTAGGGGTTTGTACTAGTGACAAACAACTTTTTGTATGAAAGGATTATTGATTGGTTTAGAAACTATACTTGCAACGAGAATTCATTTGTGAATTCTAAACCATCAAAAATCCATTCATCAAAATGGCGCCGTTGCCGGGGAATTGCAATGGTGTTATGTTATTGGTTATTGTATATATGTGAATATTGTGAATAGCTTGATTTTTTTTGGATTGCTTGCTAGTTAGGACTTTGTTTCATTATTTTTTAGTAGTTTTTGTTTTTATTTTCTCTTTTCACCATGAATTCTCATTTTGGCTATGAGTGTGATTACAACTATGTTGTAGGTGATGAGAACTTCAATGAAGAAATGCATCAAGGATGGGACAATCAATGGTGGGAGGAGCCATATGCATATGATCAATCTTCATGGCAACAACCCCCACCAATGCACTATGAAGAAGAGCCAATTTTTGATGCATATCAATCCAATGGCTATGGTGAATCTCCTTGTGACTTTCAAGAGCCACCACCATATGCCTATGAACCATATCCTCAACATGACCCTTCCACCCACCCCAATCTCTAATGGATGAAACCCTTGGTGTTCTTGTTCAAGGGCAAGAAGAGATGAAAAGGGATGTGCAAAATTTCATGGCCGCCTTGGATGCGGTAACAAATCAATTTGCATCCCAATGCTTGAACACTCAAGAAACTCCCATGGCTACATGTGGAGAATTAAATGAAGAACATAGCATGAAGGAGAGATTGGAAATTCCGGTGGGAAATGAAGGAAGTTGCTTTGTATTGGAACAATTGGAGGAAGCTTTAATTATTGAAGACAAGGAAGAAGTGGTAGAAGACTTAGGAGATGCGGAGCCTCCATGGGAACATAGAGTTGAAGAAAACCCCTCCAAGATGATTGAAATTGATGATAGGGAGGAAAGTGCACACCTTCCAAGGCATATTCCATATGAAGACTTGGATAGGATAGAGCAAGAGTTGAGTTCCCATGGCAATGAAGAGCAAGCATTAAGTCCTAGTGGTGGAGAATCCTTTGAACTTGAAGAACCTTCTCCCGGTGCATTTGAAAATGTTATGGAGGTAAACTTCTTTCACCCTCCCAATTATAATTTGATTAAGAGAAAAGTCTTAGATAGTATTGATGAACAAATGATTGAATTAGAGAAATCTTGTGAAGAGGTGGAGATCCTTAGAAAAAGGAGGATGGGGGTGGAATATGCTTTGTCAAGAACCTTGGAATCACCTTTGCCTAGGTTGCCATCTACACCTTCATTTGAGTGGGTGAAGTTCATTTCTATTAGCTTTATTATCCCACTTGAATATGGTTTGCTTGATACAGATGGCCAACTTAGGGAACTTGGTTTACTTGAAACGGATGGCCAACTTAGGGAAGTTTGTGGGATGAAGCGTAAGCGGAAAAGGTTTTGTGGTGGGCGTTGCAAATCAAGGCTCATTATGGTTGATGCATCAAACATGAGATATAAAGGTTGGAGTAGTGCTCAAATAGATGGGTCTAGGAGGATTGTTGGGCACTTCATAGAGAATTCTTCTTGTTCACCACCCGGATGGACTAATAATAATGATCAACTTCAAGACGGATGTGAAAATAAAGTGTGGGACCCCGGATCACAAGAAGAGGATCAACTTTGGGAGCCCCAAGCTTGTGAAGAACTCCATCAACACTTGGCTCAATCCATAAAGGATCTTGGGGCACAATGGAGAACCAAGCATTGGTGGGAGTTCCAAGATGAATACAAGCACAAGCCACCTTGAGAGGAGCTCCCCATAAGTCCAACTTAAGGACAATAAACAAAAGTGCTAGGTGGGAGGCACCCCACCATGGTAAAATCTTTTCATTTTCTCTTTTGTAAATATTGGTAAGAATTAGTTTAATTTCATGTTTTTATTGGTTTGTTAAGTTTAGTTAGAAGTATAATATGATAAATAAGGTTTTAGGGTGTTTTGGTAGTTGTTTGGAGGTTTGGAATGCTTGGATTGGTGCAAAAACATAAGCAAAAATTTTTTGAAAAACAGAGCACCATCCACGCGTACGCGCATTCTGCGCGTACGCGTGCATCTAGCATTTTCGACCATCCACGCGCACGCACACTGTACGCGTACGCGTGGATGCAAAATTTCACCCCCAGCCAAAAAACCCAAGAGTTAGGCCTGGACTGTGCGAACATTGGGCCTAAGGCACAAGCCTATGCACGCGTGCGCGCACTTGGCGCGTACGCGCACATGATCTTAAATTGGCAATACACGCGCACACACACTGTGCGCGCGCGCGTCGATTGCACAATCTGCACCCCCAGCACTTTTACCCGAGAGTTGTGCCAGACTTGGGCCGACATTATGCCTCCGGCCTAACTCGATGCACGCGTGCGCGCACCTGGCGCGTACGCGTCCTTCAACCAATATGCACATCGACGCGTAAGCACACATGACGCACACGCGTCGGTAAAAAAAAAAAAAGAGTTTTTTTCTCCCCTTCCATTTTCTTTTGCTTATCACATTCGCATACTTCTACTCTTCCCATTTTCATTTAGTTTTTGTAGTATGTTTTCGTTTTTTTTAGTCATTTCAATAATGGTGTTGGATTCTTACACTCAATTATTGAGAAATTCTTGCATTATTCTGGTGCTTCTTGACTTGTTTGATATTGTTGGGTGATGAAACTTTTAAATCAATGCTTCATCTTGTATGACTCTTGTGTCCTTGTGCATTGATATGACCTCATATTGTCCTTCATGACCCACTTCTTCTCATTTGAACTTGATGCTCCATACACTCTTCATGCTTTAACTTTACTCTTGCATCGAGCTTAATGATATGCCTTAGCTTACATTGATTTCTCACTCACATGTTGTAGCTACCATGTAGTAGGGAATCATACTCTTATTTGGCATTAGCCCCCGCCTATGTTCTATTTCCTTTGATATCTTTGTTGTATGCTTAATTTTCTTTCTTTTTCTCTCCTTTTAGGCTGGCCACCAAGAAAGGAGGAAACGGAAAGGCTTTTAAATGGGGCAACAAACAAGTCATCCGCACAACCATTTGAGGAGCTCATCAATTGTAGCAACCCGTCCACCCTGCTCTTCTTTGCATGCACCGAGGACGGTGCAATCTTCAAGTGTGGGGAGGTCGTCCGACCGATCTCCATGGGTAACAATTTTCTTTTTTCAACACCAATGTTAGTTAGTCGTTGCATTGCATGATAGGTTACATGTTAGTTAGAATTTGTACATATTTTTACCACTCCTTTTTTTTAGGACTACTTGGTTAGGGTGATGATTTCCTTTCCAAGAAACTATTTTAGGGCACCCTACCAATTTGAGAAAACTTTTCATAAAACTTGCTTGAATTATATATATTGTGGATCATGTTTTTAAGCTAAGAACACAAGCAAGTGAGATTTGAGCCGAATAGTGTGGTTACATCTTATAACCACTTATTTTTCTTTCTTGTGTGCATTATTCTCTTTCTATGATTGTAATCCTTGATTTGTTTGAATCTATATGTCCCATTATTCCTTGTATTCATGCATTTATATGATTGAGGCCATCATTTCATTAGCTCACTTACCCAAATGGCCAACCTTTTATATTCCTTTGTTAGCCAATTTGAGCCTACGATTAACCCACTTGTTCTTTAATTTAGCACATTACAAGCCTTAAAGCGGAAAACAATAAATGCCCTTAATTTGGATCTTTGATTGGCTTAGACTAGTGTGTGTGAGTATCATTCAAGTGTGGGAACCTTGGGACATTGGGTGAATAAAAAGGTAGTTTTGTATTTTTATTGGAAATATTGGGAATTGGGTACATGCTCATGTATTGATCAAATGTATAGACCTTATGCATTGATGCTCTTGTATATAGAAAGAAAAAAAAATGAGAAAAACAAAAGAAAAAGAAAAGAAAAATAATATGAAAAAGAAAAAAAGAAAAAAATAGAAAAAGAAAGAAAAAGAAGAAAAAGAAAGAAATAAAAAGGGGACAAAAATGCCCCAAAGCAAAGTGAAGCTCAATAAAGATCAATGCATAAGTGTTGTGAAATGAAAAGAAAATACATGAGTATGTGAAAAAGTGAGGAATGGGTAGTTAGATTAGAACTTAATTGTATAGGATGTCATAGGTTAGGTGGGAAGTTTAAGCTTATCAAAGATCCAAATTTCAAGCTCACTTGACCAAATATGCATCCTACCTTGACCCTAGCCCCATTACAACCTATGAAAAGACCTCATGATATATGTATGCATGCATGAAATATTTGTTGATTGTTAGAAGAAGAACAAATCTTGGAGAACATGATTAGGGGAGAATTGAGAGAATCAACCCTAAACACTTGAGCGAATAGAGTGCAAATACATCCGGTGAGGGTTTGATGCTCAATTACATGTTTCCACCTATGAGCATCTCTTCTCATGCGAGTTTGTAAAAATATTTAATAGCTCAATTCAATTGTGGTTTGGCATGGTTGTTAATACCTTTTGCCCTTATGCTTATAAATGCTTCTTGGGAATTAATCTATTTTGACTAAGCAAATTGCATTCATGTAGATAGTTGCATATAGGTAGATTGCATTTAGTTAGTTTTCATTGAATAAATGTTGATCCCTTTGCTTTCTCTTGGTTTAAGCATGAGGACATGCTTGGTTTAAGTGTGGGGAGGTTGACAAACCCCATTTGTAAGGTTTATCTTGTATTGATTTTAGGGGATTTTATCACCTTTTACCCACATTTATCCATTGAAATAGCATGGTTTTATAACTTCTCCTTTAATTGTGCTTAAGAGTGAAAAACATGCTTTTTAGGTCTTAAAATAGCCAAATGTAATTTACCTTGATTCCATTAGATGCCTTGATATGTTTGTTAAGTGATTTAAGGTTTAGGAGGCAAAGATTGGATCAAGGGAATGAAAAAAAAGCATGAAAAGTTGGAGAACTCATGAAGAAATGAAAGAAACCGGAAAGCTGTCAAGCCGACCTCTTCGCACTTAA
>NC_029772.3:61152913-61156098 GCF_000817695.3 Arachis duranensis | reverse complement strand
AAGGGTTAACTAAGTGGTAGCAATGAACAATTCTCATCACAATTGAGAAGGATAACTAGGATAGAACTTCTAGTTCTCATACCTTACCAAGAGCCTTTTATAGTTGTTAGTTTATTTTCATTGCCATTTACTTTCATGCCTCTTATCAAAACCCCAAAACAACTCAAACCAATAACAAGACACTTTATTGTAATTCCTAGGGAGAACGACCCGAAGTTTGAATACTTCGGTTTATAAATTTTAGGGGTTTGTACTAGTGACAAACAACTTTTTGTATGAAAGGATTATTGATTGGTTTAGAAACTATACTTGCAACGAGAATTCATTTGTGAATTCTAAACCATCAAAAATCCATTCATCAATACCATATTGGCTCAGAACAAAATGTTGACTCAGCAAGTCAATATGATTTCTCAGAGTCTGAATGGTTTGCAAAATGCATCCAACAGTACTAAAGAAGCATCATCTGAAGAAGAAGCTTATGATCCTGAGAACCCTGCAATGGCAGAGGTGAATTACATGGGTGAAGCCTATGGAAATACCTATAATCCCTCATGGAAAAATCATCCAAATTTTTCATGGAAGGATCAACAAAAGCCTCAACAAGGCTTTAACAATAATAATGGTGGAAGAAATAGGTTTAGCAATGGCAAGCCTTTTCTATCATCCTCTCAGCAACAGACAGAGAATTTTGAGCAGAACACATCTAGCTTAGCAAATATACTCTCTGATCTATCTAAGGCCACTCTCAGTTTTATGAATGAAACCAGGTCCTCCATCAGAAGTTTGGAGGCACAAGTGGGTCAGTTGAGTAAAAGGGTTACTGAAACTCCTCCTAGCACTCTCCCACGCAATATAGAAAAAAATCCCAAGAGAGAGTGCAAGGCCATAACCTTACTTAGTGTGGCCAAACCTGGAGAGAGTGAAAAGGCAGTGATTCCCAGTGAGGAAGACCTCAGGGAATGTCCACTGGCCATTAAGGAGTACCCCAATGAGGAACCAAAGGAATCTGAGGCTCATACAGAGACCATAGAGACTCTTTTAAATTTCCTTTTACCATTCATGAGCTCTGATGACTATTCATCTTCTGAAGAAGATGAAGACATTGCTGAAGGAAAAGTTACCCAATATTTATGAGCAATCATGAACCTGAATGCCAAGCTATTTGGTAATGAGACTTGGGAGGATGAACCTCCATTGCTCATTAATGAACTGAATACCTGGGTTCAGCAAACTTTACCTTAAAAGAAACAGGATCCTGGTAAATTCTTAATACCCTGTACCATAGGCACCATGACCTTTGAGAAGGCTCCGTGTGACCTAGGGTCAGGTATTAACCTCATGCCACTCTCTGTAATAGAAAAACTAGGAATTTTTGAGGTACAGGCTGCAAGAATCTCACTGGAGATGGCAGACAAATCAATAAAATAGGCTTATAGACTAGTAGAGGATGTGCTAGTGAAGGTTGAAGGCCTTTACATCTCTGCTGATTTCATAATCATAGACACTGGGAAGGATGAGGATGAATTCATCATCCTTGGCAGACCTTTCCTAACCACAGCAAAAGCTGTGATTAATGTTGACAGAGGAGAGTTGGTCCTTCAATTGAATGAGGACTACCTTGTATTCAAGACTCAAGGTTCTCCTTTTGTACACATAGAGAAGAAGCATGAAAAGCTTCTCTCAATATAGAGTCAAACAGAGCCCCCAGATTCAAACTCTAAGTTTGGTGTTGGGAGGCCACAACCAAACTCTAAGTTTGGTGTTGGGAGCCTCCAACTATGCTCTGAACATCTGTGAGGCTCCATGAGAGCCCACTGTCAAGCTATTGACACTAAAGAAGCGCTTATTGGGAGGCAACCCAATTTTTATTTACCTATGTTAAAATTCTATTTTCCATTTTTATTTTATGTTTTCTTTAGGTTGATGATCATGTGGAGTCACAAAAATAACTGCAAAAATCAAAGCAAAATAAAAATAGCATTAGAAACAACACACCCTGGAGGATGAGCTTACTGGCGTTTAGGCGTTTAACGCCAGAAAGAAGTACCAGACTTGCATTTAACGCCAGAAACAGGCTACAGCTTGGCGTTAAACACTAGGAAAGGTATAAAAGCTGGCGTTCAACGCCAGAAACAGGCAGCAGTCTGGTGTTAAACGCCAGTATTGCATACAGAAGGCGTTTACACGCCTAAATGGTGCAGGGATGAGAAATCCTTGATACCTCAGAATATATGCACCCCACAGGATCCCCACTTACCCCACCTCTCTCTCTCTCCCCCTTACATACGCCTAAATGAGTGAATAATTTATACGCTTTTTGGCATTATTTTTAGGTAGTTTTTAGTAGGATCTAGCTACTTTTTAGTATATTTTTATTAGTTTTTAAGCAAAATTCACATTTCTGGACTTTACTATGAGTTTGTGTATTTTTCTGTGATTTCAGGTATTTTCTGGCTGAAATTCAGGGACCTGAGCAAAAATCTGATTCAGAGGCTGAAAAAGGACTACTGATGCTGTTGGATTCTGACCTCCCTGCACTCGAAAAGAAGTTTTTGGAGCTACAAAAGCCTAAATGGCACGCTTGCAATTGCGTTGAAAATTAGACATCTTGGGCTTTCCAGAAATATATAATAGTCCATACTTTGTCCGAGTTTTGACGACGCAAACTGGCGTTCAAACGCCAACTTCCTGGCCTATTCTCGCATTAAATGCTAGAAGCAGGATAAAAGCTGGAGTTAAACACCCAAACTGGCATAAAAGCTGGCGTTTAACTCCAAGAAAAGTCTTTACACGTGAAAGCTTCAATGCTCAGCCCAATCACACACCAAGTGGGCCCGGAAGTGGATTTCTACATCATTTTCTTATTTCTGTAAACCCTAGTAACTAGTCTAGTATAAATAGGACCTTTTACTATTGTATTTTCATCTTTGGATTATCTTTTGATCCTTTGATCAGTTTTATGCTATCTTAGACTTTTAGGGGGGCTGGCTATTTGGCCATGCCTGGACCTTCATCACTTTTGTATTTTCAACGGTGGAGTTTCTACACCACAGAGATTAACATGTGGAGCTCTGCTGTTCCTCGAGTATTAATGCAAAGTACTATTGTTCTTCTATTCAATTCAAGCTTATTCTTATTCCAAGATATTCATTCGCACACAAGAACATGATGAATGTGATGAT
>NC_029772.3:61136380-61152849 GCF_000817695.3 Arachis duranensis | reverse complement strand
CGATTCACATCATTTTCCCTCTGACAATGGGGCATCTGAATTCGAGATTAGGACCTTTGTGGTATAGGCTAGAAATAATTGACAGCATTTCTGAGATCCGAAAATTCTAAACCTTGTCTATGGTATTCCGAGTAGGATCAAGGAAGGGATGACTATGACGAGCTTCAAACTCGCGACTGTGGGGCGCAGTGACAGTGTGCAAAAGGATAATTGGATCTTATTTCGACTCGATTAAGAACCGACAGCTAATTAGCCATGCGGTATCTGTGCGTGGTATTTTTTATCCGAGATGAGAAATTCGACAGTTGATTAACCATACAGAAACCGTAGAGGACCATTTTCACTAAGAGGACGGGAGGTAGCCATTGACAACGGTGATCCCCAACATACAGCTTGCCATGGAAAGGAGTATGAATGATTAAATGAAGACAGTAGGAAAGCAGAGATTCAGAAGGAATAGCGCATCTCCATACGCTTATCTGGAATTCCCACGAATGAATTACATAAGTATCTCTATCTTTATTTTATGTTTATTTATCTTTTAATTATCAAAGCTTCATAACCATTTGAATCCGTCTGACTGAGATTTACAAGATGACCATAGCTTGCTTCAAGCTGACAATCTCCGTGGGATCGACCCTTACTCACGTAAGGTATTACTTGGACGACCCAGTGCACTTGCTGGTTAGTTGTGCGGAATTGTGAGGAAAGTATTGAGATTACGGTCGTGTGTACCAACTTTTTGGTGCCATTGTCCGAGATCACAATTTCGTGCACCATTGACTTAATGCTAAATTTATCGTTGAAAGTAAGAAGCCACGCTATCTTATCATCTGCCAAGTTTGCTTCTGGAACCTTTATGAATGAGAAAATAGGACCCAGTTTTCTTTTAAATCCTTCTCAATTTTACCTAAATCTCAATTTCCATTTACCGCATATTCATTGACCATGTTGTTCAACATATCCTCCGATATATCTAATTAAGCAAAGTCTTCAAGCTTATTCACACCCGGTTCCAATACTTGAGTGATACCAAATTCCTGTCAAATATAGACCATACTTGAGTGATACCCTTCTAAGCATTTAAACAAAATTGGAAATTCTTGAAAATGGCATGGTATTCTCCCTATATTTATATTTCCTTCTAATTATCTTAACCCAAAGAGAATTCCTATTTTGCACCAAGTCCATGCTAATTTAATGAGATTAGCATTGTTTACTACTCTACTCGGTCTGAAACCAAAACCGCCAAATGTTTTTGGAAAACACAATTTCTCCCAACTAACTAAATGGATGGTGCACGAAATTGTGATACACAATGGCGCCAACAACTTGGTACGCACAATTATAATCTCAACTCTTTTTAACAACTTTGTACAACTAACCAGCAAGTGCACTAGGTCGTCTAAGTAATAAACCTTACGAGAGTAAGGGTCGATCCCACGGAGATTGTCAGCTTGAAGCAAGCTATGGTCACCTTGTAAATCTCAGTCAGGTGGATTCAATTGGTTATGGAGTTTTAATAATTAAAATATAAATAAATAGAAAATAAAGATAGAGATACTTATGTAATTCATTGGTGGGAATTTCAGATAAGCGTATGGAGATGCATTGTCCCTTCTGAATCTCTGCTTTCCTACTGCCTTCATCCAATCCTTCATACTCCTTTCTATGGCAAGCTATATGCNGTGTAGGAATAGGATTTACTATCCTTTTGCGTCTGTCACCACGCCCTACAGTCGTGAGTTTGAAGCTCGTCACAGTCATCCTTTCCCAGATCCTACTTGAAATAACACAGACAAGGTTTAGACTTTTCGGATCTCAAGAATGCTGCCAATGGATTCTAGCCTATACCACAAAGATTCTAATTTCATATTCAGATGCCCTATTATCAGAGGGGAGTCGATGTGAATTGTTGATTAGAAACCCAAGAGATATACATTCAAGCTTGTCTTCATGTAGAACGAAAGTGGTTGTTAATCACGCGTTCATAAGTGAGAATGGTGATGAGTGTCACGTAATCATCACATTCATCATGTTCTTGTGTGCGAATGGATATCTTAGAATAAGAATAAGCATGAATTGAATAGAAAATAGTAGTACTTTGCATTAATACTCGAGGAACAACAGAGCTCCACACCTTAATATATAGTGTGTAGAAACTCCACCGTTGAAAATACATAAGTGATAATGGTCTAGGCATGGCCAAATGGCCAGCCCCCATAAAAGTCTAAGATAGCATAAAACTGATCAAAGATTTCTAATACAATAGTAAAAGGCCCTATTTATATCAGACTAGTTACTAGGGTTACAGAAATAAGTAAATAATGCAGAAATCCACTTCCGTGGCCCACTTGGTGTATGCTTGGGCTGAGCATTGAAGCTTTCGTGTGTAGAGGTCTTCCTTGGAGTTAAACGCTAGTTTGTAACTTGTTTCTGGCATTTGACTCCAGCTTGCAACTTGTTTCTGGCGTTTAACGCTAGAATAGGGCAGAAAGCTGGCGTTGAACGCCAGTTTGTGTCGTCTAAACTCGAGCAAAGTATAGACTATTATATATTGCTGGAAAGCCCTGGATGTCTAATTTCCAATGCAATTAAGAGCGCGCCATTTGGGTTTCTGTATTTCCAAAAATTCTATTTCGAGTGCAGGGAGTTTAGAATCCAACAGCATCATCAGTCCTTTGTCAGCCTCTGAATCAAATTTTTGCTCAGATCCCTCAATTTCAGCCAGAAAATACCTGAAATCACAAAAATACACACAAACTCATAGTAAAGTCCAGAAATGTGAATTTTTCTTAAAAACTAATAAAAATATATTAAAAACTAACTAAATCATACTAAAAACAATATGAAAACAATGCCAAAAAGCGTATAAATTATCCGCTCATCACAACACCAAACTTTAATTGTTGCTTGTCCCCATGCATCTGAAAACAAAATAGGATAAAAAGAAGAGAATATACAATGAATCCCACAATATCAATGAAACTTAGTCCCAATTAGATGAGCGGGGCTAGTAGCTTTTTCCATCTGAATAGTTTTGGTATCTCACTTTATCCTTTGAAATTCAGAATGATTGGCGTCTATAGGAACTCAGAATTTTAGATAGTGTTATTGATTCTCCAAGTTCAGTATATTGATTCTTGAACACATCTACTTTATAAGTCTTGACCGTGGCCCTAAGCACTTTATTTTTCCAGTATTATCACCGGATACATAAATGCCACAGACACATAACTGGGTGAACCTTTTCAGATTGTGACTCAACTTTGCTAAAGTCCCCAGTTAGAGGTATCCAAAGTTCTTAAGCACACTCTTTTTGCTTTGGATCACGACTTTAACCACTCAGTCTCAAGCTTTTCACTTGGACCTTCATGACACAAGTACATGGTTAGGGACAGCTTGATTTAGCCGCTTAGGCCTAGATTTTATTTCCTTGGGCCCTCCTATCCATTAATGCTCAAAGCCTTGGATCCTCTTTACCCTTGCCTTTTGGTTTTAAGGGCTATTGGCTTTTTCTGCTTGCTTTTTCTTTTTCTTTCTTTCTCTTTTTTTTCGCCACTTTTTTTTCACTATTTTCTCTTTTTCACTGCTTTTTCTTGCTTCAAGAATCAATTTCATGATTTTTTAGATTATCAATAACATTTCGCTTTGTTCATCATTCTTTCAAGAGCCAACAATTTTAACATTCATAAACAATAACATAAAAGATATGCACTGTTCAAGCATTCATTCAGAAAATAAAAAGTATTGCCACCACATCAAAATAATTAAACTAATTTCAAGATAAAATTTGAAATCCAAGTACTTCTTGTTCTTTTGTAATTAGGCACATTTTTCATTTAAGAGAGGTGAATGATTCATGGAATTATTCATAGCTTTAAGGCATAGACACTAGACACTAATAATCATGTAATGAAGACACAAATATAGACAAACATAAAGCATCAAATTTGAAAATAGAAAAATAAGAACAAGGAAATCAAAGAACGGGTCCACCTTAGTGATGGCGGCTAGTTCTTTCTCTTGAAGATTCAATGGAATGCCTGAGCTCCTCTATGTCTCTTCCTTGCCTTTGTTGTTCCTTCCTCATAGCTCTTTTATCTTCTCTAATCTCATGGAGAATGATGGAGTGCTCTTGGTGCTCCACCCTTAGTTGGTCCATGTTATAACTCAAGCCTTCCAAAGAGGTATTGAGATGCTCCCAATAGTTATGTGGAGGAAAATGCATCCCTTGAGGCATCTTAGGGATTTCATGAGGAATTTTCTCATGCTCTTGTTGAGGTCCATGAGTGGGCTCTCTTGTTTGCTCCATCCTTTTCTTAGTCATGGGCTTGTCCTCTTCAATGAGGATGCCTCCTTCTATGTCTATCCCAGCCAAATTGCACAGGTGACAAATGAGATGAGGAAAGGCTAACCTTGCCAAGGTGGATGACTTGTCAGCCACCTTGTAGAGTTCTAGAGGTATGATCTCATGAACTTCCACTTCCTCCCCAATCATGATACTATGAATCATGATGGCCCGATCTACAGTCACTTCAATCAGTTGCTAGTAGGAATAATGGAGCGTTGGATGAACTCCAACCATCCTCTAGTAACAGGCTTAAGGTCCGGTCTTCTCAATTGAACAGGATTGCCTCTTGAGTCTCTTTTCCATTGAGCTCCTTCCACACATATGTCCATGAGGACTTGGTCCAACCTTTGATCAAAGTTGACCATTCTAGTATAGGGGCGTGCATTTTCTTGCATCATTGGCAAGTGGAACGCCAACCTTACATTTTCCGGACTGAAATCTATGTATTTTCCCCGAACCATTGTAAGCCAATTCTTTGGATTCGGGTTCATACTTTGATCATGGTTCCTAGTGATCAATCTATTGGCATAGAACTCTTAAACCATTAAGATTCCAACTTGTTGAATGGGATTGGTAAGAACTTCCCAACCTCTTCTTCAGATTTTATGTCGGATCTCCGGATACTCATTTTTCTTGAGCATGAAAGGGACCTCAGGGATCACTTTCTTCTTGGCCACAACTACATAGAAGTGGTCTTGATGGACCTTTGAGATGAATCTCTCCATCTCCCATGACTCGGAGGTGGAAGCTTTTGCCTTCTCTTTCCTCTTTCTAGAGGTTTCTCCGGCCTTAGGTGCCATAAATGGTTATGAAAAAACAAAAAGTAATGCTTTTACCACACCAAACATAAAAGTTTTGCTCGTCCTTGAGCAAAAGAAGAAAGAAAGAAGGGGAAGAAGAAGAAAATGGAGGAGATGGAGGGTTATAGGTGGTTCGGCCAAGAGGGTGGAATGGTGTTTGTGTTGTGTGAATATGAAGGAGTAGTGAGGGGTTTATATAGGGGTGAGGGGAAGGTTGGGTTATGGTCTTTCGGGTTGGGTTTGAGAGGGAAAGGTGTTTGAATTTTTTAAAGTGAGGTAGGTGGGGTTTTTGGGGAAGAGGTTTGGAGGTGATTGGTGAAGAGAATATAGGGAAGAGGATATGATTTGATTGGTGAGTGGTGTTTTGGGTGGAGTGTTATAGAGATGTGTGAGGGGGAGAGAGAGAAGTGGGGTAGGTGGGGATCCTATGGGGTCCACAGATCCTGAAGGGACAAGGATTTATCATCTTTGCTCCTATTAGGCGTGTAAACACCCTTACAGTGCAATCCTGGCATTTAACGCCAGATTGCTGCTTGTTTCTGGCGTTAAACGCCAGATTTTATTCATTTTCTGTCGTTAAACGCCAGGCTGTAACCTGTTTCTGGTGTTTAATGCCAGATTGTTGCTTTTTTCTGGTGTTTAACGCCAGTCTGGTGCTTTTTTCTGACGTTTAACGCTAGAATGGTGCCAGACTGGGCGTTAAACGCCTATTCTGCTACCCTTACTGGCGTTTAAGTGCCAGTAAGTTTCTCCTCCAGGGTGTGCTATTTTTTAATGCTGTTTTTTATTTTTCTTTAATTTTTGCAGTAGTTTTTATGACTTCATATGATCATCAGCCTAAAAAAGGAAATAACATAGATAAATAAAATTGGGTTGCCTTCCAATAAGCGCTTCTTTAATGTCAATAGCTTGACAGTGAGCTCATGGAGCTTCACAGATGTTCAGAGTATTGTTGGGACCTCCCAACACCAAATTTAGAGTTTGAATGTGGGGGTTCAACACCAAACTTAGAGTTTGGTTGTGGCCTCCCAACACCAAACTTAAAGTTTAACTGTGGGGGCTTTGTTTGACTCTGCATTGAGAGAAGCTTTTCTTGCTTCCTCTCCATGGTTACAGAGGGAGATCCTTGAGTTTTAAACACAAGGTAGTCCTCATTCAATTGAAGGATCAACTCTCCTCTGTCCAGATCAATCACAGCTTTTGCTGTGGCTAGGAAGGGTCTTCCAAGGATGATGGATTCATCTTCATCCTTTCCAGTGTCTAGGATTATAAAATCAGTAGGGATGTAAAGGCCTTTGACCTTTACTAGCACGTCCTCTACCTGTCCATAAGCCTTTTTCATGGATTTGTCTGCCATCTCTAATGAGAATTTGACAGCCTATACCTCAAAGATTCCCAGTTTCTCCATTACAGAGAGTGGCATTAAGTTTATTCCTGATCCCAGGTCACACAGAGCCTTCTCAAAGGTCATGGTGCCTATGGTACATGGAATTAAGAATTTACTAGGATCCTATTTCTTTTGAGGTAATATCTGCCTAACCAAGTCATTCAGTTCATTAGTGTGCAAGGGGGGTTCATCTACCCAAGTCTCATTACCAAATAACTTGGCATTCAGCTTCATGATTGCTCCAAGCTACTTGGCAACTTGCTCTTCAGTAATATCTTCATCCTCTTCAGAGGAGGAGTACTCATCAGAGCTCATGATTGGCAGAAGTAGGTTCAATGGAATCTCTATGGTCTATAGATGAGCCTCAGATTTCTTGGGTTCCTCAAATGGGAACTCCTTTTTGTCCAGAGGACGTCCCATGAGGTCTTCCTCATTGGGATTCACATCCTTCTCCTCCTCTCTAGGTTCGGCCACACCAAGCAAGGTTATGGCATTACACTCTCTTTTTGGATTCTCTTCTGTATTGCTTGGGAGAGTACTAGGAGGAGTTTCAGTGACTCTTTTACTCAACTGGCCCACTTGTGCCTCCAAATTTCTAATGGAGGACCTTGTTTCATTCATGAAACTTAGAGTGGCCTTAGATAGATCAGAGACTATATTTGCTAAGCTAGATGGGTTCTGCTCAGAATTCTCTGTCTGTTGCTGAGATGATGATGGAAGAGGCTTGCTATTGCTAAACCTATTTCTTCCACCATTATTAAAGCCTTGTTGAGGCTTTTTGTTGATCCTTCCATGAGAAATTTGAATGATTTCTTCATGAGGGATTATAGGTGTTTCCATAGGCTTCACCCATGTAATTCACCTCTGCCATTGCAGGGTTCTCAGGATCATAGGCTTCTTCTTCAGAAGATGCCTCTTTAGTACTGTTGGATGTATTTTGCAATCCATTCAGACTTTGAGAAATCATGTTGACTTGCTGAGTTAACATTTTGTTCTGAGCCAATATGGCATTCAGAGCATCAATTTCAAGAACTCTCTTCCTCTGAGGTGTCCCATTACTCACAGGATTCCTTTCAAAAGTGTACATGAACTGGTTATTTGCAACCATTTCAATGAGTTCCTGAGCTTCTGCAGGCGTTTTCTTTAGGTGAATAGATCCAACTGCAGAATGGTCCAATGACATCTTAGACAATTCAGACACACCATCATATAATATATCCAGGATGGTCCATTCTAAGAGCATATCAGAAGAACACTTTTTGGTCAGTTGCTTGTATCTTTCCCAAGCTTCATAGTGGGATTCACCTTCTTTCTGTCTGAAGGTTTGAACATCCACTTTAAGCTTGCTCAGCTTTTGAGGAGGAAAGAACTTGGCTAAGAAAGCTGTGACCAGCTTATCCCAAGAGTTTAGGCTATCTTTAGGTTGAGAGTCCAACCATATTCTAGCTCTGTCTCTTACAACAAAAGTGAAAAGCATAAGCCTGTAGACCTCAGGATCAACCCCATTGGTCTTAACAGTATCACAGATTTGCAAGAATTCAGTTAAGAACTGAAAAGGATCTTCTGATGGAAGTCCATAAAATTTGCAATTCTGTTGCATCAGAGAAACTAATTGAGGCTTTATCTCAAAATTGTTTGCTCCAATGGCAAGGATTGAGATGCTTCTTCCATGTAAGTTGGAATTTGGTGTAGTAAAGTCACCAAACATCTTCCTTGCATTGTTGTTAGGTTCGGCCATGTCTCCTTCTTTTTCGAGATTCTCTGTAAGGTCTTCTCTGTATTGTTGTGCTTTAGCTTCTCTTAGTTTCTTCTTCAGAGTCCTTTCAGGTTTAGGATCTGCTTCAACAAGAATGTCCTTGTCCTTGCTCCTCCTCATATGAAAAAGAAGAGAACAGAAAAGAAGAGGAATCCTCTATGTCACAATATAGAGATTCCTTTATGTGAGTAGAAGAAGAAAAGAATAGAAGAAGGAAAAGAGAAAAATTCAAACACAGAGGAGAAGAGAGGGTTTGAATTTTAAGATGAAGAAAAGTGTTAGTAAATGAATAAATAAATAGAAGGAGATGAGAGAGAGGGGTTTTCGAAAATAATTAAGAAGAAAGAAAAATATTTTTATTTTTATTTTAATTATTAGTTAAAATTCGAATATTAAGAGAAGAGATAAAATTAAAATTAAAATTTAAAATAATTAGTTAATTAAAAAGAATTTTCAAAAAGGGTGAGGAATTTTCGAAATTTAGGGGGAGAAAAGTAGTTAGGTGATTTTGAAAAAAAATAAGAAATAGTAAAACAAACAAAGAAATAAATTAGTTAGTTGAAAAAGATTTGAAAATCAATTTTGAAAATATAGGAAGTTAGAAAAGATTTTTTTGAAATCAAATTTTTGAAAAAGATATGATTAAATAAGATATGATTTGAAAAAGATATGATTGAAAAGATATTATTGAAGTTTATTTTGAAAAAGATTTGAAAAAGAAATTTAGAAAGATTTGATTTTGAAAATTAAATTTAATGACTTGACTAACAAGAAACTAAAAGATATGATTCTAGAATTTAAAGGTTGTACCTTTCTTAACAAGAAAGTAACAAACTTGAAATTTTTGAATCAATCACATTAATTGTTAGTAAAGTTTTCAAAAATTATGAAATAAAATTATGAAAAAGATTTTGAAATCAATTTTTTTTAAATTTTCGAAAATAATAAAAAAATGAAAAAGATTTGATTTTTGAAAAAGATTTGAAAAGATAAGATTTTTAAAATTGAAATCTTGACTTGACTAACAAGAAACAACTTATTTTAAAATTTTTTGACTAAGTCAACCAAAAGATTTCAAAATTTATGAGTGAAATAAGGAAGAGATATTTTTTGATTTTTGAATTTTTAATGAAGAGAGAGAAAAACACAAAAATGACTAAAAACATAAAAATTATGGATCAAAACACATGATGCATGCAAGAACACAATGAATGTCAAGATGAACACTAAGAACACTTTGAAGATCATGATGAACATCAAGAACTTATTTTTGAAAAATTTTTAAGAAAAGAAAAACATGCAAGACACCAAACTTAGAAATTTTTAATATTTAGACACTATGAATTCAAAAATGCATATGAAAAACAACAAAAGACACAAAACAAGAAAATATGAAGATCAAACAAAGAGACTCATTAAGAACAACTTGAAGTCTAAGATAGCATAAAACTGATCAAAGATGTCTAATAAAATAGTAAAAGGTCCTATTTATATCAGACTAGTTACTAGGGTTACAGAAATAAGTAAATAATGCAGAAATCTACTTCCGGGCCCACTTGGTGTGTGCTTGGGCTGAGCATTGAAGCTTTCACATGTAGAGGTCTTCCTTGGAGTTAAACGCCAGTTTGTAACTTGTTTCTGGCATTTGACTCTAGCTTGCAACTTGTTTCTGGCGTTTAACGCCAGAATAAGGCAGAAAGCTGGCGTTGAATGGCTGTTTGCATCGTCTAAACTCGGGAAAAGTATAAACCATTATATATTGCTGGAAAGCCCTAGATGTCTACTTTCTAACGCAATTAAGAGCGTGCCATTTGGACTTCTGTAGCTCCAAAAATTCTATTTCTAGTGTAGGGAGGTCAGAATCCAACAGCATCAGCAGTCCTTTGTCAGCCTCTGAATCAGATTTTTGCTCAGGTCCCTCAATTTCAGCCAGAAAATACCTGAAATCACAGAAAAATACACAAACTCATAGTAAAATCCAGAAATGTGAATTTTTCTTAAAAACTAATAAAAATATATTAAAAACTAACTAAATCATACTAAAAACTGTATGAAAACAATGCCAAAAAGCATATCAATTATCCGCTCTTCAATGGACCTTCCTACCGGCACTGATGCTCCCCCACATGAAATTCTTGCAGACTTGATCAATTTTGTCACACACATTTAGTGACAGTCTCATTATTTGCATGAGATGGGAAAAGATAATTGCCAATGTTGATTGGGCCAAAGTGACCCTACTCGCAAGGATGAACTAAAAAACTTATTTTTTTATATGTTCATGCAGCAAGGAAACTCCCAAATATTTACCTAAATTGGATGTCAGCCTCATTCCTAAAGCTCTACTCAATTCTAGCTTCCTTGACAAACATACATTGTCAGAGAAAAAGACACTAGATTTCTCATAATTTACTTTTTGAGCTGATCTCTGCCTTCACTATCTCAACCTGATTTAGGACACTTTTCCAAACAATAACATATCATCTGTGAAGCAAAGATGGGATAGTTCTGGACTACCTCTATTGAGGACAATTGGTTCCCAAAGTTTGTGAATACTGCCACCAAGATAATCTGATTTAATCTGTCCACACATAATACAAATAAGTAGGAGGACATGGGATCTCCTTATCTGATACCTCTAGTTGGAAGGAAGGAACTAGACAGGACACTATTTCATAGAACTTTCATTTCTACTTGTGTAGCATTGCACAATTAAATTAGTCAATCTCTCTGGTAAAGCTGCTTCGATGAGAGTATATTGGATAAATTGCTAGTTTAATATATCATATGCCTTCTTTAAGTCGATCTTAATTGCCGTATATCCAATCTGACCTTTCTTTGTCCTCATTGTGTGAATAACTTCCTGAGCAATTAGAATATTATTCGCGATCTGCCTCTCTGGAACAAAATTACATTGAAATGGACTAATAAGCTTCGGCATAATAGGTTTGAGCCTGTGGAAAATTATTTTAGTGATCAGATTATATGTGATATTGCATAATCCAATCGGTCTGTACTAATAAAAAGATTCTAGGTTGTCCCTTTTTAGAATAAGGGAGATGAAGGTGCTGTTGACTGCCATAATTTTCTCATGATCTATGAATACTTTTTTCGCCCACTCTGCCAAAGACAATTTAATCGAGTCCCAGTTACTATGGTAAAACATTGAAGGTAAGATATCGGGTCCTAGAGCCTTCCAAGCACCCATAGCAAAGAGAGACGAAGAAATCTCTTCATCAGTTACCATATTGTCTAGTCGGCTTCTCTCCTTGTCAGTTAGTGGAAGAAACAAGCCAAGGGCCTCTAACTTCTCATAAGGCATATCCTTTGTGTATAAATTGCGAAAGTGTTATACCCCAAGATATTTAAGTTATTGGGAATCATCTATTCAAGCCTTTTCATTATTCTTTAACGTAGTCACTTTATTCCTCCTGCTTCTAGAAGTCGCAATGCTATAGAAGTAGAAGGTGTTTTGTCTCCATAAACTTTGAAATATTTTCATTTAAGGGACCATTTTCTGGTACTTACTCTCTAGCAATTTCTCAAATTACGCATGTGCTTGCCAAGATGCAATAAATCTAAAAGGCTAAGAAGAAGATTCACCACTTAACTCACCAAAATGAAAAAGAATAGGAGCATGGTCAAACTTTAATTTTGGAAGGTCTTTCACCACTACTTGATTAAATCTTTGGGACCATGCATCATTTGCGATATATCTATCTAGTCTTCTTCTAATTGATCCTCTTTACCAAGTGAAAGATTAGCCTTGAAATCCATATCTTTTAAGCCACATCCTAAGAGAAAATCCACAAAGCATTATTGGTATCTTGATAGCTGAGATTTACCCCCTGTGTCTGTCATTGATAACACATTGTTAAGGTTACTGTCCACACACCACTCACCCTATAAGGAATTAGTAATACTCAATAAGCCTTCCGACAGAGCAGACCATAGCTCAAGATGAGGAGAACCATAAACCACAATCAAATGGAAAAATTGATCTGTACTAGATGCTACTTTCAAGTGTACAAACTTTCAACCTTCCAACTATTAAAGTTCTACAGTATCTAGATGCCTCCAGAAAAACCAACTTCTTCAAGATGCCAGTTTGAAAACCCAAACCTTCTCACAATATTACCTACTTTCACAACAAAGACATGCCTTTCAAACAAGAAAATGAGATTAGCATGGTATCTACAATACAACTCTTGCACCAAATTGGGAAAACCTTTGCCTCCAACTCCTCTATAGTTCTATGTTAGAATATTCATCAAAACTCACTTAGAGAGAAAGGAATATAAAGCACTAGTTAATTTTGACCAAGGCTAAGAGTTTTGGTGGGTTGCTTTACTACCATACTCGACGAATAATCCCCAATAGGGGGTTGAAACTCTAGTTGGCGATGCAACTACCCCTACACTAGGCGCACCCGGGTTTTACAGGTGTGTCGCCGCAAGCTTTGACCCATTACTTTGGCGAATCGCCTCCATCACTACAAAATCTTCCTGGGATGGCAAATGTGTTCGAACATACGGGATACCTCCTAAATCTAATGCATCATCTTGCACCCAATTTCTAGCATATTTAAGCATTTTTAGCGTCCCCCAATAGTCTTCTTGTTTTTTTTTCAAATCCTCTATTTGATTGGATGTGACTACTTCCTCGCCTTTCTTCATTGCAGCCTCTAAACTTTGAGTGCTTCCTTTCCTCACATCTATGCTATCATTTATTACATTTTACACCTTTGCTCTCCTTCTGACCGATCTGAGGTTGGCTTTTACAAGCTGGCCTATTTTTGGAGAAAACTATTTCTTTGATTTATTCAGGACAATGACTTGAGATTTTTTGACTCCTCTGCCCATTTTTTAAGTTTGGACATAATCTGAAATATGAGCCCCCTCATTCTCTAGAATATGAAAATGCAATCCAGAGCTATGTATCTTTTTTTCTAGGTTAGTATATCCTTATTACAATTCGGCCTTTGTTGGGATTTTTTCACTAAAATCCACGACCCAAATGTACTAGAAACTTTCTCTATCTTTGTATTATCTCTTGTTCCTGGTTTTTTAGAGTTTGCATCTGTAGTCTTTGCTGATTGGGCATCTGAGTTGAATATCCTTCCCTTGATTTCCTTCCCGAAAAGCTTCCAATCTATGGCCATACTTGCCATAGCCAAAGCATATCAAGTACAATCCTTCGTATTCAACTTAAAAGTCTCGTCCCAACACCTGAATTATTGGTACCAACTTTTGCTGGAGATCAATTTCAACAAACAAGCGTGCAAAATTTCTCTTAGAGTGAATGGAAGTGTTTTGGTCTATTTTTAACATTATACTAATTTTTTCTCTTGTTCTTCAGTGGAATTTTTCAGTATACAGTTCTACCGGAAGTTCTGGGATTCTTACTCATACTACTAATTTTTGCATTGCCTCCCCAGATGGTTGAAATAGGGGTCTCCAACACTGCACTAAAAGATAATGATCTGCTAGTTGCCACGGTCCTTCAAAGAGTACGTGTCGATAATCTCCTTCATCTGTAAACCAAACCAGAAAGAAATCCCTTGTAAGATCAATATAATGATCTTCACCTCCCCATTATGAGACCAAACTTGCTTTACCCAAGACTCCATTATCTGGTAACCAAGGGTTTCTCGAGTAATTTAACAATTAGTGAACACTTCTATAGTTTACATCAATCCTCGTACTCTTCTAATGACACCTCCACTTTAGGTTTTGGAAGGGAGCCTGAGACTCTCAAGGCATATCATTAGTATCACATTGTTTATAATCTTCAATCATCAGTTGATATATATCTTCTTGTGATAGCACCATTCCAGTACCATGTTGCACCAAGTTATCCTTCTACGAGCACGCCCAAACACGAGTACCTATTTCAATCACAACTACGGTTGACGTATTCTCTTCAGTGACCAAATCCATCACAACATTCGTAGAGGTTATTTTCTCCACCTGCATGTTCACCTCATTTTCAGCCTTTGTAGATTCACTCTTTACATCCGTCAAGGCTTCATTTCCATTCGGTTTGGCTTTTTTGATGTTTCACATTAATAGATCTTTCTCATGGGGAGAGAGCTTCTCTGATGTAGTTACCAGATCACTTCCCATTCTTTCTTTCTAAACAAAACACAGAAGAGAAGCACGAGGAGAGAACAAAGGCCAGGGTTTGTGGCAGTAAAGGAAAAGCAGAGCAAGTGCCTCGGGTGGCTGAACCTCCTGCGATAATGGCACAACAGGACAACGCCTTAGGGAGAGACATCAGCACCTTAGACTCGTGACAGAAGAGATAGAGCACGTGTACAGCAATCATAGGAGAGCAACAAAACCCTTTCCCAGCAATGACGGAGCAATTGATACTCTAGCGACAGCGGCACAGTAGAACACAACACGATGGGGGAGGAACCAAAGCCCAGGCCCCAAGGACAGTAGAAAGATAGCTTGCGGATGCATAAAGATGATGGGGGAGCAACAGAGAGCTAGCCCAACGGCAACAAAACAGCTAAAATCTAGCTACGGTAATGAGATGAAATCCTAACAACAGCGTCATGACATGTCTTAGCAAATATAATTTATAATTTTATATAAATAAATTATAATTTATATATTAAAAAGAGTATCAATTCGATATATATATAATGAAACCAATACATGAACTAATAAATTAAACTTATGCAAATTTACGTTCCGTTTATTTAATATAAAAACAATTCATACTTAAGTTTGGTTGAAAAATTTATAGGATTTTTTATTTTTATAAATTAAATAAATGTAATAATTACTAAAATAAATAAATTTAAAAATATTTACCAAAATAAATACCCCTTTCTTATCTCGTTTACATGGTAAACAAGATAATTTTGCATGTATCTCGTTTACACTGTAAAGGAGATAAGAAAGGTGTATGCGACACGTGGTTATCTCATTTACATATGTATTTTTTATTTTAAAAAATTGAAAATAATAAAAAATATTAATAATATCAATAATCCAAACTTTTGGCATGCAAATAGTACGTAAAAAGGTTGGTAGAAGAGATTAAAATGAATATATTTGATCAATTTTAGTCCATTTTAAATGACGGGGATTAACACGTTTACTTGAAAACCATTAAATTGCCCATTATTAATATGGTTACCTCTTTTCTAACTACCCACTATTTAAAAATTTAAAATATAATTTAAATACACGTGATTTATTTAATGACCCAGTTAATGCATGTCACTACTCTATTGGTATACAATATGAAATCTTTTTTACTTAAATTATATTTCAAAATTTTATGTAGTCTCATGCAACAAATAAAATTTATATGTACTCCCGTAAAAAAAAAATAAAAGGAGTGAATGAATATAGAAGAAAGTAAATGTGCTGCCCACTATTGATAATGGGTAGTTATAAGAGTTATTAATCCTAATCGTCCCTGAAAGATATTCTGATCTCCATTTTGGTCTTCAAAAGACAAAATTTATCGAAATTGACCACGAAAGATACACAATTTGGTCACGTTAGTCCTTCTGTCAGTTGGATGATGACGTGTCACGTTAAGTGCTACGTGGCATGATGATGTGGTGGGTTAATGCCACATGTCACAAGATGATTGATTGACGTGTCAGATCAGTGACACTTAGTACGTCACGTGTCATTTGACATGTAAAAAAGTTATTTATAATCAAAATAGTCCTTGAAAGTTCAGACGTAAGCCGTTCTCATCCCTAAAATTTTAAAAATTAATCAAATTAGTCCTTATATATATTTTTTTATTTTTTCTTGATAATATTAAAATTGAAATCTTTTTTGATACTACTAATTTTAATGGAAATGTAATTGACAAACAAAAAATTAGTAATTGTATATTTTCTTCTTAAAATTTTTTTCAATAAAATTATATATATATATATATATATACTCAAAGTTAAAATGTATGTATTTGTTAACCAAAACAAAGTTATATGCTCAGAATCAAAATTTATGTATGTTAACCTAAACAAAGTCATATTACTATTTTTTCTACTACATCTTTTTTTTCGTTACGATATTACTTACATATAGGATGTAATGGTAGTGATATTAAAAGTCAAAATTTAAGAAGATCCACAAATTTTACTTCAATTTCAAACTTTAAAAAATATTAAAAATTTGTTGCTTTATTATTATT
>NC_029772.3:61078502-61134988 GCF_000817695.3 Arachis duranensis | reverse complement strand
CTTATTAACCTCTAACTATGAAGGTAAGTTAAGTGGATGAATCAATTTGATTCCTCAGATCCTAGTCAATTCCTAAGAAAAGACTAGAGTTATTGGAATTCAAATTAATTGGCAAAGATAACAGTTATCAATCACAATGAGTTTGATAACTCAAGTGTCTCCAATTAATCAATTCATCAATTAAAGCCAAGAATATAAAAAGCTAAGTAAAAATTATAAATCTGAAATACCTCAAATTATATTTAAACATAAATTCAAATCTAACATGAAAGGGTTCATAAGCCAATTTGGCAACATGAGTCAAATACAAGTAAAAGCATTAGAGTATCTAAAAGTAGAAGAGAAACATAAATTAAAGTAACACTGAACCTTGAATGAAGAAGAATAATCCTAAAACTAATAGAAATCCTAAATCCTAAATCCTAAGAGAGAGGAGAGAGCTTATCTCTCTAGAAATTACATCTAATCCTAAAATTGTGAATTTGAATGTTGCGTTCATGAATGGATGTATTCCACCACTTTATAGCCTCTAATATGTGTTTTCTGGCCGAAAATTGGGTCAAAAACAGCCCAAAAATTGCTCCCAGCAATTTCTGTTAATTCTGCAGATCCCGCATGTCACGCGTACGCGTTGTCCACGCGTGCGCGTATTCAGCGTTTTCCTTGCCACGCGTACGGGTCTTCCACACATTCGCGTGATTCCTGTAGATTCCAATCTACGCGTTCACGTTAGGCATGCAAACGCGTCATTGTGATTTTCTCCATTTCGTGCGGTCGCGTGAGCCATGTGTCCGCGTTGGTGTTCGCTGGTCATCTCCTTGGTTTCTTGTGTTCTTTCCATTTTTGGAAGCTTCCTCTCCATTCTCTAAGTCATTCCTGCCGTATGAAGCTTGAAATACTTAACACACGGATCACGGCATCGAATGGTATATAAAGGAGAATTAAAATACACAATAAAAAGATCTCTAGGAAGCAAGTTTTCAACCATAGAACAACTTTGGGAAGGAATTGTAATATCATGCTAATCATATGAATAAGTGGGTAAAGACTTGATAAAAACCACTCAAATTAGCACAAGATAAACTATAAAATAGTGGTTTATCAATCTCCCCATACTTAAACATTAGCATGTCCTCATGCTAAGCTCAAGGAGACAAAAGGAATGAATAGGGGAAAGTAAGACTCATGAAATGCAACCTATATATGAATGCAACTATATGCTAAAATGTTGTTACCTACTTGGTTAAAAGTAAATAAACCTTTCAAGAACATAAGGACTAGATTTCACTAATTCAAATAATAAAAATGAAGTACAAATAACTTGCAAGAAGAAGATAGCTCATGAAAGCTAGAAACAATGAATCGAGCATCGAACCCTCACTAGAAGTGTATACACTCTAATCACTCAAGTGTTTAAGGTTCGATTCTCTCAATTCTCTTCTAATCTCACTTTCTAAGGCTTGCTCTTCATCTAACAATCAACAAAAATTTAATGCAACAATACAAAAATCAAGAGGTCTTTTGAGGGTTGTAATGGGGTTAGGGTCAAGGTGGGATTGTATTTGGCCAAGTGGACTAAAATCTGAATCCTTAATTAACTTAAACTTTCGACCTAACTCAGGACAATCCATGTAATCAAAATACAAAACCTAACTATCCATTAACCATGTTTACCACATATTCGTGCATCCCAACTTTAGTACAACTCATATGCATTGCTACCAACATTTACTTTGGAGTATTTTGTCCCCTTTTTGTTATTTGCTCTTTTTCTTTTCTTTTTCTCCCTTTTTTTGTTTATATATATTCTTTTGTTTTTCTCAATGAATATGATTAAATTATTGAATGCATGAACATGTCCTAAACATTTCTTTCACATTTTCATAAAGATATATAACACCCAATTCTTAAAGCTAATATATTCAAATCCAATTTCCCCACACTTAAATCATAAGCACTCTCACTAGTCTAAGCTAACCAAGGATTTAAATTAAGGACATTATTATTTTTCACTTAGAGTTAATGATGTGCTAAAGTAAAGAACAAATGGGGTAAAATAAGCTCAAATTGGTTTGCAAGGGATAATGAAGGGTTAAGGCCATATGGGTATGTAAGCTCAGTGAAACAAGGCCTCAATCATATAAGTGTATGCATACATCAAATAATGGTCATACAGAATTAAGCAAGACAAATATCACAATTTTAGAGAAAAAAACACACACCAAAAATAAAATATTGGTTGATAACATACAACCAATCAAATAGGCTCAAATTAGTGGAATGCTATAAGAAGTTTCTTGAAAAAGAAAATATTACTTTAACCAAGGAGTGGTAAAATATGAACAAAATCAAGCAAACATGCAAATGCAACAATGAACTAACAAAGAAAAAATAAAAATTGGTGTTGAGAAGAAAGTGACTAACCCATGGAGATCGGTATCGACCTCCCCACACTTAAAGATTGCACCGTCCTCGGTGCATGTTAAGATGTGTAAGTGGAAGGGTTGCTCCAACTGATGCTTTTCTCCAAAGAATGTGCAGATTGACTTGTCGGTCGCCCCATATAAAAGTTTTTCCTTTTCCTTCTCAGTGGCCAGCCTGAAAGAAGAGGAAAAGAAGAAAAGTAACCCAGAAACAAAGATAGAAAACAAATAAAATATGGGTGTTAATGCCAAATAATAAGGGTCTCAATTACATGGTAGTTACAACATGCAAGTGAGAAAATAGTAGAAGCAAATGGCATATCAATAGTGCACAAATTGCAATAATGGGGAAGAGATAGTAGATAATGAAAGACAATATAAATTCATGTCAATGCAAAAGGAATACAGGGATCATAAAAGATTGATTTTGATAGAAAAATAATATCACCCAACATTGTAAAACAAGTCACTAAGCACCAAAATAATACCAAAAAAGATACAACAGTTCAATAAGAAAATTTAACACCAATGGAAAAATAATAAATTTAGAAAAGAAAATAAAAATATACACGAAATTAAAATGCAATGAATAAAAGTATGCAAATTAAGGAAAATAGAATGAAAGTGAAGAAGGATGAGAAGTTAAAGAGATGAAGAAGAAGAAAGTAAGAAAGAACAAAGAAGAAAGAAATAAGAAGGGAGAAGAGAAAATTAGGATTGGGGAAGAAAAGATAGGAATTCTGGTGCAGGTCTAGTTAAATTGTGCGTCGCATGCGACGCGTGTGCATGGAGCACGCGATCGTGTGGTGGGTGATAAGTTCAGGTGACGCGGACGCGTGGGTCACGCATACGCGTGACCTGATTTGTGCTATTGGCGCGAGTGTAGCCTCGCATACGCACAACTCTCTGTTCTAAACACACACTACCAAAAATTTGGGTGACGCGCACGCGTGAATGGCCATATTTTGAAAAACGACGCGACTGCGTGGGACGCGCGTTCGCGTGGTAGGGCTGGTGCTTCCAGCACCATTCCAGCCCCACTCCATCATAACTTACTGCCATATACCTCTTTATGTCGATTTTGCAGGGTCACGCGTGCGCATGGGGAGGCTATTTTCCAAAATGACGTGGGCGCGTTAGCAACGCATTCGCGTGGGCATGCTTGTGCCTAAGGCACGCCTCCAGCCATGGTTTTGTGTGACTCTCTGCTTCTTTTCTTCTCGTGTCCAAGGCACCTATGACGCAGACGCGTTGGCGACCCTCGTGCGATATTTTTTTTACAGTATGCAAAATGCAGAATGCAGATGACTATGCAGAAATTATGAATGAACATGAATGAAAATAAAATAAAATAAAGCTAAGAATAAAAAGGAAAGAATATACCATGGTGGGTTGTCTCCCACCTAGCACTTTTAGTTAAAGTCCTTAAGTTGGACATTTGGTGAGTCCCTTGTTATGGTGGCTTGTGCTTGAACCTATCTTGGAATCCCCACCAATGCTTGGACTTCCAATAAGCTCTATCAATACCAAGTAAATTCCTCAAACTTTGATGGAGTTCTTCAAGAGTTTTGAGTTCCCAAAATTGATCCTCATATATTTCTGGATCCCAAATCTTGATTCTACACCCGCCTTCAAGTAGATCATGATGATTCCATCTGGGTGGTTCAGCCTTGGAATTCTCATTTAGGCACCCAAACATCCTCCTAGACCCAATCAATTGAGAATTATACCAACCTCTGCACTTTAACTTGGAGCATGCAACCATAGTGAACCTTGCAGGACAACTCTTACTACTAACCATCTTCCTCTTACTCTTAATGCCACAAAGGGCTCTAAGTTGACCATCCGTCTCCAGTAGCCCATATTCAAGTGGGAAAGTAAAGGTCAAGGATAAGAATTTTACCCACTTGAACGTTGTGTTGGATGGTAATGGCTTTGGGAGAGGTGTTTCTAATGATCTTGCAAGCTCCACTCCCTTGTGCTCTTCTTTGAATTCTTCCTCCTCCTTGTAAGCTTCTTCAATTTTAACCTCTTCCTCTTGGTAGTTTTCTTCCAATTCAATCTCCTCTTCACTCCTTTCCAAGTGTATGGGAGGTTGTGCTTCTTCTTCTTTAATCTCCATATCAAGTCCAATGGGAGAGGATTCAATTGTAAATAAGGATTCATACATGATTGAGTCCATCTCTTGATCAACCTCTTCAAAGTCTTCAACTAGGCTATGCCTTGGAGGTTGTACACCCTCCTCAACATCAATTTCAAACGTCTTTAAAGGAGGCTCTATAACTTGACTTTCCCAAGGAGGTTCAGCATCTCCTAAGTCTTCAACCACTTCTTCTTCTTCAATAATTACGACTTCCTCCAGTTGTTTTAGCATAAAATCGTACTCCTCCTTGATGATCTCCTTTCTATGACAACTCCCTTCAACTACTCCTTCATCTTCAAGGGTCTCTCCTACCTCCACATTTTGGGCTTCCTCTTGCTCCTCTAGAAATAGGGCCGCGTGTAGCCGATCCATCGCATCCCTAAGACGATCCCTTCTCTCTTGTTCCATATCACTAACAAAATTGGGATCGTGTTGCTCTTGGGTTGATGGATGTGGGTGTTCTTCCATAGAGGGTGGTTGTGTACTAGAGCTTGAGGGTTGAGTATTAGAGGGAGAGGGTTGGTACATGCGGGATATAAGATTTTGGAGTGTAGAGGTTGGTGCACGAAATTGCAATTCACACTTTTCACAATTCGTACCACTAACCAGCAAGTGCACTAGGTCATCCAAGTAATACCTTACGTGAGTAAGGGTCGATCCCACAGAGATTGTTGGCTTCAAGCAAGCTATGGTTATCTTGTAACTCTTAGTTAGGATATAAATTATGATTATCAGTTGACTTGCAAATGAACAAGAGAGCATAGATTAAATAATACTTATTATGCAGTAATGGAGAATATGTTGGAATTTTGGAGATGCTTTGTCTTCTGAATCTCTGCTTTCCCCATGTCTTCTTCTTCATGCACGCAAGGTTCCTCCTATGGCAAGCTGTGTGTTGGTGGATCACCGTTGTCAATGGCTACCATCCGTCCTCTTAGTGAAAATGGTCCAGGTGCGCTGTCACCGCACGGCTAATCATCTGTCGGTTCTCACTCATGCTGGAATAGGATCCATCGATCATTTTGCATCTGTCACTACGCCCAACACTTGCGAGTTTAAAGCTCGTCACAGTCATTCAATCCCTGAATCCTACTTAGAATACCACAGACAAGGTTTAGACTTTCCGGATTCTCAAGAATGCTGCCAATAGATTCTAGCTTATACCACGAAGACTCTGATTAAGGAATCCAAAAGATACTCATTCAATCTAACATAGAACAGAGGTGGTCGTCAGGTACGCATTCATAGATTGAGAATGGTGATGAGTGTCAGAGATAATTACATTCATCATATTGAAGTGCGAATGAATATCTTAGATAGACACAAGCGTGTTTGAATAGAAAACAGAAATAATTGCATTAATTCATCGAGACGCTGCAAAGCTCCTCACTCCCAACAATGGAGTTTAGAGACTCATGCCGTCAAAGATACAAAGTTTAGATCTAAAATGTCATGAGATTTAAAATAAGTCTCAAAAAGTTGTTTAAATAATAAACTAGTAACCTAGGTTTACAGAAAATGAGTAAACTAAGATAGATGAGCGGGGCTAGTAGTTTTTTTCTTCCGAACAGTTTTGGCATCTCACTTTATCCTTTGAAATTCAGAATGATTGGCATCCATAGGAACTCAGAATTCAGATAGTATTATTGATTCTCCTAGTTTAGTATGTTGATTCTTGAGCACAGTTATTTTATGAGTCTTGGCCGTGGCCCTAAGCACTTTGTTTTCCAGTATTACCACCGGATACATAAATGCCATATACACATAACTGGGTGAACCTTTTTAGATTGTGACTTAGCTTTTCTAAAGTCCCCAATTAGAGGTTTCCAGAGTTCTTAAGCACACTCTTTTGCTTTGGATCACGACTTTAACCACTCAGTATCAAACTTTTCACTTGGACCTGCATGCCACAAGCACATGGTTAGGGACAGCTTGATTTAGCCGCTTAGTCCTGGATTTATTTCCTTGGGCCCTCCTATCTATTGATGCTCAAAGCCTTGGATCCTTTTTACCCTTGCCTTTTGGTTTAAAGGGCTATTGGCTTTTTCTACTGCTCCTTCTCTTTTTTTTCACTGCTTTTTCTTGCTTCAAGAATCAATTTCATGATTTTTCAAATCATCAATAACATTTCTCTTGTTTATCATTCTTTCAAGAGCCAACAATTTTAACATTCATTAAATTCAATATCAAAAAATATGCACTGTTCAGGCATTCATTCAGAAGACAAAAAGTATTACCACCACATATAAATAATTAGAATTTTCCTTATTAAAAACTCGGAAAAAATATTGCCTCCTTATTCTAAAAATCTACTATTTTATTCATGTTTGATGATGATGACAAAAATAAATTATAGCTTAATTGGAGATAAAATCAAAAATAGAGATACTAATTACTACTACTCATATTTAACTTCTAAGGTAAATTCCTAATAAGAATAATTATCACAGAGTTAAGGCTAAGATTAGGACTCAACAACCTTTATTTTGGGAGGTGGATGCTCCTTTAATCTGTGGGGTGCTTGGTCCTTCAAGAGATAGCTTCTAACGCTTCAGTTGCTTCAGTTCACGCCCTTGCTCTTCTTGTTCCCTAAGCAGTTTGCAAAGCATGCTATTTTGATTTTGCTGTTCTTCCTTTAGTTGGTCCATAGCTTCTTGCAACTTGGTGACAGATGCTTCAAGACGCTCCCAGTATTCAATTTGAGGGATTTCTGGGAAGAACTCCTGTGCTTTCCTCTTGATGGGGTCGTCCTGCCCTTGTTGTCCTTCCATTGACTTTTTGGTGATTGGCTGCTCAATTGAAATATACTCATTTACTCCCATCTTTACCCCATCATCTTTACATAACATAGAGATTAAGTTTGGGTAAGCCAATTTGGCATCTTTGGAGTTCTTGTTTGCAATTGTGTAAAGTTCACAAGAGATCAGCTGATGAACTTCCACTTCTTTTCCCAACATAATGCAATGGATCATTACTGCTCTTTTGATGGTGACTTTAGAGCGATTGTTAGTGGGCAGTATAGAACGTCCAATGAAGTCTAGCCAGCCTCTGGCGACTGGTTTGAGATCTCATCTCTTGAGTTGGTTTGGAACACCCTTTGTGTTTTTCGTCCACTTGGTTCCAGGGAGGCATATGTCCTCTAGAATTTTGTCCAAGCTCATATCTGTTCTCATCATTCTCCTATTAAAGGAATCTGGGTCATCTTGCAGCTGAGGTAGCTTGAAGATCTCCCTGATTTTGTCAGGGTGAAGGTGAACAATCTTCCCTCTGACCAGCGTCCGATAGTCATAGAAGGCGGTTCCAGCTATTCTCTGCCTGTCTATTCGCCACATGTTTGAGTAGGATTCCTGAACCATGTTTCTTCCCACATTTGTTTCAGGATTAGCTAGGATTTCCCAGCTCCTGTTTCGAATTTGCTCTTGGATCTCCGGATATTCGTCTTCTTTTAGATCGAATTTAACTTCCGAGATCACTGACCTTAGACCCATTATTTTGTAGAAATGGTCTGAATGTTCTTTGGTTAAGAACTTCCCTTGATTCCAAAGTGGTTTTGGAATATTCTCTTTCTTGCCTCTTGGAGTGGTTTGTTTTCCCTTAGGAGCCATGATCTTAGTGGGTATTGGTATAGTGATCACGGATAAACACACCAAACTTAGAGGTTTGCTTGTCCTCAAGCAAAAGAAAGGGAAGGAGAGGGATAGATGGAGAGCCAAGTTCGAATTGTGGAGGAGAGGGGGAGGCCGAACTAGGATTTAAAGGGAAGGGGGATGGGTTTTCGAAAATTTTGAAGAAGATATGATAGAAGATTTGATTTGTAAAAGATAAGTATGATAGGAAAAAGATGCAATTTAAAATTGTAAAGATATGAAAGATATTTGAAAAAGATAAATCTGGATTTTGAAAAGAGGATATGATGAGTTTAAAAAGATTTGAGAAGAATTTAAAAAGATTTGAAAAGAATTCAAAAAGATAATTGAGTTTTGCAAAAGATTTGAAAAGAAGTTGAAGAGGATTTATAAAAAAATTTATGTTTAGAATTAAGATATATTTGATATCTTTGAAAAGGGATTTGAAAAATTGGGATTTGTAATATGTTTATGCAAGAAATTATGGATGGAAACATGAAAATTTGAAAAAAATCAACTTGGGAACAAAAACTTCCTCCCTTCCACAATCCTGGTGTTAAACGCCCAACTGCTGCATGTTTTGGGCGTTTAACGCCCAGTTGGTGCTTGGTCTGGGCGTTTAACGCCCAGCTGTTGCTTCTAGCTGGCGTTAAACGCCAGAAACTCCTTTATCACTGGGCATTTTTCTGAACGCCCAGGATGCTGTAAACTGGCGTTAAACGCCCAAAAGTTGCTTCTTTCTGGCGTTTAACGCCCAGATAGCTATCTTTACTGGCGTTAAATGCCCAGTAGATGCTTCTTTTGGGCGTTTAACGGCCAAAACAGCTTTTACTGGCTTTTTCGCACCAGTGAGCTTCTTTTTGCTGTTTTATCCTCTGAATCCTTCTGTAACTCTGTGAACTCATGCAATTGCTATTTTACCTTGAAGATAATTAATATGAACCTGTAAAATTCAATTAATTAACAAATAAGCTTTGTTAATGGATGCGTTGCCTCCCAGCAAGTGCTTCTTTATTGTCTTTAGCTGGACTATTACTGAGCTTTAATCAAGTCTCAGTTTTGAGCATTCTTGCTCAAAATTGCTTTCAAGATATTGTTTGACTTTTTGTCCATTAACAATGAACTTTTTGTTAGAATCATTATCCTGAAGTTCTACGTATCCATATGGTGCACACTTGTAATCACATATGGTCCTCTCCACCGGGATTTCAATTTACCAGGGAATAATATGAGCCTAGAATTAAACAGCACAACTTTCTGCCCTGGCTTAAAGACTCTGGTTGACAGCTTCTTATCATGCCATATTTTTGCTTTCTCTTTGTAAATTTTTGCATTTTCGAAAGCATCGAGTCTGAATTCTTCTATCTCATTTAACTGGAGCAATCATTTTTCTCCAGCTAACTTGGCATCAAGGTTTAGGAATCTGGTTGCCCAGTAGGCCTTATGTTCCAGTTCCACTGGCAAGTGACAGGCTTTTCCATACACAAGCTGGTATGGAGAGGTCCCTATAGGAGTCTTGAATGCTGTTCTGTATGCCCACAGAGCATCATCCAAGCTTCTTGCCCAATCCCTTCTATGGTTAATCACAGTCCGTTCCAAGATTCTTTTAAGTTCTCTATTAGAGATTTCAACTTGCCCATTTGTCTGTGGATGATACGAAGTTGCCATCCTGTGGCTAACTCCATATCGAACCATAGCAGAGTAAAGCTGTTTATTGCAGAAATGAGCGCCCCCATCACTAATTAGTACTTTAGGGACACCAAATCTGCTGAAGATATATTTCTGGAAGAATTTCAGCACTGTCATAGTATCATTAGTGGGTGTTGCAATAGCTTCCACCCATTTGGATACATAATCCACTGCCACCAAAATATAAGTGTTTGAGTATGATGGTGGAAGTCAATCAAACAACTCAATCTCCAACTGGTGTTAATCTAGGAAGTCAATACCCCATACATCAAACAACTCAATCTCCAAGATCCCTTGTTGAGGCATGGCATAACTGTGAGGCAGATTGCCAGATCTTTGGCAACTGTCACAATTAAGTACAAACTCTTGGGAGTCTTTATAGAGAGTAGGCCAATAGAAGCCACATTGGAGGACTCTTATGGCTGTTTGCTCACTTCCAAAATGTCCTCTATATTGTGATCCATGGCAATACCAGAGGATCTTCCGTGCTTCTTCTTTAGGCACACATCTACAGATTACTTCGTCTGCACATCTCTTGAAGAGATATGGTTCATCCCAAAGATAGTACTTCACATCCGTGATCAATTTCTTTGATTGCTGTCTACTATACTCTTTGGGTATGAATCTTACATCCTTGTAGTTTGCAATGTCTGCAAACCATGGTATTTCCTGGATGGAAAAGAGTTGCTCATCTGGAAAGTTTTCAGAGATCTCAGTAAGAGGGAGGGACACCCCTTCTACTGGTTCTATTCGGGATAGGTGATCTGCTACTTAGTTCTTTGTCCCTTTTCTGTCTCTTATTTCTATATCAAACTCTTGCAGAAGCAACACCCATCTTATGAGTCTGGGTTTTGAATCCTACTTTGCGAGTAGATATTTAAGAGTAGCATGGTTAGTGTACACAATCACTTTTGATCCTACTAAATAAGATCTGAACTTGTCAATGGCATAAACCACTGCAAGTAACTCTTTTTCTGTGGTTGTGTAGTTCTTCTGTGCGTCATTTAAAATACAACTGGCATAATAAATGACGTGCAGAAGCTTGTCATGCCTTTGTCCCAACACTGCACCAATGGCATGGTCACTAGCATCACACATTAGTTCAAATGGTAATGTCCAGTCTGGTGCAGAGATGACTGGTGCTATGACCAGCTTAGCTTTCAGAGTCTCAAACACCTGCAGACACTCCTTATCAAAGATAAATGGCGTGTCAGCAGCTAGCAGATTACTCAGAGGTTTCGCAATTTTTGAAAAATCTTTTATAAACCTCCTATAGAATCCTGCATGTCCCAGAAAGCTTCTGATTGCCTTAACATTGGCAGGTGGTAGTAATTTTTCTATTACCTCTACCTTAGCTTGATCCACCTCTATTCCCTTGTTCGAAATTTTGTGCCCAAGGACAATTCCTTCAGTCACCATAAAGTGACATTTCTCCCAGTTTAAAACCAGGTTAGTCTCTTGGCACCTCTTTAGAACAAGTGCTAGATGGTTAAGACAGGAGCTGAATGAGTCTCCAAATATTGAAAAGTCATCCATGAAGACTTCCAGAAAATTTTCCACCATATCAGGTAAAATAGAGAGCATGAACCTTTGAAAGGTTGCAGGTGCATTGCACAGACCAAATGGCATCCTTCTGTATGCAAATACTCCGGATGGACATGTGAATGTTGTTTTCTTTTGATCCTGGAGATCTATTGCAATTTGATTATAACCTGAATATCCATACAGGAAGCAGTAGTATTAATGACCTGCTAGTCTTTCTAGCATCTGGTCTATGAATGGTAAAAAAAATGATCCTTTTTGGTAGCTGTATTGAGCCTTCTGTAATCAATACACATACGCCACCCTGTAACTGTTCTTGTAGGAACCAGTTCATTTTTTTCATTATGAACCAATGTCATGCCACCTTTCTTAGGGACGACTTGGACAGGGCTCACCCTGCGGCTATCAGAAATAGGATAAATAATCCCAGCCTCTAGTAATTTAGTGACCCCCTTCTGCACCACCTCCTTTATGGCTAGATTTAGCCGCCTCTGTAGTTGAACCACTGGCTTAGCGTCATCCTCCAATAGGATCTTGTGCATGCATCTAGCTGGGCTAATGCCCTTAAGATCACTGATGGACTACCCAAGAGCTATCTTGTGTGTCCTTAGCACTTGAATTAGTGCTTCCTCTTCCTGTGGCTCTAAGGTAGAGCTTATGATTATAGGAAAAGTGTCACCTTCTCCCAGAAATACATATTTCAGGGATGGTGGTAATGGTTTGAGCTCGGGTTTAGGAGGTTTTCCCTCTTCCTGGGGGATTTTCAGAGGTTCTATTATTCTCTCTGGTTCCCCCGGATCAGGTTGTGCATCTTTAAAGATATCTTCTAGCTCTGATTCGAGACTCTCAGTCATATTGACCTCTTTCACCAGAGAGTCAATAATATCAATGCTCATGTAGTCGTTTGGGATGTCTAGATGCTGCATAGCTTTGATAACATTCAACTTAAACTCGTCCTCTTTGACTCTCAGGGTTAAGTCCCCTTTTTGGACGTCAATGAGGGTTCGTCCAGTTGCTAGGAAAGGTCTTCCTAGAATGAGAGTTGTACTCTTGTGCTCCTCCATTTCCAGCACCACAAAGTCAGTGGGAAAGGCAAATGGCCCAACCATGACAATCATGTCTTCAATCACGCCTAATGTGTATTTAATGGAGCCATCAGCAAGTTGGAGACATATCCGGGTTGGTTTGACTTCTTCAGTCAAACCAAGCTTTCTGATAGTAGATGCAGGTATTAGGTTGATACCTGCCCCAAGATCACATAGAGCTTGCTTGGTACAAGTACCCTCTAATGTGCATGGTATCATAAAGCTTCTGGGATCTTTAAGCTTTTCTGGTAGGCTTTTCAGAATAACTGCACTGCATTCTTCAGTGAGGTAAACTTTTTCAGTTTCTCTCTAATCCTTCTTATGACTTAAGATCTCTTTCATGAACTTAGCATAAGAGGGTATTTGCTCAAGTGCCTCTGCAAACGGAATCTTTATTTCAAGAGTTCTGAGATAGTCTGTAAAGCGGGCAAATTGCTTATCCTGTTTCGCTTGGCAGAGTTTCTGAGGATAAGGCATTTTGGCTTTGTATTCCTCAATCGTAGTTGCTGCAGGTTTATTGCCTACAGAGGTGGTTGGGAAAGCCTTCTTAGAGGGGTTGCTATCAGCACTTGTATATGTCTGATCCCCCACTGGTGTTTGAATGCCATGGTTGGAAGCTGGATTGGCATTGGACGCCAATTCCTTACCTGTTTCTGGCGTTTGAACGCCAGAACTGAGCTTCCTTCGGGCGTTTAACACCACTTCCTTGCCTGTTTGTGGCGTTTGAACGCCAGAACTGAGCATGGGTTGGGCGTTTAACGCCAACCCTTCACCCTTTTCTGGCGTTTGAACACGAGAATTATTCCTCTCTGGGCTCTTACTATCCTCAGAGGGATTTTTGGTAGCAGTTTGTTCATTTCTTGGCTTCCTACTGCCTTTAAGTGAGGTATTTAATGTCTTCCCACTTCTTAATTGAACTGCTTGGCACTCTTCTGTTATTTGTTTTGATAACTGATGTTCTGTTTGCTTCAACTGTACTTCCATGTTCATATTAGCCATTCTTGTGTCTTGTAATATCTCCTTGAATTCGGCTAGCTATTTTGTTAGAAAATCTAATTGCTGATTGAATTCAGTAACTTGTTCTGCAGGACTGAGTTTAGCAGTTACTGTTTTAGCCTCTTCTTTCATGGAAGACTCACTACTTAGGTACAGATGTTGATTTCTGGCAACTGTATCAATGAGCTCTTGAGCTTCTTCAATTGTCTTTCTCATGTGGATAGATCTACCAGCTGAGTGGTCCCAAGACATCTGAGCTTTCTCTGTAAGCCCATAATAGAAGATGTCTAACTGCACCCACTCTGAAAATATTTCAGAGGGGAATTTTATTAGCATCTCTCTGTATCTCTCTCAGGCATCATAAGGAGATTCATTATCTCCTTGTTTAAAGCCTTGGATGTTCAGCCTTAGCTGTGTCATCTGTTTTGGGGGGAAATATTGATTCAGGAATTTTTCTAACAGCTGTTTCCATGTCCTTATGCTAGCCTTAGGTTGGTTATTTAACCACCTCTTAGCTTGGCCTTTTACAGCAAATGAAAACAGTAACAATCTGTAGACATCCTGATTTACTTCCTTATCATGTACTGTGTCAGCAATTTATAAAAACTGTGCCAGAAACTCTGTAGGTTTTTCCTGTGGAAGACTGGAATACTAGCAACTTTACTGCACCATGATAATGAGCTGAGGATTCAACTCAAAACTACTGACTCCGATGGAGGGTATATAGATACTACTCCCATATAAAGCAGTAGTGGGGTTAGCATATGACCCTAGTGTCCTTTTGGACTGTTCATTTCCACTTAGGTCCATGATGGAGAAAGGGAGATGATGTGGATTTATTTTATTGATTTTATTATAAAATAATTTTGAAATAATAAAATAAAATAAAATAAAAACTAAAATAAAAATTTGAAAATATTTTATGAAGATTTTCGAAAAAGTGAGGAGAGAGAAAGTGGTTAGGATATTTTTGAAAAAGTTGTATTTTTTAAAAAAAATCTTAAAAGGATAACATTTGAAAAATTTTGAAATCGAAATCTAAAATTTTTATAAAAAAAAATCGAAATAATTGCTTAAAAATAGTTAGAAAAGATAATTTTTTATTTTTGAATTTTATTATGAAAGAGAAAAACACACAAAAGACACAAGACTTAAAATTTTTAAATCCAATGCTCCTTGTTTTTGAAAAGTTGGAGGGAAAACACCAAGGCACACCAAACTTAAAAATTTTAAGATCAAAACACAAAGAAGACTCAAGAACACCTTGAAGACTCACAAGAACAACAAGAACAAAAGAAAGAACACCAAACTTAAAATTTTTAGAAAACCAAAATAAAATTTTCGAATACTAAAGAAAAATTAATAAGAGAACACCAAACTTAAAGTTTGGCACAAGATTTAATCAAAGAAAAATTATTTTTGAAAAAGTTTTAAAAGGAAGATGCCCAATTACCAAGAACACAAACACAATGCTCTAGCCAATTGAGCTATAAATGTAACGTGTTTTAAAGAGGAATTTTTAATAAATAAATTTTTTTGAAAACTGGTATTTTGAAAAAGCACAAGAAAAACAAGAAAAGACACAAAACAAGACAAACTAAAGGTCAAACAAGGAAAATAGACAAGAACAACTTGAAGGTCAAAGATGAACAAAGAACATGCAATTCGAAAATTGAAAGACAAAGAAAAGCATGCAATTGACACCAAACTTAAAACATGACACTAAACTCACATAAAAACTAAAAATTAATAAAGAAAAATAATATTTTTGAAAAAAAATTTGAAAAGAAAATAAAAGATTCTGACCCAAAAGACAAAATTTTCCTAATCTAAGCAACAAGATTCACTGTCAGTTGTTCAAACTCAAACAATCCCAGGCAACGGTGCCAAAAAACTTGGTGCACGAAATTCTAATTCACACTTTTCACAATTCGTACCACTAACCAGCAAGTGCACTGGGTCGTCCAAGTAATACCTTACGTGAGTAAGGGTCGATCCCACAGAGATTGTTGGCTTGAAGCAAGCTATGGATATCTTATAACTCTTAGTTAGGATATCAATTATGATTATCAGTTGACTTGCAAATGAATAAGAGAGCATAGATTAAATAATACTTATTATGGAGTAATGGAGAATATGTTGGAGTTTTGGAGATGCTTTGTCTTCTGAATCTCTGCTTTCCCCCTGTCTTCTTCTTCACGCATGCAAGGTTCCTCCTACGGCAAGCTGTGTATTGGTGAATCACCGTTGTCAATGGCTACCATTCATCCTCTCAGTGAAAATGGTCCAGGTGCGCTGTCACCGTACTGCTAATCATCTGTCGGTTCTCACTCATGCTGGAATAGGATCCATTGATCCTTTTGCGTCTATCACTACGCCCAACACTCACGAGTTTGAAGCTCGTCACAGTCATTCAATCCCTGAATCCAACTCGGAATACCACAGACAAGGTTTAGACTTTCCGGATTCTCAAAAATGCTGCCAATAGATTCTAGCTTATACTACGAAGACTCTGATTAAGGAATCCAAGAGATACTCATTCAATCTAAGGTAGAACGGAGGTGGTCGTCAAGCACGCGTTCATAGATTGAGAATGGTAATGAGTGTCACGGATCATCACATTCATCATATTGAAGTGCGAATGAATATCTTAGATAGAAACAAGCGTGTTTGAATAGAAAACAGAAATAATTGCATTAATTCATCGAGACGCTGCAGAGCTCCTCACTCCCAACAATGGAGTTTAGAGACTCATGCCGTCAAAGATACAAAGTTCAGATCTAAAATGTCATGAGATTTAAAATAAGTCTCTAAAAGTTGTTTAAATAATAAACTAGTAACCTAGGTTTACAGAAAATGAGTAAACTAAGATAGATAGTGCAGAAATCCACTTCTGGGCCCATTTGGTGTGTGCTGGGGCTGAGACTTGAGCTTCTCACGTGCTTGGGCTGTTTCTGGAGTTAAACGTCAGGTTGTAACCTGTTTCTAGCGTTTAACTCCAACTTGCAAGCTGTTTCTGGCGTTCAACGCCAGAATACAACATGGAACTGGTGTTAAACGCCAGTTTACGTTGTTTATCTTCGAGAAAAGTATAGACTATTATATATTTCTGGAAAGCCCTGGATGTCTACTTTCCAACCCAATTGAGAGCGTGCCAATTGGACTTTTGGAGCTCCAAAAAATCCATTCCGAGTGCAGGGAGTTCAGAATCCAACAACATCAGCAGTCCTTTTTCAGCCTGAATAAGATTTTTGCTCAGCTCCCTCAATTTTAGCCAGTAAATACCTGAATTCAAAAAAAAATCACAAAAACTCATAGTAAAGTCCAGAAATATGAATTTTGCCTAAAAACTAATAAAAATATACTAAAAACTAACTAAAACATACTAAAAACTACATGAAATTACCCCCCCAAAAAGCGTATAAAATATCCGCTCATCACAACACCAAACTTAAACTGTTGCTTGTCCCCAAGCAACTAGATAAATAAAATAGGATAAAAAGAAATCAAGAAGCAATAATATCTCAGAGTTTCATGTGAAGCTCAGATTCTAATTAGATGAGCGGGGCTAGTAGCTTTTTGCTTCCGAACAGTTTTGGCATCTCACTTTATCCTTTGAAATTCAGAATGATTGGCATGCATAGGAACTCAAAATTCAGATAGTATTATTGATTCTTCTAATTTAGTATGTTGATTCTTGAACACAGCTATTTTATGAGTCTTGGCCGTGGCCCTAAGCACTTTGTTTTCTAGTATTACCACCGGATACATAAATGCCATAGACACATAACTGGGTGAACCTTTTTAGATTGTGACTTAGCTTTTCTAAAGTCCCCAATTAGAGGTGTCCAGAGTTCTTAAGCACACTCTTTTGCTTTGGATCACAACTTTAACCACTCAGTCTCAAGCTTTTCACTTGGACCTGCATGCCACAAGCACATGGTTAGGGATAGCTTGATTTAGCCGCTTAGGCCTGGATTTATTTCCTTGGGCCCTCCTATCTATTGATGCTCAAAGCCTTGGATCCTTTTTACCATTGCCTTTTGGTTTAAAGGGCTATTGGCTTTTTCTACTGCTCCTTCTCCTTTTTTTTCACTGCTTTTTCTTGCTTCAAGAATCAATTTCATGATTTTTCAAATCATCAATAACATTTCTCTTGTTCATCATTCTTTCAAGAGCTAACAATTTTAACATTCATTAAATTTAATATCAAAAAATATGCATTGTTCAGGCATTCATTCAGAAGACAAAAAGTATTGCCACCACATATAAATAATTAGAATTTTTCTTATTAAAAACTCGAAAAAAAATATTGCCTCCATATTCTAAAAATCTACTATTTTATTCATGCTTGATGATGATGACAAAAATAAATTATAGCTTAATTGGAGATAAAATCAAAATAGAGATACTAATTACTACTACTCATATTTAACTTCTAAGGTAAATTCCTAATAAGAACAATTATCACAGATTTAAGGCTAAGATTAGGACTCAACAACCTTTATTTTGGGAGGTAGATGCTCCTTTAATCTGTGGGGTGCTTGGTGACAGATGCTTCAAGACGCTCCCAGTATTCAATTTGAGGGATTTCTGGGAGGAACTCATGTACTTTCCTCTTGATGGGGTCGTCCTGCCCTTGTTGTCCTTCCATTGACTTTTTGGTGATTGGCTGCTGTTCATACCCTGGGTCGAGCTGTCCGACCCGGGATGTTCTACAAATAAAGCGACTGACCTCTTTAGGTCAGGACAACCCGATCTCTTAAAAAAACTCGGCCAAGTCACAGGACGGCCCAAACAAAGGGCCCAAAATAGAGGAACACATCCCAAATCCAAGGGCGGCCCAAGCCCATAGAAATAAAGGCGGTTCCCTTGAAGATAAGAGGACCCCAGTTAAAGATAAGATAAAGATAAGATAAGATAACTAACTTATCTTATCTAAGAAGGTCACTCTACGCCATTATAAATACACTGGAGCACCCAGGTATAACTCATACTCTGATTCTACTCAATACCTGCTTAATACCCTTGCTAACTTAAGCATCGGAGTCCCTTGTAGGTGCCCCCACCCTCCGGGGATAAAGTATCAGCATCATCTCCAAGTCCAACGAGTCAGACTCAGCGACTCCGATCACCATCATCAAGATGGGACTCCGCAGCTCCGACCAGCATAGAAGATCTCATCCGAGATCGACCTCTAGTTTCTGGTAACCCTTAGAACATTGGCGTCATTTCCGGGGACCTGGAAGTCATTCCATTTCCATGGCGGACGACCATGACAACGATCACACCTCAGATCTAGAAGAAAAAATGCCGCACAAAAATGTGGGCACAACACCAAAGGATACTCCTCAAGTCAATGATAAAAACTCCCCAAACAAGGGAGACCTGGAGGCATTCCAAAGTCGGTTAAAGCAACTCGAGGAAGACGCTCTATGTCAACGAGAGGCCAAAAAGGATCTACAAAGAGAAATAAGACGATGCCGGGAATTGGAGAACAAACTCTCAAAACTTGAGGCCGATGTTAAGACTAAAGCCAGCCATCCCACCCCCGAAGATAGCACCCGCAAGGAACAAGATCCATTCACCAGGGAGATCATGAAAACAAGAATCCCAAAAGACTTCAAACTCCCAGACATGACCTTGTACGACGGTACAACGGATCCCACCTATCATCTCAGCAACTTCAGAAGCAGAATGTACCTCACCGATGCCTCAGATACAGTTCGTTGCAAAGCCTTTCCATCCACTTTAACAAAAACAACAATTAGATGGTTTGACAACCTCCCTCCTAGGTCCATCTCAAGTTTCGACGACTTGGCTAAAAAATTCCTGGCCAGATTCTCCATCCAAAGGGACAAAGCAAAACATGCTCCGAGCTTACTAGGAATCAGACAAGGAGAGCGGGAAACCCTGCGAAACTACATGGAGAGATTCAACAAAACATGCATGGATATACAAAATCTTCCAACAGAAGCTGCCATCATGGGTCTCATTAACGGTCTGCGAGAAGGGCCTTTCAGTCAATCCATATCAAAGAAGTATCCCACATCTCTGAACGAAGTGCAGGAGCAAGCAGAAAAGTACATCAAGATGGAGGAAAACTCCCGATTAGGAGAGACTTCAAAACCAGGGTTCACCCCTCGGGATAAAGACAAAGATTCCAGAAAGAAGGAAGATTGACATGGAGAAAAAATCAAAAAGTACCACAATTACACCCCCCTTCGGGTGTCTCTTGTGGATGTCTACAGAGAAGTTTGCAACACAGAAAAAATACCACCAGCTCAACCACTCAAAGGCAAAAAAGGAGGAGGAAACCGGGCTGAATACTGTGAATATCATCGGATCCGCAGACACTCCACCAATGAGTGTTTCGATTTAAAAAATGTCATAGAAAAGCTCGTACGAGAAGGAAGGTTAGATTAATATCTGGCCACCCACAAAATGAACAAAGGAAAAGAAGAAGAGCAGATGATGTCGGACCTACTATGCGATCATCCCGGACACCAGAAAGACACGTCCACATGATATACAGCGGATTCGCCAGAGGAGGAATCTCCAAGTCATCCCACAAAAGACATCTCAAAGACATATATCACGTCGCATAAAGGAAGCACCTGACATCCTGACGATCACTTTTACCAAAGAAGACGCATCCAGCATCACATCAAGACATGATGATCCCCTGGTCATCACAATCATACTGGCAAACGCAAATCTCCATCGCACACTGATAGACCAGGGGAGCTCTGCCCATATCCTATTCAAAACCACCTTCGACAAACTCGGCTTGGAAGAAAAGGAACTCAGAGCATATCTGGCCAGCCTGTTCGGATTAGGAGATACCCCGGTTCAACCAATGGGATACATTCCGCTCCACACAACTTTTGGAAAGGGAAGTCAGTCAAGAACACTCAAAATAGACTACATCGTCGTTGATGTAAGCTCAGCCTACAATGCTCTAATAGGTCAAACAATGTTAAATCAACTTGGCGCAATAGTCTCGACTCCGCATCTATGCAAGAAATTCCCAACTGCAGAAGGAATAGCCACAGTAAAGGCAGACCAGAAAATGGCGTGTCGCTGTTACAACGAAAGTCCAAACCTCAGGGGCAGAGGTGAAGAATTCCACACAATCGAGCTTGGTGGAGCTCGGAGGCGAGAGGAGCTTCGCGTACAACCTGAAGGAGAAATAGAAAAAATCCTGATCGGAAACACCCCGGACCAAATAACCAACATCGGCACACTCCTAAAAGGGGATACAAGAGAATCACTCATACAGTTCCTACACGATAATGCCGACCTCTTTGCGTGGAAGGCCGCAGACATGCCATGTATAGATCCCAAACTAATGTGCCATAAGCTAGCAGTCTACCCAGGATCTCGGCCGGTACAACAAAGACGCAGAAAGCTAGGACCAGAACGCTCTCAAGCGGTGGAAGAACAGGTGCGAGCTCTACTGGAGGCAGGCTTCATAAGAGAAGTCAAATACCCGCTCTGGCTTGCTAATGTCATTTTGGTAAAAGAGTCAAATAGAAAGTGGAGAATGTGCACCGACTATACCGATCTCAACAAAGCTTGCCCAAAAGATCCTTATCCACTCCCAAACATCGACGCACTGGTAGATGCCTCCTCCAGATACAAATACCTCTCCTTTATGGACGCATACTCGGGATATAACCAAATCCCAATGTACCCACCCGACCAAGAAAAAACCTCTTTCTTAACCCCAAAGGCAAGTTATTGTTATATTGTTATGCCTTTCGGTCTCAAAAATGCGGGAGCCATTTACCAAAAATTAAAGAATAAAGTTTTTTTGGATCACATCGGAAAAATCATAGAGGTCTATGTAGACGACATGCTAGTGAAGACACAAAATGAAGAGATGTTACTATCCGACCTGACACAAGTATTCGACACCATAAGACAACATGGCATGCGACTCAATCCCACAAAATGTACCTTCGCGGTAGAAGCCGGTAAATTCTTGGGTTTTATGATCACACAGAGAGAAATCGAAGCAAACCCGGACAAGTGCAGGGCCGTACTCGACATGAAAAGCTCGACTTGTATCAAAGAGGTGCAACAACTCAACGGGCAGCTGGCAGCCTTGTCCAGATTCCTGGCGGGATCCACAATAAGATCTCTCCCCTTTTACGCCACTCTAAGGAAGGGAAAGGAATTTGAATAGATAGTCGAGTGCGAGCAAGCCTTCCAAAACTTTAAAAAGTTTCCGGGACAACCACCTATATTAAGTTGGCCTCAGAAGGGGGAACTGCTCAACTTGTACCTCGCAGTGGGAAATCGGGCAATAGCTTCAGCACTGGTCCGAGAGGACAACAGCGAACAGCAACCCGTATACTTTATCAACAAAGCAATGCAGGGATCCGAGCTGAACTACCAGAAAATAGAAAAATTTGCTTACGCTCTCATAATAACATCTCGCCGACTTCTCCCATATTTCCAGTCTCACACCATTAAAGTTCGAACTAACCAGCTCATAAAAGGGATCTTACAGAAAACAAACTTGGCAGGAAGAATCTTGCAATGGGCAGTCGAGCTGTCCAAATTCGACCTTCAATACGAAGCTCGGACGGCAATCAAATCTCAATACCTGGCCGACTTCATTGCGGAATTTACGGACACACCGGAAGTCCCCACGAATGGAATCTATACGTGGACGGATCCTCAAATAAAACGGGAAGTGGTGCAGGCGTAATAATCAAAAGTGACCAGGGGACCCAGATCGAACTCTCCCTCAAATTTGGATTCCTCGCCTCGAATAATCAAGCGGAATTTGAGGCACTACTAGCAGGCTTGAAGATGGCTAGGAAGGTCGGAGCTCAAAAACTTATCATCTTCAGCGATTCACAAGTAGTCACTTCACAAATAACAGGCAGCTACCAAGCCAAGGACCCCACTATGAAAAAGTACCTGGACAGAACCAGGGAACAGATCGGACAACTTAGAGAATATGAGATTCGACACATACCCCGAGAACAGAATGCTCGGGCCGATGCACTCTCAAAACTAGCCAGCACCAATCTAGAAGGTAACAATAGAAGCCTTATCCAAGAAATTCTACAGATGCCATCAATCTCGGAAGACGAAAAGGTCCTAGCCATAACAGGTTGCGATCAGGGATGGATGACCCCCATAATTAATTACCTCAGAACAGAGGCCCTCGCTACATATGAGAAAGAGGCAAAGAAGTTGAAACGGGAAGCACAATACTATACCATCATAAATAACACTTTATACAAAAGAGGGATTTCAACACCATTGCTAAAATGCGTGCCGACTTACAATACTAAGGACATCTTAGAAAAAGTAAACAGTGGCATTTGTGGCAATCACCTCGGAGCACAAGCACTCGCCAAAAAAATACTACGGGCCGGATTCTATTGGTCAACCCTACAAAAAGAAGCCACAGACTTCGTAAAGACATGTTCGCCATATCAGAAGCATTCCAACTTCCACACCGCTCCGCCCGAGGAACTCATCAGCGTAACCTCACCATGGCCATTCGCAAAATGGGGACTCGATCTCCTCGGACCCTTTCCCCAAGGATTCGGACAGGTTAAATTCCTCATAGTAGGAATAGACTACTTCACAAAATGGATCGAGGCAGAAACCCTAGCCAATGCCACAGCTCAAAGAAGTCGGAAATTCCTGTATCGAAATATCGTCACAAGGTTCGAGTTCCATACTCCATCACCACAGACAATGTACCCAATTTACAGACGCAGGCTTCAGAAAACTAGCGGCCGACCTGAATATAAAACAACAATTCACCTCTGTTGAGCATTCCCAAGCCAATGGGCAAGCCGAAGCTGCCAACAAAGTTATATTAGTAGGGATAAAACGGAGATTACAGGATGCAAAGGGAGTCTGGGCTAAGGAGCTCCCACAAGTCCTATGGGCATATCAAACGACCCCACATTCCACAACAAGGGAATCACCTTTCCGATTAGCTTACGGAATGGAGGCTATGATCCCAGTAGAGGTTGAAGAAAGATCCCCTAGAGTGATATACTACAGTGAAGAAGCCAATCCCCAACTTCAAAGGGAAGAGCTCGAATTACTCCCAGAAGTCCGAGAAAGAGCTCGGAAAAGGGAAGAAGCATTGAAACGACGAATGTCTTCTAGATACAATCAAAAAGTAATACAGTGGACCTTCATGAAGAATGACCTCATTCTAATCCGAAATGACATTGGAACAACTCGACCCGGAGAAGGAAAACTGGCTGCAAATTGGAAAGGACCCTACCAAGTCATAGACGTGCTAGGAAAGGGCTACTATAGACTTTCCAAACTCGACAGGCGAGAGCTGCCAAGGTCATGGCACGCCTGCAACTTAAGAAGGTACTATAGTTAGGGAGGATAAGGGACCTTGGGACAAGGCACACTCTTTTTCCTGAAAAGGTTTTTTAACGAGGTGCCAGGCCCAAGACCTACAAATTAACCCCCACGTGTATATATTTGCATTTCTCTTAATAAAATTTTTTCAGATTTTTTACAAATGTTCAAGTCGTATGATTCTAAAAACAATCATCGCCCGATTATAAAGCTACAGATCGACAGAAAGTGAAAACCAAATTCACTGCGCGATCACGATAAAAACGAGGGTTAAAACCCAAAATTCTACAAAATCAGCAAAGATGAAAATGGAATAATACAAGAAGCTATAGAAAGTGATCCATAGAAAGGACCTGACGAGGTTCTAATAAAATAGATTGCTATAAAATAGCTTAAAGGCTGGCCGACGCCTAAAGTCGACCAGCCCCAACAAACCAAGTTATAAGTAAAGCCCTGGAAAGAGGTCTGGCCAACCCTATAAAAGAGGATTACTATAACTTCGAAGAGCCCGACGTGACGAAGTCGGACTCCTGCAAAAGGTTACAAAAGGTAATCCCTGAAAGAGACCTGAACAAGGTCCAAGAAAGAGGATTTTCAAGTAACTCGACAGTGTTCGACATGACCAAGTCGGCCCAAAAAAATAAAGTTACAAAGATAATCCCTGAAAGAAACCTTAACAAGGTCCATGAAAGAGGATTATCAAGTAACTTGACAGAGCCCGACGTGACAAAGTCGGCCCGAAAAGATAAAGCTACAAAAGATAAAACCCTGAAAGAGACCTGAACAAGGTCCAAGAAAGAGGATTATCAAATAACTCGACAAAGCCCGACATGACGAAGTCGGCCCGAAAAAGATAAAAGGTACAAAAGAGATCTGAACAAAGATCCAAAACAATTACCTAGTAACGAAACAGGGATCGACGTGAGAAAGTCAGACTAAAGCTACAAAAAGTTATAAAAAGTAATCCCAAGGGGTTGCTAGAAATAACTCAAGAAAAGATCAACTGAGGAAATCAACCAACAAAAGGGAGATGGCTCGACCCAATAGACCTCGACCTCGCCAAAAGCAATCAAAAGAGGATGAATGAAAAAAACAACTCTGGAAGATTCCAGAAAGCTGCAAGCAAGCATATCGTGAAAAACAAGGCAGTTACCATAAAACAAAGACTCAAGAGGCCGCTCAGAGCCAACCCCAAGAGCAAGAGAAACTATTTTGTTTTTTCAAAATAAAGTTGCTAAAAGTAGCAAGTATCAACAGTCAACAAAATACCATTTACAAAAAGTTCAAACGCCCACAGACCGGGCTATGCACAAATTTATCAAGAATAATCAAAGAGAGTCCAAAGGCTTCCCAATAGCAACATCAATAGGAGGTGAAGGAGGACGAGTCTGGAGAGGCACCGCATCCACTGTCTTGTCGCCTCGATTAAAGATCTGACAGTTAGAATCTGGCTCAACTACGGTTGAGGAGGCTGAAGGAACCGGCATGGTAGAAGCTTTCAGAGGAGGCGCAGGTGGTGGTTCAATGTCATCATCAGGATCATCCGGGACAATCTTGCCATCCTTTACTACGTTATCAAGACTAACGAGAGTCAAATCGGCACCAGGGGCAACAATCCGAAACTGCTCTATCAGGTTTTCATAGGCGGTAGTCACGCTACCCACAAGATGACCCTGAAGCTCGGCATAATCAACCCGAGCAGTTTCCAAGTCATCTTGGAGATGCACCAACTCCCTATAAGCCGAGACATAGCTATCCTTGTGCTTCAATGCCATGTCCTCAGCCAACTTCAAAGAAGCCGCCAAGGTGATAGAGCTAGCCTTCTCACCCTCTAGTTCCTTTTCTACTTTCACCAACTTCACCTTCAATTCCTCCTTCAGACCCTTAATCCGATCAAACTCTGATTTAGCCTCCTCCATGAAAGATTTAGTAGCATGAATCGGGATACTCTGAACAGTCCAGAAAATGGCCGTAGCTATATGTGCCATCTTCACACTATTTTTGGTAATGAAATCTAAGTGCTGAAGAAGCGACACATCATCCATAGAAAGCCCACCATAAGGGGCAATCTGCTGGTCGACAAACTCAATAGCATCAAAATCCGGGGCATCTAGGTTAAAGGGCTCAGATGTTTTCTGCTTTTTCAAAGGAGGAACACCAAAAGCAGCAGCGGAAGATTGTGGGAGATCTACCAGACGAACCCGAGGAGTAGGGATCACCCTTCTCGGGCCAAGGGAACTCAGCACAGGCGGCTTCGTGATGGTTTGGGAGGACCCTTCCCCAGCCGCCTTGACTGAGATGTTTTGTGCAGCGGCTGCCTTCTTGGCCTTTTTAAAAGCCTTCATGGAGTCGTTGTTCCTCGACATTTCTGAAAAACAAGAAAGACAGAATCAACAAACAAAGTCATGGAGCACAGGAAAAAATAGAATAAACTAAAAACACGTCAGTCAGTACCCAACACATTTCGGACTAAAGATGGATCCCCTAGAAATTTCTTAGTATCCAGATACGGGGGCTCCCCCCATATATCCTCCAACACACTCACAAAGGCCTGTTCGACCTTGTCCAACATCTCCCAAGTATACCAGGACACCATGACATTCTTTTGCCACTCAAGAGGAAAAGCCTGTAGAAATAAAGGCGGTTCCCTTGAAGATAAGAGGACCCCAGTCAAAGATATGATAAAGATAAGATAAGATAACTAACTTATCTTATCTAAGAAGGTCACTCTACGCCATTATAAATACACTGGAGCACCCAGGTATAACTCATACTCTGATTCTACTCAATACCTGCTTAATACCCTTGCTAACTTAAGCATCGGAGTCCCTTGCAGGTACCCCCACCCTCCGAGAACGAAGGATCAGCATCATCTCCAAGTCCAACGAGTTGGACTCAGCGACTCTGATCACCATCATCAAGATCGGACTCCACAGCTCCGATTAGAATAGAAGATCTCGTCCGAGATCGACCTCTAGTTTCAGGTAACCCTCAGAATAGCTGCTCAACTGAGATATTCTCATTTACTCCCATCTTTACCCCAGCATCTTTGGAGTTCTTGTTTACAATTGTGTAAAGTTCACAAGAGATCAGCTGATGAACTTCCACTTCTTTTCCCAACATAATGCAATGGATCATTACTGCTCTTTTGATGGTGACTTCAGAGCGATTGTTAGTGGGCAGTATAGAACGCCCAATGAAGTCTAGTCAGCCTCTGGCGACTGGTTTGAGATCTCCTCTCTTGAGTTGGTTTGGAACACCCTTTGTGTTGGTCGTCCACTTGGTTTTAGGGAGGCATGTGTCCTCTAGAATCTTGTCCAAGCTCTTATCTGTTCTCGTCATTCTCCTATTAAAGGAATCTTGGTCATCTTGTAGCTGAGGTAGCTTGAAGATCTCCCTAATTTTGTCAGGGTGAAAGTGAACAATCTTCCCTCTGACCAGCGTCTGATAGTCATAGAAGACGGTTCCAGCTATTCTCTGCATGTCTGTTTGCCACATATTAGAGTAGGATTCCTGAACCATGTTTCTTCCCACCTTTGTTTCAAGATTAGCTAGGATTTCCCAGCTCCTGTTTCGAATTTGCTCTTGGATCTCCGGATATTCGTCTTCTTTCAGATCGAATTTAACTTCCGGGATCATTGACCTTAGACCCATTATTTTGTAGTAATGGTCTGAATGTTCTTTGGTTAAGAACTTCCCTTGATTTCAAAGTGGTTTTGGAATATTCTCTTTCTTGCCTCTTGGAGTGGTTTGTTTTCCCTTAGGAGTCATGATCTTAGTGGGTATTGGTATAGTGATCACGGAAAAACACACCAAACTTAGAGGTTTGCTTGTCCTCAAGCAAAAGAAAGGGAAGGAGAGGGATAGATGGAGAGCCAAGTTCGAATTGTGGAGGAGAGGGGGAAGGCCGAACTAGGACTTAAAGGGAAAGGGGTGGGTTTTCGAAAATTTTGAAGAAGATATGATAGAAGATTTGATTTGTAAAAGATAAGTATGATAGGAAAAAGATGCAATTTAAAATTGAAAAGATAAGAAAGATATTTGAAAAAGATAAATATGAATTTTGAAAAGAGCATATGATGAGTTTAAAAAGATTTGAGAAGATTTTAAAAAGATTTGAAAAGAATTCAAAAAGATAATTGAGTATTGAAAAAGATTTGAAAAGAAGCTGAAGAGGATTTAAAAAAAAAAATTATGTTTAGAATTAAGATACATTTGATATCTTCGAAAAGGGATTTGAAAAATTGGGATTTGTAATATGTTTATGCAAGAAATTATGGATGGAAACATGAAAATTTGAAAAAAATCAAGTTGGGAACAAAAACTTCCTTCCTTCCACAATCCTGGCGTTAAACGCCCAACTGCTGTATGTTTTGGGCATTTAACGCCCAGTTGGTGCTTGGTCTGGGCGTTTAACGCCCAGCTGATGCATCTAGCTGGCGTTAAATGCCAGAAACTCCTTTATCACTGGGCATTTTTCTGAATGCCCAGGATGCTGTAAATCTGGCGTTAAATGCCCAAAAGTTACTTTTTTCTGGCGTTTAACGCCCAGATGGCTATCTCTACTGGCGTTAAATGCCAGTAGATGCTTCTGTTGGGCGTTTAGCGCCCAAAACAGCTTTTACTGGCTTTTTTGCACCAGTGAGCTTCTTTTTGCTGTTTTATTCTCTGAATCCTTTTGTAACTCTGTGAACTCATGCAATTGCTATTTTACCTTGAAGATAATTAATATGAACCTGTAAAATTCATTTAATTAACAAATAAGCTTTGTTAGTGGCTGGGTTGCCTCCTAGCAAGCGCTTCTTTATTGTCTTTTGCTGGACTATTACTGAGCTTTAATCAAGTCTCAGTTTTGAGCATTCTTGCTCAAAATTGCTTTCAAGATATTGTTTGACATTCTGTCCATTAACAATGAACTTTTTGTTAGAATCATTATCCTGAAGCTCTACGTATCCATATGGTGACACACTTGTAATCACACATGGTCCTCTCCACCGGGATTTCAATTTAACAGGGAATAATCTGAGCATAGAATTAAATAGCAGAACTTTCTGCCCTAACTTAAAGACTCTGGATGACAGCTTCTTATCATGCCATCTTTTTGCTTTCTCTTTGTAAATTTTTGCATTTTCGAAAGCATTGAGTCTGAATTCTTCTAGCTCATTTAACTAGAGCAATCGTTTTTCTCCAGCTAACTTGGCATCAAGGTTTAGGAATCTGGTTGCCCAGTAGGCCTTATGTTCCAGTTCCACTGGCAAGTGACAGGCTTTTCCATACACAAGCTGGTATAGAGAGGTCCCTATAGGAGTCTTGAATGCTGTTCTGTATGCCCACATAGCATCATCCAAGCTTCTTGCCCAATCCCTTCTACGGTTAATCACAGTCCGTTCCAGGATTCTTTTAAGTTCTCTATTAGAGACTTCAGCTTGCCCATTTGTCTGTGGATGATATGGAGTTGTCATCATGTGGCTAACTCCATATCGAACCATAGCAGAGTAAAGCTGTTTATTGCAAAAATGAGCGCCCCCATCACTGATTAGTACTCTAGGGACACCAAATCTGCTGAAGATATGTTTCTGGAAGAATTTTAGCACTGTTTTAGTATCATTAGTGGGTGTTGCAATAGCTTCCACCCATTTGGATACATAATCCACTGTCACCAGAATATAAGTGTTTGAGTATGATGGTGGGAAAGGCCCTATGAAGTCAATACCCCATACATCAAACAACTCAATCTCCAAGATCTCTTGTTGAGGCATGGCATAATTGTGAGGCAGATTGCCAGATCTTTGGCAACTGTCATAATTAAGTACAAACTCTCAGGAGTCTTTATAGAGAGTAGGCCAATAGAAGCCACATTGAAGGACTCTTGTAGCTGTTCACTCACTTCCAAAATGTCCTCTATATTGTGATCCATGACAATACCAGAGGATCTTCTATGCTTCTTCTTTAGGCACACATCTACGGATTACTCCGTTTGCACATCTCTTGAAGAGATATGGTTCATCCCAAAGATAGTACTTCAAATCCGTGATCAATTTCTTTGATTGCTGTCTACTATACTCTTTGGGTATGAATCTCACAGCCTTGTAGTTTGCAATGTCTGCAAACCATGGTATTTTCTGGATGGCAAAGAGTTGCTCATCCGGAAAGTTTTCAGAGATCTCAGTAAGAGGGAGGGACACCCCTTCTACTGGTTCTATTCGGGACAGGTGATCTGCTACTTAGTTCTCTGTCCCTTTTCTGTCTCTTATTTCTATATCAAGCTCTTGCAGAAGCAACACCCATCTTATGAGTTTGGGTTTTGAATCCTGCTTTGTGAGTAGATATTTAAGAGCAGCATGGTCAGTGTACACAATCACTTTTGATCCTACTAAATAAGATCTGAACTTGTCAATGGCATAAACCACTGCAAGTAACTCTTTTTCTGTGGTTGTGTAGTTCTTCTGTGCATCATTTAAAACACGACTGGCATAATAAATGACGTGCAGAAGCTTGTCATGCCTTTGTCCCAACACTACACCAATGGCATGGTCACTGGCATCACACATTAGTTCAAATGGTAATGTCCAGTCTGGGGTAGATATGACTGGTGTTATGACTAGCTTAGCTTTCAGAGTCTCAAACGCCTGCAGAAACTCCTTATCAAAGATAAATGGTGTGTCAGCAGCTAGCAGATTACTCAGAGGTTTGGCAATTTTTGAAAAATCTTTTATAAACCTCTTATAGAATCCTGCATGCCCCAGAAAGCTTCTGATTGCCTTAACATTGGCAGGTGGTGGTAATTTTTTCAGTTACCTCTACCTTAGCTTGATCCACCTCTATTCCCTTGTTTGAAATTTTGTGCCCAAGGACAATTCCTTCAGTCACCATAAAGTGACATTTCTCCCTGTTTAAAACCAGGTTAGTCTCTTGGCACCTCTTTAGAACAAGTGCTAGATGGTCAAGACAGGAGCTGAATGAGTCTCTAAATACTGAAATGTCATCCATGAAGACTTCTAGAAAATTTTCCACCATATCAGAGAAAATAGAGAGCATGAACCTTTGAAAGGTTGCAGGTGCATTGCACAGACCAAATGACATCCTTCTGTATGCAAATACTCTAGATGGTCATGTGAATGCTATTTTCTCTTGATCCTGGAGATCTACTGCAATTTGATTATAACCTGAATATCCATCCAGGAAGCAGTAGAATTCATGACCTGCTAGTCTTTCTAGCATCTGGTCTATGAATGGTAAAAGAAAATGATCCTTTCTGGTAGTTGTATTGGTCCTTCTGTAATCAATACACATACGCCACCCTGTAACTGTTCTTGTAGGAACCAGTTCATTTTTTTCATTATGAACCACTGTCATGCCACCCTTCTTAGGGACGACTTGGACAGGGCTCACCTAGGGGCTATAAAAAATAGGATACATAATCCCAGTCTCTAGTAATTTAGTGACCTCCTTCTGCACCACCTCCTTCATGGCTGGATTTAGCCGCCTCTGTGATTGAACCACTGGCTTAGCGTCATCCTCCAATAGGATTTTGTGCATGCATCTGGCTGGGCTAATGCCCTTAAGATCACTGATGGACCACCCAAGAGCTATCTTGTGTGTCCTTAGCACTTGAATTAGTGCTTCCTCTTCCTGTGCCTCTAAGGTAGAGCTTATGATTACAGGAAAAGTGTCACCTTCTCCCAGAAATGCATATTTTAGGGATGGTGGTAATGGTTTGAGTTCGGATTTAGGAGGTTTCTCCTCTTCCTGAGGGATTTTCAGAGGTTCTATTTTTCTCTCTGGATCCTCCAGATCAGGCTGTGCATCTTTAAAGATATCCTCTAGCTCTGATTCGAGACTCTCAGTCATATTGACCTCTTTCACTAGAGAGTCAATAATATCAATGCTCATGCAGTCGTTTGGGATGTCTGGATGCTGCATAGCTTTAATAACATTCAACTTAAACTCGTCCTCATTGACTCTCAGGGTTAATTCCCCTTTTTGGACGTCAATGAGGGTTCGTCCAGTTGCTAGGAAAGGTCTTCCTAGAATGAGAGTTGCACTCTTGTGCTCCTCCATTTCCAGTACCACAAAGTCAGTGGGAAAGGCAAATAGCCCAACCATGACAATCATGTCTTCAATCACGCCTGATGGGTATTTAACGGAGCCATCAGCAAGTTGGAGACATATCTGGGTTGGTTTGACTTCTTCAGTCAAACCAAGTTTCTGATAGTAGATGCAGGTATTAGGTTGATACTTGCCCCAAGATCACATATAACTTGCTTGGTACAAGTACCCTCTAATGTGCATGGTATCATAAAGCTTCCGGGATCTTTAAGCTTTTCTAGTAGGCTTTCCAGAATGACTGCACTGCATTCTTCAGTGAGGTAAACTTTTTCGGTTTCTCTCCAATACTTCTTATGACTTAAGATCTCTTTCATGAACTTAGCATAAGAGGGTATTTGCTCAAGTGCCTCTGCAAACGGAATATTTATTTCAAGAGTTCTGAGATAGTCTTCAAAGCGGGCAAATTGCTTATCCTGTTCCGCTTGGCAGAGTTTCTAAGGATAAGGCATTTTGGCTTTGTATTCCTCCACCTTAGTTGCTGTAGGTTTATTGCCTACAGAGGTGGTTGCGAAAGCCTTCTTAGAGGGGTTGCTATCAGCACTTGTAGGTGTCTGACCCCCACTGGCGTTTGAATGCCATGGTTGGAAGCTGGATTGGCATTGGACACCAATTCTTTACCTGTTTCTGGCGTTTGAACGCCAGAACTGAGCTTCCTTCGGGCGTTTAACGCCACTTTCTTGCCTGTTTGTGGCGTTTGAACGCTAGAACTGAGCATGGGTTGGCCGTTTAACGCCAACCCTTTACCCTTTTCTGGCGTTTGAACACCAGAATTGTTCCTCTCTGGGCTCTTACTATCCTCAGAGGGATTTTGGGTAGCAGTTTGTTCATTTCTTGGCTTCCTGTTGCCTTTAAGTGAAGTATTTAATGTCTTCCCACTTCTTAATTGAACTGCTTGGCACTCTTCTGTTATTTGTTTTGATAACTGCTGTTCTGTTTGCTTCAACTGTACTTCCATGTTCATATTAGCCATTCTTGTGTCTTGTAATATCTCCTTGAATTTGGCTAGCTGTTTTGTTAGAAAATCTAATTGCTGATTGAATTCAGTAACTTATTCTGCAGGACTGAGTTCAGCATTTACTATTTTAGCCTCTTCTTTCATGGAAGATTCACTACTTAGGTACAGATGCTGATTTCTGGCAACTGTATCAGTGAGCTCTTGAGCTTCTTCAATTGTCTTTCTCATGTGGATAGATCTACCGACTGAGTGGTCCCAAGACATCTGAGCTTTCTCTGTAAGCCCATAATAGAAGGTGTCTAACTGCACCCACTCTGAAAACATTTCAGAGGGGCATTTTCTTAGCATCTCTCTGTATCTCTCTCAGGCATCATAAAGAGATTCATTATCTCCTTGTTTAAAGCCTTGGATGTTCAGCCTTAGCTGTATCATCCGTTTTGGGGGGAAATATTGATTCATGAATTTTTCTAACAGCTGTTTCCATGTCCTTATGCTAGCCTTAGGTTGGTTATTTAACCACCTCTTAGCTTGGTCTTTTACAACAAATGGAAATAGTAATAATCTGTAGACATCCTGATCTACTTCCTTATCATGTACTGTGTCAGCAATTTATAAAAACTGTGCCAAAAACTCTGTAGGTTCTTACTGTGGAAGACCGGAATACTGGCAACTTTGCTGCACCATGATAATGAGCTGAGGATTCAACTCAAAACTACTAACTCCGATGGAGGGTATATAGATACTACTCCCATATGAAGCAGTAGTGGGGTTAGCATATGACCCCAGAGTCCTTTTGGACTGTTCATTTCCACTTAGGTCCATGATGGAGAAAGGGAGATGATGTGGATTTATTTTATTTGTTTTATTATAAAAAAATTCAAAATAATAAAATTAAACAAAATAAAAACTAAAATAAAAATTTGAAAATGTTTTATGAAGATTTTCAAAAAAGTGAGAAGAGAGAAAGTGGTTAGGATATTTTTGAAAAAGATGTGATTTTTTAAAAAAAAATCTTAAAAGGATAAGATTTGAAAAATTTTGAAATCGAAATCTGAAATTTTTATAAAAAAAAAATTCGAAATAATTGCTTAAAAATAGTTAGAAAAGATCTTTTTTATTTTTGAAATTTATTATGAAAGAGAAAAACACACAAAAGACACAAGACTTAAAATTTTTAAATCCAATGCTACTTGTTTTTGAAAATTTTGGAGGGAAAACACCAAGGCACACCAAACTTAAAAATTTTAAGATCAAAACACAAAGAAGACTCAAGAACACCTTGAAGACTCACAAGAACAACAAGAACAAAAGAAAGAACACCAAACTTAAAATTTTTAGAAAACCAAAATAAAATTTTCGAAAACTAAAGAAAAATTAATAAGAGAACACCAAACTTAAAGTTTGGCATAAGATTTAATCAAAGAAAAATTATTTTTGAAAAAGTTTTAAAAGGAAGATGCCCAATTACCAAGAACACAAACACAATGCTCTAGCCAATTGAGCTATAAATGTAACGTGTTTTAAAGAGGTATTTTTAATAAATAAAATTTTTTTGAAAACTGGTATTTTGAAAAACACAAGAAAAACAAGAAAAGACACAAAACAAGACAAACTAAAGATCAAACAAGGAAAATAGACAAGAACAACTTGAAGGTCAAAGATGAACAAAGAACATGCAATTCGAAAATTGAAAGACAAAGAAAAGCATGCAATTGACACCAAACTTAAAACATGACACTAAACTTACATAAAAACTAAAAATTAATAAAGAACAATAATATTTTTGAAAAAAAATTGAAAAGAAAATAAAAGACTCTGACCCAAAAGACAAAATTTTCCTAATCTAAGCAACAAGATTCACCATCAGTTGTTCAAACTCAAACAATCCCCGGCAACGGCGCCAAAATCATGGTGCACAAAATTCTAATTCACACTTTTCACAATTCATACCACTAACCAGCAAGTGCACTGGGTCGTCCAAGTAATACCTTACGTGAGTAAGGGTCGATCCCACAGAGATTGTTGGCTTGAAGCAAGCTATGGATATCTTGTAACTCTTAGTTAGGATATCAATTATGATTATCAGTTGACTTGCAAATGAATAAGAGAGCATAGATTAAATAATACTTATTATGCAGTAATGGAGAATATGTTGGAGTTTTGGAGATGCTTTGTCTTCTGAATCTCTGCTTTCCCCCTGTAACGACCCAATTTTCAGTATGTCTAGATCATACCGGAAACTGAGTACTACCAATTTGTCTTCCTAATTATTATCTATTATTTATCATATGAGCCTGATTCGTTGTTGAAGTGTTGTTATTTTGCGAGGTACTTTTTTTTTAAACATTTAAGTTGTCAGGCATGAACATACATAGATGATATCATAAGTAACAACAAGATAAGCAGTCAAAAGTAATCACACATTTATATAAATTCATACATCTCAAACAACTGACATCATTCAGTCATCCAGCCTTTATTAGATCATAGATCTTTAGATAGAACACCCCTAGATATAGCTAGATAATAACCTTATACATATATATATATATATATATACATACAACATCCCAGGCTCTGACCTGTCCAAGGAGTCCATAAGCTGGCACCCAGGCTAGCCTAGACTCTTCACTCACCTAGTCCCTCTAAACTACTAATGTGAGGGAAAGTACATTCTAGGTCTTCAAAACTCAAGTCAGGTAGAGCGTCATCAGCGAACTACGGAAGGGAGAGAGAAGGGGTAAGAACTGGGGAGTTCTTAGTAAGGTCGGGGTTATTAGTTAAGTTCATTTATAATGTCCACTTGCAAGTTGCTAAGTCCTTTGAAAATCAGTGGTTTAACCATCAAAAACTCAAAACCTTTTTAAAATAAATCAATTAATTAACCCAATATCAAAACACACTTTTCAGATAAAAGAATCTTAAAAGTTTCCCAGTGATATGAATGACCAATCTGTTTCAAATATAGGTTCATTAAGTCTATGCTGAACCAACTTGATATTTCATACTTCATTAAACCATAACTCAAGTCAATCATGGCCTCTGGCCCATCACATAATCAATCATGGCTTCAGGCCAAAACAGCTCATTCACAACCAATACACTACAACCCAACCAATTTCAATCACAATCACAAGTAATGAGGTTCAAGCACAATCAAGAGCAGTTACATCAGGTATAGCAATTAGCAAGTAAACAGAATTATTCACATAGGCAAACCAATTACAATATGCACAAGCAAGTATGATGCATGTCTAGTCCTACTGCAGGTAATGAGCTCATTTGTCGGTTACAGACCCGCTCCCGACATTACCCGGAGTCCTTTGACCAGGTAAGGCTTTCCTGTTGGCAATGCCCATCGCAAGAGTCCTTTGACTTGCGAGGCAAACCACCGCAAGAGTCCTTTGACTTGTAGGACGGAGCTAGTCTGCCCAACACACTCACTGTAAGAGTCCTTTGACTTACAAGAGCACACACACACTCACTGTAAGAGTCCTTCGACTTACAGGAGCATATGATAGTTGTGTTTTCTTGATACCTCTGTAAGAGTCCTCTGACTTACAGAATAGCACTATAGCTAAGTACCCCAGGAAAGTGTTCTCAGTGGTCGCACCACCATTTATCTGACTGCCTCTCTGCAGCAAATTCTTACATAACCATTCTCAAGCATTGCCCAAAGGCTCATAAGTCACATATAACCATACTTTCCATCACGTAGAAATCATCTTTTTCATCTTTCCACAATCATAAGTCAAGCATCACAGTGATCTCATTTCACAATTCTCTGTATACATCACAACATCACAACAGCACACTACTATATAGTTCTTAACTCCCTTTCTTTCTAACATGTTTGCAAGTTTTTAGAACTTGTTTCATTACCTTACATTCTTTGATATCTTATCTTATACCTTCACTTAGGTGTTTAATAAAGAGAATTAGGGAGTTATAGACTCAAAACCGCCATCCTGAGACTTTTAGGAAAAACTGTCTTTTTATCAATATTTTATTATTATTAATAAAATAATATTATTAATAAAATAATACTTTTAATATTTTAATATTAAAATAATAATATTTTATTCAACTTTCAAAAATTACATTTTGACCCCAGAACTTTTTGGAAATTGCATTTTGACCTCTTCACTTTTAATATTTGCACTTTGGCCCTTTAACTTTTCTTTAATTAACTTTCAACCCAAAAATTTTTAATAATTATAATTTGACCCCAAAATCATCAAAACCAATGTTTTTCTTGTCCTTCAAAGACCAAAAACATTTTTTCCAAAAGTTCATAAGATTTCAGCTTGATTTTCAACTAGTTTTTCAATCTTTTCGGTAACCAATTTTTACCTGATTTTGACCAAACCAAAGAGCAACATTTTTGCCATCAAATACACATCAAAAACACATCAAATATCATGAATTTCATGGCTGGAAAGCCACGTTTTCCAGCAGCAACAACAACCACATCAGAGCCATAAAAAACATGACTTTCAAGCATTAAACAACAAGATCTCATGACCAAACCATCACAGAAACACTCAAAATCAAGCCTCAAGCAACAAGATCTGATTTAACACTTCAAGAACACAGCCAACCGTTGATTAATTTACCAAACCTTACCTCCTTTGCTGCTGCCAAAAGTTGAGCCAAAAACAAGCTTCTGAAAGCACTTTTACGCCTATTTTAACATAAAAAACAACTTTAGAACCATATGAACCATGAAGGCTGAAGCTTCATGATGGTGAAAAGAAGGTTTTCCTCACCTCAAGATAGCTAGAAATCACGTTTTCTTAGAGCCTATGGTGATTGAACAAGAGATCCTAAGAGAAAACATGGAGAAAACATCATCAACTTGAGTTTCCACCATGGATGAAACTTCAAGGAGGAGGAGGAGCCATCGTGCCTTGATTTACTCTTTGAATATTGGCATAGAAATGAAGAGGAGGAAGAGATGAACACTTTGGTCGGATTAGATTTTTGATAGGGGTTTTAGTTTGAGAAAGAACGGAGAAAGAAGCTCAGGTGTTCATGGAAGTTTTCATGGAAGTTCTTCCATTTCTCTCTCAAGGATTTCGAAAATTCTAGCTTGTTTGGAAGAAAAGTTGATGATAATGATAAGTCTTGGGACCCATGGGGTTAGGATAAGCATTATTCTAAATTTTGGTGTAAAAATATCTCAAGAAATGATAATTACTAAAGCTAGATGTATTAGAATACAAGTGTTTCTTACTTTTTCCTTAAGAAAGCTTTGCTTGGAGAGAAAGAAAGGAAACATGTGGTGGCTAACTCTGAGAGAGCCACGTGTCACTGGGTGTTGACTCATCAGAGTTTAATAATAAAATATCATTCTGGAGATAATTACTAAAACTAGATACATCAGATTACACTACTAAAGGATAAGCATGAGCTTTACTAGTATAAATGATACTAGTAACATGATAATCATCAGAATAAACGATATATGATGAAGCATTAGCATTGCTAAGTTCATCTAGAAATGCCGGTATTATCCATTACCGGTAGATTTCTAGCTCAGTTATTATATTACTAAACATAGATGAACATTAACCACAGCAGAGAAGATAATAATATAATATTCCAAATAAAATAATAATATATGAATATTATATTAATATAATTTTTCTCTCGAAATTCGTGACCGGCTCGTCACATAGAGACTAACCACGGAAATCAAAATTTTGAAATTCGGAGTCGAAGTGGCTCAAAAACGCAACTTTTCACGACGTGCTTACTTAGATCAGGAGAGGTGTCTGGTGCAGTCAAGCTGCTGACTCAGCAGCTTGATGACATAGCACCTGTGCAGCAGAGGTGCTTATATGCACTAAAATTCCTAAAATTCCATAAAATTTTCGTTTGATCCCGAAAAACCGCTGTTTCTTCGAGGCTAAAAGCTAGGCCGTTACACCCCCTGTCTTCTTCTTCAAGCACGCAAGGTTCCTCCTATGGCAAGCTGTGTGTTGGTGAATCACCGTTGTCAATGGCTACCATCCGTCCTCTCAGTGAAAATGGTCCAGGTGCGCTGTCACCGCACGGCTAATCATCTGTCGGTTCTCACTCATGCTGGAATAGGATCCATTGATCCTTTTGCGTCTGTCACTACGCCCAACTCTCACGAGTTTGAAGCTCGTCACAGTCATTCAATCCCTGAATCCAACTCGGAATACCACAGACAAGGTTTAGACTTTCCAGATTCTCAAGAATGCTGCCAATAGATTCTAGCTTATACGACGAAGACTCTGATTAAGGAATCCAAGGGATACTCATTCAATCTAAGGTAGAACGGAGGTGGTTGTCAGGCACGCGTTCATAGATTGAGAATGGTGATGAGTGTCACGGATCATCACATTCATCATATTGAAGTGCGAATGAATATCTTAGATAGAAACAAGCGTGTTTGAATAGAAAACAGAAATAATTGAGAATGGTTGTTGCTCGTGGTATATTGGAGGGGGTTGTTGCCAAGAGGGTTGATCAAATCCTTGTGGCTCCTCCCATCTTTGATTGTTCCAACCATGGTGCATGTTGTCATTATAATCTCCTCTTCCTACAACATAATTATAACCACGCTCGAAGCTAAAGGGGCGAGAAGTCATAGTAGAAAAAAAAAGTAAAAATTACTAAAATTAAGCACCTAAGTCCTAAACTAACAAAAACTAACAAATAAGCAAAAAGAAAGTATTTTGAAAACCAATAATAAGGCGCACGTTTGCAATTCCCCGGCAACGGTGCCATTTTCACAAACTGATTTCTATCGGTAAAGAAATTCACAAGAATATAATCGCGTTGTAAGTATAGTTTCTAAACCAACAGAGAATCCTTTCGACAAAAGTTTGGTTGTCTCAAGTAACAAAACCCAATAAAATTTATAACCGAAGTATTCAAACCTCGGGTCGTCTTCTCAAGAAATTACAGGGAAGTATGATTTATTATTGGTTATGGTAAATAATATTTTTGGGTTTTCGAAAGGTTGAACAGGGAAAATAAATTGCAGGAAAAATAAATTAATAACTAGAAAAACTCTTGACAAGATATGAAAACTGGACGTCATATCCTAGTTATCCTTATCAATTATGATGAGAATTAGATTTTGCTCCCACCTTATTAACCTCTAACTATGAAGGTAAGTTAAATAGATGAATCAATTTGATTCCTCAGATCCTAGTCAATTCCTAAGAAAAGACTAGAGTTATTGGAATTCAAATTAATTGGCAAAGATAACAATTATAATCACAATGAGTTTGATAACTCAAGTATCTCCAATTAATCAATTCATCAATTAAAGCTAAGAATATAAAAAGCTAAGTAAAAATCATAAATCTGAAATACCTCAAATTATATTTAAACATAAATTCAAATCTAACATGAAAGGGTTCATAAGCCAATTTGGCAACATGAGTCAAATACAAGTAAAAGCATTAGAGTATCTAAAGTAGAAGAGAAACATAAACTAAAGTAACATTGAACCTGGAATGAAGAAGAATAATCCTAAAACTAATAGAAATCTTAAATCCAAAATCCTAAGAGAGAGGAGAGAGCCTCTCTCTCTCTATAAACTACATCTAATCCTAAAATTGTGAATTGAATGTTTTGTTCATGAATGGATGTATTCCCCCACTTTATAGCCTCTAATATGTGTTTTTTGGGCCAAAAACTGGGTTAGAAACAGCCCAGAAATCGCTCCCAGTGATTTCTGTTAATTCTGCAGATCACGCATGTCACGCGTACGCGTCGTCCACGGGTGTGCGTCATTCAGCATTTTCCATGCCACGCGTATGCGTCATCCACGCATTCGCGTCATTCGTGCAGATTCCAATCCACGTGTTCGCGTCAGGCACGTGAACGCATTTCTGCGATTTTCTCCATTTCGCGCGGTCGCGTGAGCCATGCGTCTGCGTCAGTGTTCGCTGGTCTCCTTGGTTTCTTGTGTTCCTTCCATTTTTGCAAGCTTCCTCTCCATTCTCTAAGCCATTCCTGCCCTATGAAGCCTGAAGCACTTAAAACACGGATCACAGCATCAAATGGTATATAAAGGAGAATTAAAATACACAATAAAAAGATCTCTAGGAAGCAAGTTTTCAACCATAGAACAACTTTGGGAAGGAATTGTAATATCATGCTAATCATATGAATAAGTGGGTAAAGACTTGATAAAAATCACTCAAATTAGCACAAGATAAACCATAAAATATTGGTTTATCAATCTCCCCACACCTAAACATTAGCATGTCCTCATGCTAAGCTCAAGGAGACAAAAGGAATGAATGGGGGAAAGTAAGACTCATAAAATGCAACCTATATATGAATGCAACTATATGCTAAAATGTTGTTACCTACTTGGTTAAAAGTAAATAAACCTTTCAAGAACAAATAAGGACTGGATTTCACTAATTCAAATAATAAAAATGAAGTACAAGTAACTTGCAAGAAGAAGATAGCTCATGAAAGTTGGGAACAAAGAATCGAGCATCGAACCCTCACCGGAAGCGTATACACTCTAATCACTGAAGTGTTTAAGGTTCGATTCTCTCAATTCTCTACTAATCTCACTTTCTAAGGCTTGCTCTTCATCTAACAATCAACAAAAATTTAATACACCAATACACAAATCAAGAGGTCTTTTGAGGGTTGTAATTGGGTTAGGGTCAAGGTGGGATTGTATTTGGCCAAGTGGACTAAAATCTGAATCCTTAATTAGCTTAAACTTTCCACCTAACTTAGGACAATCCATGTAATCAGAATACAAAACCTAACTATCCATTAACCATGTTTACCACATATTCATGCATCCCAACTTTAGTTCAACTCATATGCATTGCTACCAACATTTACTTTGGGGCATTTTGTCCCCTTTTTGTTATTTGCTCTTTTTCTTTTCTTTTTCTCCCCTTTTTTTTGTTTATATATATATATATATAATATATATTTTTTTCTTTTATTTTTCTCAATGCATATGATTAAATTATTGAATGCATGAACATGTCCTACACATTTCTTTCACATTTTCATGAAGATATATAACACCCAATTCTTAAACCAAATATTTCCAAACCCAATTTCTCCACATTTAAATCATAAGCACTCTCACTAGTCTAAGCTAACCAAGGATTTAAATTAAGGACATTATTATTTTTCGCTTAGAGTTAATGATGTGCTAAAGTAAAGAACAAATGGGGTAAAATAGGCTCAAATTGGTTTTGTAAGGGATAATGAAGGGTTAAGGCCATATGGGTATGTAAGCTCAACAAAACAAGGCCTCAATCATATAAGTGCGTGCATACATCAAATAATGGACATATAGAATTAAGCAAGACAAAGATCACAATTTTAGAGAGAAAAACACACACCAAAAATAAAATATTGGTTGATAAAATGCAACCAATCAAATAGGCTCAAAATCTCACGGGTTTTGTGTGTTTGAGCTCTAAACCATGTTCCAGAATAAAATTTCTTCAAACAAGTTCAATAAAAATTTTAATTCAAATTAGTGGAATGCTATAAGAAGTTTCTTGAAAAAGAAAATATTACTTTAACCAAGAAGTGGTAAAATATGCACAAAATCAAGAAAACATGCAATCAAACATGTAAATGCAACAATGAACTAACAAAGAAAAAATAAAGATTGGTGTTGAGAAGAAAGTGACTAACCCATGGAGATCGGTATCGACCTCCCCACACTTAAAGATTGCATCGTCCTCGGTGCATGCTAAGATGTGTAAGTGGAAGGGTTGCTCCAACTGACGCTTTTCTCCAAAAAAATGTGCTGATTGATTTGTCGATTGCCCCATATAAAAGTTCTTCCTTTTCCTTCTCGGTGGCCAGCCTGAAAGAAGAGGAAAAGAAGAAAAGTAACCCAGAAACAAAGATAGAAAACAAATAAAATATGGGTGTTAATGCCAAATAATAAAGGTCTCAATTACATGGTAGCTACAAAATACAAGTGAGAAAATAGTAGAAGAAAATGGCATATCAATAGTGCACAAATTGCAATAATGGGGAAGAGATAGTAGATAATGAAAGACAATATAAATTCGTGTCAGTGCAAAAGGAATACAGGGATCATAAAAGATTGACATTAACAGAAAAATAATATCACCCAACATTGTAAAACAAGTCACTAAGCACTAAAATAATACCAGAAAAGATACAATAGTTTAATAAGAAAATTTAACACCAATGGAAAAATAATAAAATTAGAAAAGAAAATAAAAATATGCACGAAATTAAAATGCAATGAATGAAAGTATGCAAATTAAGCAAAAATAGAATGAAAGTGAAGAAGGATGAGAAGTTAAAGGGATGAAGAAAAAGAAAGTAAGAAAGAATAAAGAAGAAAGAAATAAGAAGGGAGAAGAGAAAATTAGGATTGGGGAAGAAAAGATAGGAATTCTGGCGCAGGTCTAGTTAAATTGTGCATTGAATGCGACGCGTGCGCGTGGAGCACGCGATCGCATGGTGGGTGATAAGTTCAGGTGATGCGGATGCGTGGGTCATGCGCACGCATGATTTGATTTGTGCTATTGATGCGAGTGTAGCCTCACGTACGCACAACTCTCTGTTGTAAACGCACATTGCCAAAAATTTGGGTGACGCGTGCGCGTGGGTGACGCGCACACGTGAATGGCCATATTTTGAAAAACGGCACGGCCGCGTGGGGCGCGCGTTCGCGTGGTAGGGCTAGTGCTTCCAGCACCATTCCAGCCCCACTCCATCATAACTTGCTGCCATATACCTCTTTACGTCGATTTTGTAGGGTCACGCGTGCACGTGGGTGACGCGCACGCTTGGGGAGGCTATTTTCCAAAATGACGCGGGCGCATCAGCGATGTGTTTGCGTGGGCATGCTTTTGCCTAAGGCACGCCTCTAGTCACGCTTTCGCGTTACTCTCTGCTTCTTTTCTTCTCGTGTCTAAGGCACCTATGACGCGGACGCATCGGCACGCTCGTGCGTTGTGTGCGATTTTTTATGCAGTATGCAAAATGCAGAATGCAGAATGCAGATGACTATGCAGAAATTATGAACGAACATGAATGAAAATAAAATAAAATAAAGCTATGAACAAAAAGGAAAGAATATACCATGGTGGGTTGTCTCCCACCTAGCACTTTTAGTTAAAGTCCTTAAGTTGGACATTTGGTGAGTCCCTTGTTATGGTGGCTTGTGCTTGAACTCATCCCGGAATCTCCACCAATGCTTGGACTTCCAATAAGCTCTATCAATACCAAATAAATTCCTCAAGCTTTGATGGAGTTCTTCACAAGCTTTGAGCTCCCAAAATTGATCCTCATATATTCCTGGATCCCAAATCTTGATTCTACACCCGCCTTCAAATGGATCATGATGATTCCATCTGGGTGGTTCAGCCTTGAAATTCTCATTTAGGCACCCAAACATCCTTCTAGACCCAATCAATTGAGAATTATACCAACCTCTACACTTCAACTTGGAGCATGCAACCATAGTGAACCTTGCAGGACAACTCTTACCACTAACCATCTTCCTCTTACTCTTAATGCCACAAAGAGCTCTAAGTTAACCATCCATCTCCAGTAGCTCAAATTCAAGTGGGAAAGTAAAGGTCAAGGATAAGAATTTTACCCACTTGAACGTTGTGTTGGACGGTAATGGCTTTGGGAGATGTGTTTCTAATGATCTTGCAAGCTCCACTCCCTTGTGCTCTTCTTTGAATTCTTCCTCCTCATTGTAAGCTTCTTCAATTTCAACCTCTTCCTCTTGGTAGTTTTTTCCAATTCAATCTCCTCTTCACTGCCTTCCAAGGGCATAGGAGGTTGTGCTTCTTCTTCTTTAATCTCCATATCAAGTCCAATAGGAGAGGATTCAATTATAGATAAGGATTCATCAATGATTGAGTCCATCTCTTGATCAATATCTTCAAAGTCTTCAACCAGGCTATGCCTTAGAGGTTGTACACCCTCCTCAATATCAATTTCAAACGTCTTTGAAGGAGGCTCTATAACTTGACTTTCCCATGGAGGTTCAGCATCTCTTGAGTCTTCAACCACTTCTTCTTCTTCAATAATTACGACTTCCTCCAGTTGTTTTAGCATAAATCGTACTCCTCCTTGATGATCTCCTTTCTATGACAACTCCCTTCAACTACTCTTTCATCTTCAAGGGTCTCTTCTACCTCCACATTTTGGGCTTCCTCTTACTCCTCTGGAAATAGGGCCGTGTGTAGCCGATCCATCGCGTCCCTAAGACGATCCCTTATCTCTTGTTCTATGTCACTAACATAATTGGGATCGTGTTGCTCTTGGGTTGATAGATGTGGGTGTTCTTCCTTAGATGGTGGTGGTGTACTAGAGCTTGAGGGTTGAGTATTGGAGGGAGAGGGTTGGTCCATGCGGGATATAAGATTTTGAAGTGTAGAGGTTAGACTAGTGATAGAGATAAGTGTGGTATGAAGCTCTGTTTGCCCTTGGTGAATAATACCAAGGGTGTTGTCATGCACTGGAGGTTGTGCTGGATATGAGGTTTTATTAGTTTGGAGAAAGGGTGCATGGTAGGAAGGTGGTTCTTCTTGGTAAGGATATGGAGATGGTGTGTATTGAGGTGGTGGTTCTATGTATGGTTCATATGGTTCGTATTGTGGTTGGTGTGGTGGATAAGGGTTAGGGTCATATGAAGGTGAATGGTGAAAAGGGGCTTGTGAGTATGGTGGTTCAAAGCTATATTGAGGAGGGGGTTCATAGATATGTTGTGGTGGGGATTGAGTGTCACGTAAAGGTCCACCATAACCATTGTCTTGGTATGCATCATGGAATGGTTGTTGCTCATGGTATATTGGAGGGGGTTGTTGCCGAGAGGGTTGATCAAATCCTTGTGGCTCCCCCCATCTTGGATTGTTCCAACCATGGTGCATGTTGTCATTATAATCTCCTCTTCCTACAACATAATTATAACCACGCTCGTAGCCAAAGGGGTGAGAAGTCATAGTAGAAAAGAAAAGTAAAAATTACTAAAATTAAGCAACTAAGTCCTAAACTAACAAAAACTAACAAATAAGCAAAAAGAAAGTATTTACAATAACCAAGAATAAGGCACACATTTGCAATTTCCCGGCAATGGCGTTATTTTGACGAACTGATTTCTAGAACTACATCTAATCCTAATATGTGTATTACTCTAATATGTGTTTTCTGGGCCAAAAACTGGATCAGAAATCGCTCCCAGCGATTTCTGTTAATTTTGCAGATCGCGCATGTCACTCGTACGTGTTGTCCACGCATGCCCGTCATTCAGCATTTTCCTTGCCACACGTACGCATCGTCCACGCGTTTGCGTCATTTGTTCAGATTAAAATCCACGCGTTTGCGTCAGGCACGCGAACGTGTCACTGCGATTTTCTCTATTTCGCGCGGTCGCGTGAGCTATGCGTCTGTGTCGGTGTTCGCTGGTCATCTCCTTGGTTTCTTGTGTTCCTTCCATTTTTGCAAGCTTCCTCTCCATTCTCTAAGCCATTCCTGCCCTATAAAGCCTGAAACACTTAACATACGGATCACGGCATCGAATGGTATATAAAAGAGAATTAAAATACACAATAAAAAGATCTCTAGGAAGCAAGTTTTTAACCATAGAACCACTTTGGGAAGGAATTGTAATATCATGCTAATCATATGAATAAGTGGGTAAAGACTTGATAAAAAACCACTCAAATTAGCACAAGATAAACCATAAAATAGTCCTTCTCGCCTCGTTCTTCACGCCGAGCATTTAATGCGTGTGATTCAAAATCCTGCGCAAAATGACCATTCTACCCCTGCCTTTCGTGATTATTGGAGTCAGTTTCTCCTTCAGTTTCTCTTTTTCCTTCACGTTCCTAACTTCCCTTGCCCACACTTTTTCCTCATTTCCTTTCATTCCTCTATGTGTTTGCTTCTGTGCTGTCTACCTTCCTGAGATTTCCCCCAGATTTTCCCATTTCTTCTTCGATCATCACTCTGTTGGCAAGTTTCCTTTTTCTTTCTTTTCTTTAATTCTGCTTTCGCATTTTGTGTTGTTTTTCTACGTTTTGATCATACTTAGGTACTGTGTGTGTCGTTGCATGCTTGAATAGTTTCAGTTTTAGATAGGTATTAGGGGGTGACCATTCTAGGTTTTTGGTGTTTAGGCTTCGTTTTTTACTATAGATTTACGCTTTGCTTAATTGTAGACTTTGGGTAGGCAAAATGCATTTTCCTGGTACTAGTGCCGATTTACCGACCCCTTAGACTGATTTTGAGTGGTGCCCCTATTGTTGGGATGGCGCAGTATCCCGTCATGAGGGCTCCCACTGCGAGAGCGCAGCCCTACGGGAACTTACCGAGTTCCATAAGCCGACTATCTCTACGGAGGGTGCAACGAGGGAGCCAATTATGAGGTTTTCGTCCCTCCCGATCACGAACGGACTTTTCAAATAAATCTACACTCTCTCTGGGTTCCCGACTGGATCTGGTTTTATAAGGCAATGTTTACCCATTTGGGGGTTCGCATCTCCTTCACCCCCTTTCTAATGGTGTTGCTTAACCTCTGTGACGTGGTGCCATCTCAGTTGCATCCGAACAACTGGGCTTTTATCCACTGCTTCGAGATAGTTTGTGAGTACTTGGAGCTGCTGACCTCAGTCGAGGTATTTTTATTTCTTTTTACCTTGACAAACCCTTCTAAAGAGGGGAGGGCAAAAAAAAGGCTTCATGTCTTTCCGATCAGCCCAAGGTCAGAGGATCTTTGGCCTGTTTGAGGATTCATACCATGGTTTTAAGGATAAATACTTCAAAGTTCGCCTGGTTGAAGGTCGGCACCCCTTTTGGTTGAGATTGGAGGGGAGCATCCATCCCGACCTACTCGAGCTTCGGGGCTGCAGCTAAGGCCTTTACTAAGGTGACATACAAAGGGTTGTCTCCTGAGAACAAGAGGGTCGCCGACGTGTTGTTGGCTATTTTTGGGAGGAACCATGTCAATCCCCACCTCCTCATGGGTGATCAGGATTTGGCTAGAAGTTACATACGTGAGTAGTCATTTAGTCATTTGCTCGGGTTTATTATTTGTGCTGCTGATAAACTATTTTTCCCAACTAACGAGCTTTCATTTGTTGCTGCAGTATCAATGGCTGGCGAGCAGGTTGGACTTGATGCTTTGTTCAATACCTTCCTTGCTGATGGCAGCAACGACGAACCTGCCACCCCTACCAACGAGGTGCCTCCCCAGGATGTCGTTCAGCTTGAGGCACAGTCTCAACCTACTCAGGGGGAGGTGGCATGGACCAGCACTGGTTCAGGTCCCAGACCAGATTTGGAGCTGGAGGTTGAAGGGCCAGAGGTGGTTTTCCATGACAACCCAAGAAAAAGGAAGCCATCTTCTAGTCTTGAATGAGTTCTCACGGTGATGGTGAAGAACTTCGATGCCGGGAACTTCATTGATTCCCAACTGCTTCCCAGCATGAAGGACTTCTTTTATGGTGGGGATCTCGCCTCACAGGCCAGATGGATGTACCGGACTCTAGTTCGGGGAGCCGCTATAGCAAGAAAAGCAGAATCCGCCTTGGCGAAGGTGCGGTCGTTGGAGAACAAGGTTGAATCCTCTGTCAAGGCTAATGCCAAGTACAAAGATGAGGTCAAGTTGCTTCAAACACTGCTAGCTGACGCCGAGGAGAAGCTCAAGATCGCCGAAGAGATAGTCAAGACCTCCGATGCTGCCGTGGCGTGCCTTACCGAGTGGGAGCTTACCATGAAAGGTCAGCTTAACGCTACTCAAGGTCGGGTGGCTGAGCTTGAGAAGGAACGTGATGAGGCCCTCTCGTCGGTAAGACGGCCCAAGCTAAAACAGCTAAGTTTAAAAAGAAGTATAAAGAGACCATGAAGCAGGGCAAGAATGCCATCTTGATGACCGAGGAGGCCCTCAAAGCTCAAGTGAAACTGCTGGCTCCCAACTTTGACACTTTGGCTATCAGCGTTTTCAAGACCATCAGGGATGGCAAGATTGTTGATATGCTGAAGAAGTAACTTGTACTTTTTTGGGCTTTGTAATTTGTAACCCTTTGAACACTAGTGGTTTTAGCAAGTCTGTTTGCTGTTTTGTCGGTGTGTAATGAACTGCTCGCTCCCCGCTTTGTCGGTAATTATCTTGCTTGATGTTTTCTTACTGTTTTGTTGGTAATTAGCTATTTTCTTATACTTGTTTACCATTTCGTTAGTAATTAGTGAAGCCAAGTCGTGGCTTTTATCGTTTTAGTAGCCGTACATTATGGCATTTGTTACTTTGGTGGTTCTCGGGGTGACGCATTGCTACGGTGTTGATTACTCGGCACAATAATTTGATTAATAATATTGAATACAAAAAAGAGATGACGAGTAGCAAATAGGAAACTAATGGTAAATAATCCAAACACAAAGTGATAGCAAATAAATGACAAGGGCAAATAATTCAACGTAAAGTAATACAGGTCTTACTAAACTGGTTAAACCGGCAGACCACTTGCTCGCTTAGTATGCCTCGAGTTCTAAGAATAGAACCTTCTTAGGTTGCTCACGTTCCAGGTTCTAGGAACTTCCCTGCCGTCTAGTCGTTCCAGTTTGTAGGCGCCGTTACCGAGCACCTCTTTTACCCTGTATGGGCCTTCCCAATTTGCCGCCAACTTTCCTTCCCCAGGCGTCGGCAGGCCAACGTCGTTGCATCACAAGAATAGGTCACTTGGCTCAAAATTTCTTTCGAGTACTTTGCCATTTTAGCGTAGTGCCAGCTGGTGCAGGAAATTGTGATCTCTGACAACGGCACTAAAAACTTTGTACACACGATCGTAATCTCAATACTTTCCTCACAATTCTGCACAACTAACCAGCAAGTGCACTGGAGATTGTTGGTTTGAAGCAAGCTATGGTCATCTTGTAAATCTCAGTCAGGCGGATTCAAATGGTTATGAAGCTTTGATAATTAAAAGATATATAGACATAAAATAAAGATAGAGATACTTATGTAATTCATTGGTGGGAATTTCAGATAAGCGTATGGAGATGTGTTATTCCTTCTGAATCTCTGCTTTCCTACTGTCATCATTCAATCATTCATACTCCTTTCCATGGCAAGCTATATATTGGGGATCACCGTTGTCAATGGCTATCTCCTGTCCTCTTAGTGAAAATGGTCCTCTACAGTTTCTATACGGCTAATCAACTATCAGATTTCTCGTCTCAGATGAAAAATACCAGGCACAGCTACCGCCTGGCTAATTGATGCGTGAGAATCTTTTCTATCTTTTCCTAGTGAATTTGCAGGGATTTTGTTGAGCTTAATCAAGAATTAATTGTATTTTAGCCACTATGGATGCTATTTTGAGTTTTGTGCAATACTGTTTATTTTAGGTAGCATTCGGCTGGATTTGATGGAGTTTCTGTAGCACAAGAATCAAAGGAGATGGCTGCGAGGAGTGACGCGCACGCGTGCCTGACGCGTGCGCGTGATTTGGAGGTATCCATGGTGACATGTACGCGTGACTGACGCGTACACGTGAATTAAAGATTTGCTCAGCGATGCGTCCACGTGACCGACGCGACCGCGTGACTTGCGAAGAAGACTAGCGACGCGTACACATGACTGACGCGTACGCGTGACATGCGCCACGTGTAGAAAATGCAAGAAAATGATGGGGGCAATTTCTGGGCTGTTTTGACCCAGTTTTCAGCCCAGAAAACACAGATTAGAAGCTGTAGAATGGACAAATCAAGTGGTCCCCACCCATCAGCTGAAGACTTGTTAATTAATTCGAATTTAAATTCAAATCTTATCTTTAGGAAAAGATATTATTTTTAATTTTAGATAATTAGATTTTAAATTAATTAGGATTTGTTATAAATAGGAATTTAGATGCCATCAGATGGAAAGACAGTACATTTTACCAGAATCTTTATTTTTCTTCTCTGAACCATGAGCAACTAATCCTTCATTGTTAAGGTTAGGAGCTCTATCTATTTGTATGGATTAATTTATTTGATCTTTCTAATTTAATCCATATTTTGATTTATATTTCAATAATTTGTTTTCGTTCTTTATTTATGAATTTGGGTGGAATGGAAGTATGACCCATGTTCTAATTGAGTTCTTGTAAAACTTGGAAAAGCTCTTTACTTGAACAACAACTTGAAAACATATTATCCTAAATTTCTAATTATTTGTATTTAATGGGATACGTGACATATAATCCCCTTATTTTTGGATAATTATGATTTTTGTGGCATATAAATTAGAATTTGAACTTCACCTTCTAATTGGAATTAATTGACCAAGGAATTGGTAGTTAATGAATTTTAGAGAAGACTAGGAAGGTCTAAGGAATTAGGGTCTAGTCACATATAGTTTGCCATGAAATTAAATCTTGCATGATTAATTTAGTTAGTAATAAAAGTTAATCCAGAAAATAGATAACTCTGAAGCCTTAACTGTTTTCTCAATATTTTATTCCCAACTTATTGCTGCTTGCTTTCTGAAATTCTTAATTACTTTTTAATGCTCTTTGAATACCAAAACACTCTTTTCTGCTTGCCTAACTAAGAATATCACTCAGTAACTGTTGCTTAATCCATCAATCCTCGTGGGATCGACCCTTACTCACGTAAGGTATTACTTAGTACGACCCGGTGCACTTGCCAGTTAGTCTGTGGTTGTAAATCACCGCACCAAGTTTTTTGCGCCGTTGTCGGGGATTGATAGTGATTAACAACTATCAGTTGTTTGATTGCCTAGATTAGGCATTTTAATTTTAATTTTATTTAAATTTTATTTTATTATTTTCGAAAAAATATTTTAAATAAATAATTAGCACTAATATTTTTCTTAATTTCTGAAATTAGGTTTGGTGTTACCTAGTTATTTTTATTTTAACTTTTTCTATTTATTTATTTATTTTATTTAGTTTTTTTATTTTATTTCTTTACACATGTTACCTCACTGGAAATTCTCTGCACTCTGACATAGAGATTCCCATCTTTTCTTGTTTTCTGTTTGTTTATGCGCAGGAACAGAGACAAAGAACATCTCTTAGACTTTGATCTTGAACCTGAAAGGACTTTAAGGCGGCGTTTACAACAAGTAAGATTTTACAAGGTTCTAGAATCCACTATGGATCCTAATAATACTGATAATGCCAATGTGGCAAACCCGAATGGGAATGAACAACAAAGGAGAGTACTTGGCTCTTACTCTGCTCCTAATGCAGATCTTTATGGAAAAAGCATCGTGGTACCTCCTATAGCTGCGAACAACTTTGAGTTGAAGCCACAACTGGTCACCCTGGTGCAACAAAACTGCCAGTATCATGGTCTTTCCCATGAAGACCCAAATCAGTTTATTTCTAGTTTCCTGTAAATCTGTGATACTGTGAAGACAAATGGAGTAAACCCATATGTGTACAAACTCATGCTCTTCCCGTTTGCTCTGAGGGATAGAGCAAAGCTATGGCTAGATTCCCAACCCAAGGAGAGTTTGGATACTTGGAATAAGGTGGTTACCGAGTTTCTCACTGAATTTTTCCCACCAAAGAAGCCGACTAAGCTTAGGGTGGAGATTCAGACCTTCAGGCAGAAGGATAGTGAAACTCTATATGAAGCTTGGGAGAGATACAAGCTACTAACTAGGCAATGCCCTCCAGACATGTTCTCCAAATGGACTCAATGATAAACCCATATTTTGTGATATATTTTGTGCTTAATCGGAGTGATTTATTCAATCCTTCACCCACTTATTCATATTAATTGTATGGTTGTACTTTCCCTTCCGTATTATGTGATGTATGTGAAAAACATGTTTCCTATAGTTTAAAATTAATTATTTTAATTACCTTTATTTCCATTAGATGCCGTGATTAGTGTGTTGAGTAGTTTCAGATCTTCTAAGGCAGAATGACTTAAAGGATGGAAAAGGAAACGTACAAAAATGGAAGGAAAGTGCAAAACGGAGTTTTGATGAAACTGGCATCCACGCGATCGCATGAAAGACGCGATCGCGTGCCAAGAGCGAAGAAGCATCGACGCGGCCGCATGGATGACGCGACCGTGCGACTTGAGCGAATCGCATACGATGCGGACGTGTGATCGACACGACTGCGTGATAAGAAGAACTCCAAATGACGCGACCGCGTGACCCACGCGGACGCGTGACAGAGGCCACGCACCAGAAATTGCAGAAAACACTCATAGCGGATTCTGAAGCCCTTTTTAGCCCAAATCCAAGTCCAAAAGTCATAGACCAGAGGTTATGAAGTGGAGGAATGCATCCATTCAGGGAGAATCCGAATTTTTAGTCACTTTCCATGATTTAGGTTTAGTTTGGAGAGATGTTCTCTCCTCTCTCTCTTTAGGATTTAGGATTTAGGACTTCTCTTAGTTTTAGGAGTAACTCTCAATCCCAGGTTCTTTATATTTATTTATTTTCAATGTTCCACGTTTAGATTGATTTTCTTAATTAATGTTATTTGAGATATTTCAGATTGATGATTGCCGTCTTTTATTTATATAAATAATTTGGATTTTCCTGTTACCCTTTTGGCTTTGGTTAAATAATTGGTGACTCTAGAGTTATCAAACTCATTGTTGATTGAAAATTGGATTTCTTTATTTCATTAATTCATATTCCAATAACTCTAGCCTTTCCCAAGGAAAGACTAGGACTTGAGGATTCGAATTAATTCATCCACTTAACTTACCTTTATAGTTAGAGGTTAACAAGGTGGGAGAAGAATCCAATTCTCATCACAACTGATCAGGATAACTAGGATAGGACTTCCAGTTCTTATACCTTACCAAGAGTTTATTTTACAATTATTCATTTATTTTTATTGCTTTGAAAATATACTTGTTCCCATTGCCCAAATTCCAAAAAAATTCCAATTTTACCTTTTTCATAGCCAATAATAAGAACATACCTCCCTGCAATTCCTTGAGAAGACGACCCGAGGTTTGTATACTCGGTTATCAATTTCAAAGGGGTTTGTTACTTGTGACAACCAAAATGTTTGCACGAAGGGATTTCTATTGGTTTAGAATCTATATCTACAACGCAACTATTTTTATAAAATTCTTACTAGCAAAAATCCTAATGTCAAAATGACGCCGTTGCCGGGGAATTGCAAACGTGTGCCTTATTATTGGTTATTGTAAATATTTTTCAAAAAAAAAAATTCTTTTACTTGTTTATTTGTTTTCGGTCAAAATAATCAGAGATAGACGGAGCCATGAGGATCTAATCAACCCTTTAGGCAACAACACCCTCCAAGATATCATGGACAACGACCATTCTACAATGCATACCCAGCTGAAAGATATGGTGGACAACCTTGTAACTACCAACAAGCCCCACCCTGTGCTCAGAGACCATCCTCTCGACAAAACTTCGAACCACCACACTCACAAGCTTCTTTTCACCATTCACTACCACATGATCCTTATCCACCCCAACGCCAATCCAATTACTCCCAAGAACCACCACTCCCTTATGCACCATGTCCATATCGATCAAGCCAAGAATCACAGGTTCGCCTCGAAGAATCGATAAACCAATTCAATACAACCCTTCATCAACTAGAGCAAGCAATAAATCAACTATCTTCTAGATGTTCAGCCCCTCAACAGACCCCCATGGCTTTATGTGGAGAATCCAATGAAGAACGCAGTACAAAGAAGACGCTAGAAGCTCCAGTGAACAGCATAGAGCATAACTTCGTACTAGAACAAGTAGAGGAAGCTGTCATTGCAGAAGAAGAAGAGTTGGTTGAAGATTTAGGAGATGCCGAACCGCCACTTGAATCCAGAGTTGTGGAGAATTTCGTCGAGAATGTTACAATTGACGCTGAGGAGGATTTTGCACCACCTCAACTGCAAATATTTTATGAAGAACTGAACGGAATAACCCAGGACACAGGTTTCCTTGATGATGATGATCACGAGTCCTGTTCTCTTAGTGATGACCTTGCATCCGCAAGTGATTTCTCTGAGACAGAAGAATCTTCCCTGAGTGAACATGAAGATGATGCCGAGGTAGATTTTTCTCAACCCCGAATATATGACTCGAGCGATGATGAGGGAGAAATTGAAGACTCTGATCAAGATATAGTTGAAGTGGAAGAATTCACAGAAGATTATAAGGGAGTAGAACTTCTAGAACCACTGGAAACACGTATCCCAAGGCCATTACCGCCCAACACAAATTACAAGAGGGTAACACCTTTGCCTTTTATCTTTACTTTTCCACTTGAATATGGTTTACTTGAAACAGATGGCCAGCTTAGAGCTCTCTGCGGTTTTAAGAGGAAAAGGAATATGACTCGCACTCAGCGTCGGTATGAAATATTCAATAAGGGTTCACACCTCAACTTGAGGTGCAAGAATTGGTGTCAAGCTCAATTTAAAGGATCTCGGAAGCCGTTTGGTCACTGCAGTGAGAATTCGGATTACTCATCACCCAACTGGACCAATGTAGATCAAAACAAAGCCGGGTGTAGAAGAAAAGTTTAGGATCCTGGAGTCTATTATGACATTCAATACTCCAGGAGCCTGCAAGCCTGTTTAAACTCACACAAGGGCTTTACATACTTTGTTTGGGACCCCGGAGGATGCTGGAATTCCAAACACTGGTGGAGATTTCTGGACGAATTCAAACATAAGCCACCATAGCAGGAAGCTCATCCAAGGTCCAACTTAAGGACTTTAACTAAAAGTGCTAGGTGGGAGACAACCCACCATGGTATGTTCGTCCCTTTTTCAATTTTCACTTTTGTCTATTTTGTTTGTCCTTGAGTTTTGATTGAACTTGGAAACTTACATAACATTCATTACATCTGCATTCATATTAGCATTGCATTTTGCATTCCTACATAAAAAAAAGTGGCATGCGACGCGACCGCATCGTGCATATAAAAAAAATGGAGCACGACGCAACCGCATGCCCCATGCGATTGCGTCAAATCGCGGAAAACACTACGCATGTGACCGCGTCACCCACGCGGCCGCGTGCCCTGGAGATCGGCATATAAACCCAACGTCCAGAAAGTTGGGCTGAAATCGTGCGGCCCTTGTGCGTTTTGCACAGAATGGCCCACGCAATCGCATGCCCCATGCGTTCGCGTCACATACACATAACCAATCCCACGCGACCGCGTGAACGATGCGATCGCGTCGCATGGATTGCACAAATCCCAAAAGGAGACAGAGAGTTGCATTGAAACGATGCTGGAATCGTGCGTCTAGCACAAATTCCATCGACACGATCACACGACCCACGCGATCGCGTCATTCCCTCTTCTACCCCTCCCATGCGATCGCGCGACCCACGCGATCGCGTCATTCCCATTTTCACCATCACCACGCGACCGCATCCCCTATGCGACCGCAAGGATTTCAAAATATAACCCTCCAAGCCACGCGAACCCTATCAGTCACGCAGCCCCCCAACCCTCTTCCCCCTCTCTTCTTCCTCTACTCTCAACCACCACCCAGTCTCCATTGCCGCCGCCCCAACCACCACCTGACACCGCCGACCACCTAGAACCC
>NC_029772.3:61075966-61078455 GCF_000817695.3 Arachis duranensis | reverse complement strand
TGCCACCACCCCCAGCCACCCCTATACCCCAACCTCCTTCTTTCGCCTTCCCAGGTTCTGTAACACGCGATCCCTTTCATCAGTTCGTAGTTTTTCTTATTTTTTTCCATTTATGTTCATGTTTAGGATAGCTAGATATACATGTTGTAGTGGATTTTAGGTTGTTAGGTAGCTTAGGCTGTGGTTAGTGGATTTAGGTCTGCTTAATTGCACCGTTCTTGTTTACTGCTTTATGTTTTTGCAATCCTGCTGCTGCTATGATATTAGTTCATATGCTGTAATTTCTTAATTCATGCTGCTCTTTACTCTGTTTTTCATGCTTATATTCATTATATGTAAATTTCAAGCTTCAATTTTTAATTCATATGAACTGTTTGATTGCTGTTTATTTTCCGGGACAATCCAATTTTAGCCGGAATGCTACCCAAATTTTTGTAAAATGTTTTCATTCATATTTTGGTTTGGCAATTTGAACTCTGTTGTCCTCTGCTTTAACCAAACTATTTCATGAATGCCATGGCAGGCTTTCTTATCCTCTTTGATTTCCCGGTTTATACACTGCATTTGTGATGTTTTGATTCCAATTTTTTTTATATCTCTTTGAATCAGCATCCACCTGTTTTCCTTATTCGGTTATGAGTTACTTCTAGTCATAACTTTGAATCCTTGTTACGTGGAATATATTCTTTATGCCACTTACTTTAACCCAAATTTTACTGACTCACTAATTTTAATTCACTCACTTCTTTTTCAAATTCTGACCATACTAACCTTTTAAAATCTCTTTTCTGCTTTTTCACTTTCCTCTAACTTTCTAACCATGGCATAATGATAATTTTTCTATTTAACTGAATTCTATTACATTTTGGATTGTAAATTCTTCCTTTCAATCTTCTAACTACTATACAATCCTTCATGCACATTTACTTAACTCATTTACCTCATTCTAATTCTCCTTTGCCACTTTGAGTTTTCTTTGATTAATTGCCTATTTGCTTTCCTATTTTTATCCATATCCTGGTTTTCTGTTTTTTCAGGATGTCTGCCAGCCAGAGGAAAGGAAAAGGCAAGGCTACTACTGGCAAGCGTAAAAGAGGAGACTCCTCCCAGTTCATCATCGACCTAATGCATGATTCCTCATGGCGGGAGAAGAACTTTACCCAGCAGGAAAAAGCTGACCAGCTGCTCCCTGCAAATGATTCAGTAAAATTTGCAAACCGATACTGTGAGCTGAAGTATCCAGCATTTGCAAACTCTAGGAACCTATACCTGGAGAGAACTCTGAAGATTCCAGAAGCACTCCAGCAATACACCACTGAGCAAATCAAGCAAAGAGGCTGGTTTTTTCTGGAGAGAGCACTGACAGAGGTCAATGAATCTTGGGTTAGGAAATTCTACTGCAACTACTACATCACCACCCTAGATGCAGTGAACCTGAGAGGGAAGCAGATATTGGTCACTGCGGAGGCCATAGAGGACATTCTACAACTCCCACCTAAGTCCGATCAGCCTGATGGCTACAAAAAGGCTGAGGAGGACATGCGCTTGATGAAGTTTGATTGAGATGCTGTTAAGGCGAGGATAGCCTTGGACCCGACTGTTCCTTGGGAGATGGGTCAGAACACCACCTTGCCCAAGGGAATCAAGAGGGTGTACTTAAATGATGAAGCTCGGTTATGGCATCAGATCCTGAGTAATTATGTGATGCCGAGTACTCATGAGATAAAGATTCCAGCTGCTATGATCACCCACCTATGGTGTGTGATGGAGGGTAAGGACCTGTACTTGCCACGATTTATCCGGACCTACATGGACAGGGTCTACGTCCGAGGCACTCTCCCCTTTCCCTATTTCGTTACACAGATGGGCCGTCGAGCTGACGTGCCATGGGAGGATGCCGATGAGAGACCACCGACTGCAGACTGTAGGAAGATCATTCCTCACAGTAGGAACGTCCTGCCTTTGGGCTACAGACCACCACCTTTCACTGCTACTGATGAGACAGCACCACTGTCTGCCGGACCCTCTTCATCCACAGCTGCTCCTGTTACCACCACTGCACCTTGATGAGCGGATAATTTATACGCTTTTTGACATTGTTTTTAGGTAGTTTTTAGTAAGTTCAAGCTACTTTTAGGGATGTTTTCATTAGTTTTTATGTTAAATTCACATTTCTGGACTTTACTATGAGTTTGTGTATTTTTCTGTGATTTCAGGTAATTTCTGGCTGAAATTGAGGGATTTGAGCAAAACTCTGAAAAAGGCTGACAAAAGGACTGATGATGCTATTGGAATCTGACCTCCCTGCACTCGAAATGGATTTTCTAGAGCTACAGAACTCCAATTGGCGCGCTCTCAACGGCGTTAGAAAGTAGACATCCAGAGCTTTCCAGAAATATATAATAGTCCATACTTTATTCGGAAGTTGACGATGTAACTTGGCGTTGAACGCCAAGTACATGCTGCTGTCTGGAGTTAAACGCCAGAAA
>NC_029772.3:61074622-61075535 GCF_000817695.3 Arachis duranensis | reverse complement strand
ATCAGAATCTTCGTGGTATAAGCTAGAACTGATGGCGGCATTCAAGAGAATCCGGAAGGTCTAAACCTTGTCTGTGGTATTCTGAGTAGGATTCAAGGGTTGAATGACTGTAACGAGCTTCAAACTCCTGAAGGCTGGGCGTGATGACAAGCGCAAAAGAATCAAGGGATTCTATTCCAATCTGATTGAGAACCGACAGATGATTAGCTGTGCTGTGACAGAGTATAGGAACGTTTTCACTGAGAGGATGGGATGTAGCCATTGACAACGGTGATGCCCTACATACGGCTTGCCATGGAAAGGAGTAGGAAGGATTGGATGAATGTAATAAGAAAATAGAGATACGAGAGGAGCACATCATATTCACACACTTATCTGAAATTTCCACTATTGCTTTACATAAGTATTTCTATCCCTTTTTATTTTCTATTTATTTGTAATTTTCGAACTCATCACAAAACCATTTTAATCTGCCTAATTGAGATTTACAAGGTGACCATAGCTTGCTTCATACCAACAATCTCTGTGGGATCGACCCTTACTCACGTAAGGTATTACTTGGACGACCCAGTACACTTGCTGGTTAGTTGAACGGAGTTGTGTCCACACATAAGTGCCATAATAATGATTCCATACAACAACAAAGAATACTACATTGATGTGATCACAATTTCGTCCACCAAGTTTTTGGCGCCGTTGCCGGGGATTGTTCGAGTATGGACAACTGACGGTTCATATTGTTGCTCAGATTAGGTAATTGATGAGCGGATAATTTGTACACTTTTTGGCATTGTTTTTAGTATGTTTTTAGTATGATCTAGTTAGTTTTTAGTATATTTTTATTAGTTTTTAGTTAAAATTCACTTTTCTGGACTTTACTATGAGTTTGTGTGTTTTTCTGTGATTTCAGGTA
>NC_029772.3:61072818-61073313 GCF_000817695.3 Arachis duranensis | reverse complement strand
CAAGTTTTATGGACTTCCATCTGAAGATCCTTATCAGTTTCTAACTGAGTTCTTGCAGATCTGTGAGACTGTAAAGACGAATGGAGTTAATCCTGAAGTCTACATACTCATGCTTTTTCCTTTTGCTGTAAGAGACAGATCTAGAATATGGTTGGATTCACAACCTAAGGATAGCCCGGACTCCTGGGATAAGCTGGTCATTGCCTTCTTGGATAAATTCTTTCCTCCCCAAAAGTTGAGCAAGCTGAGAGTGGATGTTCAAACCTTCAAACAAAAAGATGGTGAATCCCTCTATGAAGCTTAGGAAAGATACAAGCAGCTGACCAAAAGATGTCCATCTGACATGTTTTCAGAATGGACCATATTAGATATATTCTATTACGGCCTATCTGAATTTTCGAAAATGTCATTGGACCATTCTGCAGGTGGATCTATTCACCTAAAGAAAACGCCTGAAGAGGCTCAAGAACTCATTGACATGGTTGCAAACAACCA
>NC_029772.3:61071572-61071940 GCF_000817695.3 Arachis duranensis | reverse complement strand
ATCATTGAGGTACAACCTGCCTTGTTCTCATTACAATTGGCAGACAAGTCATTGAGACAAGCTTATGGAATAGTGGAAGACATGTTAGTAAAGGTTGAAGGCCTTTACATCCCTGCTGATTTCATAATCTTAGACACTAGGAAGGAAGAGGATGAATGCATCATCCTTGGAAGGCCTTTCCTAGCCACAGCAGGAGCTGTGATATATGTCAACAGAGGTGAATTAGTCCTTCAATTGAATGGGGACTACCTTGTGTTTAAGGCACATGGCCATCCCTCTGTGACAAAAGAGAGTAAGCATGAAGAGCTTCTCTCACTTCAGAGTCAAGAAGAGTCCCCACAGTCAAACTCTAAGTTTGATGTTGTGAG
>NC_029772.3:61070319-61071538 GCF_000817695.3 Arachis duranensis | reverse complement strand
CCACAACCAAACTCTAAGTTTGGTGTTAAGATCCCATATCCAAACTCTAAGTTTGGTGTTGGGACTATACAACATTGACCTGATCACCTTGTGGCTCCATGAGAGCCACTGTCAAGCTATTGACATTAAAGAAGCGCTTGTTGGGAGGCAACCCAATTTTATCTAATTTTTATTTTATATTATTTTATTTTTATTTTGTGTTTTCTTAGGTACATGATCATGAGGAGTCACGAAAAAATCAAAAAAATTAAAAACAGAATCAAAAACAACAGAAGAAAAAAATCACACCCTAGAGGACGCACAGGCTGGCGTTCAACGCCAGTAAGATGCATCTGGCCGGCGTTCAACGCCAGAACAGAGCATCATTCTGGCGCCGAACGCCAAAAACAAGCAACATTCTGGCGCTGAACGCCAAGAATGTGCCTACAGAAGAAAAGCTGGCGCTGAATGCCAGTAACAAGCATGAAACTGGCGTTCAACGCCAGAAACAGGCTTTACATGGGCGTTGAACGCCCAGAATGTGCACCACACGGCGTTTAAACGCCAGAATGGTGTGCAAAGGCAATTTACATGCCTAATTGATGCAGGGATGGAATTCCTTGACACCTCAGGATCTGTGGACCCCACAGGATCCCCACCTACTATATTCCCACCTTACCCACTAATCCTATTTTTTTGATTTGTATTCCCCATGTCACACTTCCCAACACTCTTCACCAATCACCTCAATTCCTCTTCCCAATCACCCCATTCACCACTCAAATCCATCCAGTCTTCCCCATAAACCCCACCTACTTCCAAAATTCAAAACCATTTTCCCACCCATTCCCACCCTAAATGGCCGAACAAACACTATCCCCTCTCCCTATATATACCCTTCCATTCTACTTCATTTTCACACAACACAACCCCTTCTTCTTCACCTAGGCCGAACCCACATCTCTCCCTCTCTACCAGATTCTCTTCTTCTTCTTCTTCTCTTCTTTCTTCTATTGCTCGAGGACGAGCAATATTTTAAGTTTGGTGTGGTCAAAGCACAATCTTTTTGTTTTCCGCTACCATCAATGGCACATAAGGCCGGAGAATCCTCTAGAAAAGGAAAAGGGAAGACAAAAGCTTCCACCTCCGAGTCATGGAAGATGGAAAGATTCATCTCCAAGAGCCATCAAGACCACTTCTATGATGTTGTGGCAAAGAAGAAGGTGATCCCTGAGGTCCC
>NC_029772.3:61068793-61069063 GCF_000817695.3 Arachis duranensis | reverse complement strand
AAAAGTAGCTATGTTCAAGAATCAACATACTTAACTAGGAGAATCAATAACACTATCTGAAATTCTAAGTTCCTATAGATTCCAATCATTCTAAACTTTAAAGGAAAAAGTGAGATGCCAAAACTATTCAGAAGCAAAAAGCTACAAGTCCCGCTCATCTAATTAGAATTAATATTCATTGATATTTTGGAATTTATAGTATATTATCTTCTTTTTATCCTACTTGATTTTCAGTTGCTTGGGGACAAGCAACAATTTAAGTTTGGTGTT
>NC_029772.3:61068279-61068597 GCF_000817695.3 Arachis duranensis | reverse complement strand
GATTTCAGGTAATTTCTGGCTGAAATTGAGGGATTTGAGCAAAACTCTGAAAAAGGCTGACAAAAGGACTGATGATGCTGTCGGAATCTGACCTCCCTGCACTCGAAATGGATTTTCTGGAGCTACAGAACTCCAATTGGCGCGCTCTCAACGGCGTTGGAAAGTAGACATCTAGAGCTTTCCAGCAATATATAATTATCCATACTTTGGTCGGAATTTGATGACGTAACTTGGCGTTGAACGCCAAGTACATGCTGCTGTCTAGAGTTAAACGCCAGAAAAACGTCATGATCCGGAGTTGAACGCGCAAAACACGTT
>NC_029772.3:61067744-61068185 GCF_000817695.3 Arachis duranensis | reverse complement strand
CAAGCTCAGCCCAAGCATACACCAAGTGGGCCCCAGAAGTGGATTTATGCATCAATTACTTACTCATGTAAACCCTAGTAGCTAGTCTAGTATAAATAGGATAAGTTACTATTGTATTAGACATCTTTTGACAGTATAATCTTTTGACTATTCGGTCTCTTGATCACTCAGGGGGCTGGCCATTCGGCCATGCCTGAACCTTTTACTTATGTATTTTCAATAGGGGAGTTTCTGCACACCATAGATTAAGGGTGTGGAGCTCTGCTGTACCTCAAGTTTCAATACAATTATTATTACTTTCTATTCAATTCTCTTCTATCCTTATTCCAAGATATACGTTATACTTAACTTTGATGAATGTGATGATCCGTGACACTCATCATCATTCTCAGCTATGAACGCGCGTGACTGACAACCACTTCCGTTCTACTTTAGGCCGGA
>NC_029772.3:61061647-61067600 GCF_000817695.3 Arachis duranensis | reverse complement strand
GATTGAATGACTGTGACGAGCTTCAAACTCCTGAAGGCTGGGCGTGATGACAAGCGCAAAAGAATCAAGGGATTCTATTCCAACCTGATTGAGAACCGACAGATGATTAGCCGTGCTGTGACAGAGCATAGGAACGTTTTTCACTGAGAGGATGGGATGTAGCCATTGACAACGGTGATTTCCTACATACGGCTTGCCATGGAAAGGAGTAGGAAGGATTGGATGAATGTAATAAGAAAATAGAGATACGAGAGGAGCACAACATCTTCACACACTTATCTGAAATTCCCATTATTGCTTTACATAAGTATTTCTATCCCTTTTTATTTTCTATTTATTTATTAATTTTCGAACTCATCATAAACCAATTTAATCTGCCTAACTGAGATTTACAAGGTGACCATAGCTTGCTTCATACCAACAATCTCTGTGGGATCGACCCTTACTCACGTAAGGTATTACTTGGATGACCCAGTACACTTGTTGGTTAAGTTGAACGGAGTTGTGGAAAGAAAAAGCTTCTCTAACAGTAGCTGGAACTCATGTATCACAATTTCGTCCACCACACCTCCATTTGCCTCAGAGCTCGTCTACCGCCTCGTGCACCGCTTATTCCGATAGCTTGATCAGATGGAGCACCATAACCGGCACCGGTATGAGAGATCGGAGCGTCACAGCAGGCGACGCTATGTGCATCTGAAGTTGATGATCCGACAAGGCAGTGACATCCCCTCCGAGCCTGACACACCATCAGAGCCATCAGAGGAGGAGGAGGATGAGCACGAGGAGGAGCCTCATTCCCAGGAGGAGACCCATCCACAGGCAGGCATAGAGCAGGCTGCACCACATCAGGAGGTCCCACATCAGATTGAGGCTGCATATCCGGAGATCCCGATCCAGTCAGTGCCTCCTCTACAGCAGCCAAATCCTCAGCCCACCACCACAGAGCCTCCAGCTACCATCCCTACCAGTGATGACACCCCTTCACACCCGCTTGACTGAGCATCAGGGACGATGCTTCACTTTAAGTATAGGGAGGTCGCCATCTCTGGCGTTTTATTTTGGTGAACCACTACATCTTTCTTTTCTTTCATTTTTGATATTTTTCTGTATTTTTCTTTTTATTGTTATTTTTTGAGTACTTATACATTGCTACTTTTATGTATTTCTACTCTATCTCTGCATTTTGCATCTTTAGTTCATATTTTAGTTATTTAGTTTAGTTTGCAATTCTGACTTATTAGTGGATTAATTAGGATAGCTTACCCTTTTTAGCATAAAGATAACTTAGTTTAAATTGAATATTATAAAAAGAAAGTAAGCTAGAGACTTGAACATAATAGAATCAAATCCATACACTTTTTATATGTAGCATCACATGTTAGTTAAGTTGACAACATTTCATCAAGGAGAAACATTTAAACTTTAAAGGCTACCCTAAATAATTTTTTTTATGAGAATAATGGGAATTTTTAACTAAACCTGCATAACATATATGAATGATATATGATGCTTGAGTTAGAGAACACACAACTTGTGAGTCTTGAGCTTAATTGTATGGTTACATTCAAACCATAATTTCATTCCTGTGTGTTTCGCTTCTTTTTATTCTGATGTTCTTTACTTTGTTTTAATCTATATGTCCAATTATATAATATAGAATATAGATACATACCAAAAGAATGATTGAGGCCATCATTTGATTTTAGCTCACTTACCCTAAAATAACCTACCTTTCACATCACCCTTGTCAGCCCCCTTGAGCCTTTAAATTCCATTTTATTCTATTTAGCCACACTACTAGCCTTAAGCAGAAAAACAAAATAAAATTTCAAGTTGAATCCTTGGTTAGCTTAAGATAGAAAATTATGAATAGATTAAAATGTGGGAAACCTATTGGGAACATGGATGATAAAAATAAAAGGTAGAAAAGTTGAAAGAAATAGAATAACTCAAAATTGAGAAATTTTGGGAAGCATGCTCATGAGAAATCAAAGTTAAGTCACCATGTGCAAAAAAAAAAGAGTTATTTTTTCAGTATTTAATAAAGGGGATATAAAAGAATTCCCCAATGCAAAGCAATGCACATGGGATAAAAATAAAAAATTGAAGCATGAGCATGTAACAACAAGTGGGAAAATATGGGAAAATAGGTAAAGAAGTTTTGTTTTACTGAGTATGTATGTTAGGTGAGATCTTAGTCTAATTAAGGATTCACTTATTAGCTCACTTAGCCATATACATACATCCTTACCTTTACCTTGGCCCCATTACAACCTTAATTAAAGACCTCATGATTTTTGGTATGACTGTATTCTGTAATTGTTGATTGGTTAGATGAAGAACAAAATTATAGAAAGGAAGAATAAAAAGAGGAATAGAGTGATTAACCCAATAAACACTGAGTGACTAGAGAGTAAACACAAAATCCAATGAGGGTTCAATAGCTCATTAACATATATCTGTGCTTAAATTACTAATTGTTTTTCAAGTTTGTACAATATTTTTCTTTCCCATCTCATTTGCAAAAATGCTTTATTATTTGAGTGTTGGCTATATATATATATGACTCCTTGAGAATGTGAATTAATTTGACTACATGTAAGCTTTATATATGAGGGGAATAAAATTAGAATTGCATCATGCATTTAGTTAGTTGCATTTAGATTAGAATTGCATTGCATGGCATTCAACCACTTCAACCTTACTTTTTACCTTGGACATAGCATGAGGACATGCTATTACTTAAGTGTGGGGAGGTTGATAAACCCATATTTTATGATATATTTTGTGCTTAATCTGAGTGATTTATTCAATCCTTCACCCACTTATTCATATTAATTGTATGGTTTTACTTTCCCTTCCGTATTATGTGATGTATGTGAAAAACATGTTTCCTATGCTTTAAAATTAATTATTTTAATTACCTTTATTTCCATTCGATGCCGTGATTAGTGTGTTGAGTAGTTTCAGATCTTCTAAGGCAGAATGACTTAAATGATGGAAAAGAAAATGTACAAAAATGGAAGGAAAGTGCAAAATGGAGTTTTGAAGAAACTGGCATCCACGCGATCGCATGGACGACGCGATCGCGTACCAAGAGTGAAGAAGCATTGACGCGGCTGCATGGCTGACGCGACCACGCGACTTGAGCAAATCACATACGACGCGGACGCGTGATTGATGTGACCGCGTGATAAGAAGAACTCCAGATGATGCAACCGCATGACCCACGCGGACGCGTGACAGAGGCCACGCACTAAAAATTGTAGAAAATGCTCAGAGCAGATTCTGAAGCCCTTTTTGCCCCAAATCCAAGTCCAGAAGTCATAGACCAGAGGTTACGAAGTGGAGGAATGCATCCATTCAGGGAGAATCCAAATTTTTAGTCACTTTCCATGATTTAGGTTTAGTTTGGAGAGAGGTTCTCTCCTCTCTCTCTTTAGGATTTAGGATTTAGGACTTCTCTTAGTTTTTGGAGTAACTCTCAATCCCAGGTTCTTTATATTTATTTATTTTCAATGTTCCATGTTTAGATTGATTTTCTTAATTAACGTTATTTGAGATATTTCAGATTGATGATTGCCGTCTTTTATTTATATAAATAATTTGGATTTTCCTGTTACCCTTTTGGCTTTGGTTGAATAATTGGTGACTCTAGAGTTATCAAACTCATTATTGATTGAAAATTGGATTTCTACATTTCATTAATTCATATTCCAATAACTCTAGCCTTTCCCAAGGAAAGACTAGGACTTGAGGATTCGAATTAATTCATCCACTTAACTTACCTTCATAGTTAGAGGTTAACAAGGTGGGAGAAGAATCCAATTCTCATCACAACTGATCAGGATAACTAGGATAGGACTTCTAGTTCTTATACCTTACCAAGAGTTTATTTTACAGTTATTCATTTATTTTTATTGCTTTGAAAATATACTTGTGCCCATTGCCCAAATTCCAAAAAAACCCCAATTTTACCTTTTTTATACCCAATAATAAGAACATACCTCCCTGCAATTCCTTGAGAAGACGACCCGAGGTTTGAATACTCGGTTATCAATTTCAAAGGGGTTTGTTACTTGTGACAACCAAAATGTTTGCACGAAGGGATTTCTGTTGGTTTAGAATCTATATCTACAACGCAACTATTTTTATAAAATTCTTTACTAGCAAAAATCCTAACGTCACTCAACTAGATATCTTTTATGAAGGTTTGGGTGAAATGTCCAAGATGTGCTTAGATAATTCTGCAGGAGGTTCATTGTACAAGAAGAAGACACCGGAGGAGACTATTGAGCTTATTGAATTGGTTGCTAGCAACCAATATTTATACTCATCTTACAGGAATCCTGTGAATTCTGAGGCTCCTGAGAAGAAGGGTGTCATAGAAGTAGAAGTTCTTAATGCTATTCTTGCTCAGAATAAGCTTATGTCTCAGCAAATAAATCTACTTACTCAACACATGGGTGGCACGCAAGTCTCAGCTGTCAACACCCAAAATGACATGGCAGGAAATTTAGTGCAAAATGACAACTATGATTATGCTCAATCTTCTTCTGAACATGTCAATTACATGGGGAGTGGTTTTAGAAATCCCAATAATGACTCCTATTCTCAGACATACAATCAAGGATGGAGAAATCACCCAAATTTTGGGTGGAGAGACCAACCTCAGAGACCTCAGAATTTCAACAATAATTCTCAGGGCGGCTTCTAATAGAACAATTACAATAATCGTTAATCTCAGCCTCAGCAGGCTAACTCTAAATCCAATGAGGATTCTAATTGGGAGATGATGAGAAGTTTTATGCAGGAAACGAGAGCCTCCATTAGAAAATTGGAAGTTCAAATAGGCCAGCTGAGCAAGAAAATACTTGAGAGGTCTGCAAGCACATTTCCAGGTGATACAGTGGTGAACCCAAGAGAAGACTGCAAGGTTATTCAATTGAGAAGTGGTAAGACAGCTGGTTCTAAGACAAGGGCCAATGAAGAGCTAGTTGAAAAGAGAGTTTCAGAGGAGAAAAAGGAAGAAGTGGAGCACGCCCCTCCAAAGCGTGCAGACAACCCGTTCCCTGACTCTCTAGACACATATCCTACATTGCCAAAGGCTCCTGAATATAAGCCAAAAATGCCATATCCTCAGAGACTTCAGAAGGCTTCCAAAGAAAAACAGTTCTCTAAATTTTTAGATGTCTTCAAGAAGCTACAGATCAACATTCCCTTTGCAGAGGCTCTTGAGCAAATGCCTCTCTATGCTAAATTTTGAAAGAACTGTTGACCCATAAGAGGAATTGGAAGGAACAAGAAACAATGGTGTTAACCAAGGAGTGCAGTGCCATTATCCAACACAACCTTCCTGAGAAGATGCTAGATCCAGGGAGCTTTGTAATTCCTTGCACCATTAGAGATGTCACCATTCAGAGAGCTTTATGTGACCTTGGAGCTAGCATCAATCTCATGCCACTTTCAGTGAAGAAAAAGCTTCAAATTGAGGAGGTAAAACCCACTCGCATTTCTCTTCAACTTGCTGATCTTTCTATTAAATTACCTGTGGGTGTTGTTAGGATTTACTTGTTAAAGTAGGACCATTTATCTTTCTTGTTGATTTTGTTATATTAGACATGGAAGAGGAGGTAAAATCCTCTATTATACTTGGTAGACCCTTTTTAGCTATAGGTAGAGCTTTGATTGATGTACAAAATGGTGAACTAACCCTGAGGGTTAATGAAGAACAAGTGGTCCTTCATGTCTTTGAAGCTCTCAAGCACCCTAATGATTCTGAAGGGTGTATGAAAATAGGACTGATGATGCTGTTGGAATCTGACCTCCCTGCACTCGAAATGGATTTTCTGGAGCTACAGAACTCCAATTGGCGCGCTTTCAACGGAGTTGGAAAGTAGACATCCAGAGCTTTCCAGAAATATATAATAGTCCATACTTTATTCGGAAT
>NC_029772.3:61061197-61061382 GCF_000817695.3 Arachis duranensis | reverse complement strand
CTAGTAGCTAGTCTAGTATAAATAGGATAAGTTACTATTGTATTAGACATCTTTTGACAGTTTAATCTTTTGACTATTCGGACTCTTGATCACTCAGGGGGCTGGCCATTCGGCCATGCTTGAACCTTTTACTTAAGTATTTTCAACGGTGGAGTTTCTGCATACCATAGATTAAGGGTGTGGAG
>NC_029772.3:61059850-61061129 GCF_000817695.3 Arachis duranensis | reverse complement strand
TGCTGTGACAGAGCATAGGAACGTTTTCACTGAGAGGATGGGATGTAGCCATTGACAACGGTGATGCCCTACATACGGCTTTCCATGGAAAGGAGTAGGAAGGATTGGATGAATGTAATAAGAAAATAGAGATACGAGAGGAGCACAGCATCTTCACACACTTATCTGAAATTCCCACTATTGCTTTACATAAGTATTTCTATCCCTTTTTATTTTCTATTTATTTATTAATTTTCGAAACCCAAAACTATTTAATTTGCCTAACTGAGATTTACAAGGTGACCATAGCTTGCTTCATACCAACAATCTCTGTGGGATCGACCCTTACTCACGTAAGGTTTATTACTTGGACGACCCAGTACACTTGCTGGTTAGTTGAACGTAGTTGTGATCACATATGCCAAAGAGCCGTTAAATAAATCTCATGCAAATACAAAGAGGGCAATCACAATTTCGTCCACCAAGCTTTTGGCGCCGTTGCCGGGGATTGTTCGAGTATAGACAACTAACGGTTCATCTTGTTGCTCAGATTAGGTAATTTTCTTTTCAAAAATCTTTTTCAAAAATTTTTCTTTTCTTTTTCGTTTTTTCTAAACCATGTTTTTCGAAAAAAAAATTTTAAATAAAAATACAAAAAAATTAGAAAATCATAAAAATAAAAAATATTTCATGTTTCTTGTTTGAGTCTTGTCTTAATTTTTAAGTTTGGTGTCAATTGCATGCTTTTAAAATTTTTCTTGCATTTTTTCGAAAAACTCCATGCATTCATAGTGTTCTTCATGATCTTCAAGTTGTTCTTGACAAGTCTTCTTGTTTGATCTTGATGATTTCTTGTTTTGTGTTGTTTGTTGTTTTTCATGTGCATTTTTTTGTTTGTTAGAGTCCATGCATTAAAGATTTCTATGTTTGGTGTCTTGCATGTTTTCTTTGCATCAAAAATTTTTCAAAAATATGTTTTTGATGTTCATCATGATCTTCAAAGTGTTCTTGGTGTTCATCTTGACATTCATAGTGTTCTTGCATGCATCTTGTGTTTTGATCCAAAATTTTCATGTTTTGGGTCATGTTTGGTTTTTCTCTCTCATAATTAAAATATTCAAAAATAAAAAAAAATATCTTTTCCTTATTTCCCTCCAAATTTTCGAAATTTTGGGTTGACTTGGTCAAAAATTTTTAAAATTAGTGGTTTCTTACAAGTCAAGTCAAAATTTCAAATTTTAAAAATCTTATCTTTTCAAAATTTTTTCAAAAATTATATCTTTTTCATTTTTTTTCTATT
>NC_029772.3:61057271-61058538 GCF_000817695.3 Arachis duranensis | reverse complement strand
TGCCTGAAGAGGCTCAAGAACTCATTGACATGGTTGCAAACAACCAATTCATGTACACTTCTGAGAGGAATTCCGTGAATAGGGATACCTCAGAAGAAAGGAGTTCTTGAAATTGATGCTCTGAATGCCATATTGTCTCAGAACAAAATATTGACTCAACAGGTCAACATGATCTCTCAAAATCTGAATGGATGGCAACATGCATCCAACAGTACTAAAGAGGCAGCTTCTGAAGAAGCTTATGATCCTGAGAACCCTGCCATGGCAGAGGTTAATTACATGGGTGAACCTTATGGAAACACTTATAATCCATCTTGGAGAAATCATCCAAATTTCTCATGGAAGGATCAACAAAAGCCTCAACAAGGCTTTAACAATGGTGGATGCAATAGGCTGAGCAATAGCAAGCCATATCCTTCATCTTCTCAGCAACAGACAGAAAATCCTGAACAAAACACTTCTAATTTAGCCAATCTAGTCTCTGATCTGTCAAAGGCCACTTTCAGTTTCATGAATGAAACAAGATCCTCCATCAGAAATCTGGAGGCACAAGTGGGCCAGCTGAGGAAGAAAGTCATTGAAACTCCTCCCAGTATTCTCCCAAGCAATACAGAAGAGAATCCAAAAGGAGAGTGCAAGGCCATTGATGTGATCAATGTGGCCGAATGCGCAAGGGAGGAGGAGGACGAAATCCTAGTGAGGAAGACCTCCTGGGACGTCCCTCAAGCAAGAAGGAGTTTCCTATTAAGGATCCAAAGGAATATGAGGCTCATATAGAGACCATAGAGATTCCATTGAATCTTCTTCTGCCATTCATGAGCTTTGAAGACTATTCTTCCTCTGAAGATGATGAAGATGTGACTGAAGAGCAAGTTGCTCAATATTTAGGAGCTATCATGAAGCTGAATGCCAAGTTGTTTGGTAATGAGACTTGGGAAAGTGAACCTCCCTTGCTCATTAGTGAACTAGATACCTGGATTCAGAAAACTCTACCTCAAAAGAAACATGATCCTGGCATGTTCTTAATACCTCGTACCATAGGCACCATGACCTTTGAAAAAGCTCTATGTGATCTAGGGTCAGGGATAAATCTTATGCCACTCTCTGTAATGGAGAAGCTAGGGATCATCGAGGTACAACCTGCCTTGTTCTCATTACAATTGGCAGACAAGTCATTGAGACAAGCTTATGGAATAGTGGAGGACGTGTTAGTAAAGGTTGAAGGCCTTTACATCCCTACTGATTTCATAATCCTAGACACTAGAAA
>NC_029772.3:61056213-61057197 GCF_000817695.3 Arachis duranensis | reverse complement strand
AGGTGAATTAGTCCTTCAATTGAATGGGGACTACCTTGTGTTTAAGGCACATGGCCATCCCTCTGTGACAAAAGAGAGTAACATTGAAGAGCTTCTCTCAGTTCAGAGTCAAGAAGAGCCCCCACAGTCAAACTCTAAGTTTGGTGTTGTGAGGCCACAACTAAACTCTAAGTTTGGTGTTGGGACTATACAACATTGACCTGATCACCTTGTGGCTCCATGAGAGCCACTGTCAAGCTATTGACATTAAAGAAGCGCTTGTTGGGAGGCAACCCAATTTTATCTAATTTTTATTTTATATTATTTTATTTTTATTTTGTGTAGGTACATGATCATGAGGAGTCACGAAAAAATCAAAAAAATTAAAAACAGAATCAAAAACAGCAGAAGAAATAAATCACACCCTGGAGGACGTACAGGATGGCGTTCAACGCCAGAACAGAGCATCATTCTGGCGCTGAACGCCAGAAACAAGCAACATTCTGGCGCTGAACGCCAGGAATGTGCCCAGAGAAGAAAAGCTGGCACTGAACGCCAGTAACAAGCATGAAACTGGCGTTCAACGCCAGAAACACGCTTTACATGGGCATTGAATGCCCAGAATGTGCACCACACGGCGTTTAAACGCCAGAATGGTGTGCAAAGGCAATTTACATGCCTAATTGGTGCAGGGATGGAATTCCTTGACACCTCAGGATCTGTGGACCCCACAGGATCTCCTCAGGATCTGTGGACCCCACAGGATCCCCACCTACTATATTCCCACCTTACCCACTAATCCTATTTTTTTGATTTGTATTCCCCATGTCACACTTCCCAACACTCTTCACCAATCACCTCAATTCCTCTTCCCAATCAGCCCCTTCACCACTCAAATCCATCCACTCTTCCCCATAAACCCCACCTACTTCCAAAATTCAAAACCATTTTCCCACCCATTCCCACCCTAAATGGCCGAACAAACACTACCCCCTCTCCCTGTAG
>NC_029772.3:61055489-61055845 GCF_000817695.3 Arachis duranensis | reverse complement strand
ATGTTGTGGCAAAGAAGAAGGTGATCCCTGAGGTCCCTTTCAAGCTAAAAAAGAATGAGTATCCGGAGATCCGACATGAAAGCTGAAGAAGAGGTTGGGAAGTCATAACCAACCCCATGCAACAAGTCAGAATCTTAATGGCTCAAGAGTTCTATGCCAATGCATGGATCACTAGGAACCATGATCAAAGTATGAACCCGAATCCAAAGAATCATCTCACAATGGTTCGGGGGAAATACTTAGATTTTAGTCCGGAAAATGTGAGGTTGGCGTTTCACTTGCCCATGATGCAAGAAAATGAACGCCCCTACACTAGAAGGGTCAACTTTAATCAAAGGTTGGACCAAGTCCTAATT
>NC_029772.3:61054602-61055414 GCF_000817695.3 Arachis duranensis | reverse complement strand
CGGTTCTCAAGAGATGCATGAGGAAGCTCATCATCAAGAAATCCCTGAGATGCCTCAAGGGATGCACTTTCCTCCTAACAACTATTGGGAGCAACTCAACACCTCCTTAGAAGATTTGAGCCACAATGTGGAACAATTAAGGGTGGAACAACATGAGCACTCCATCATTCTCCAAGAAATAAGAGAAGATCAAAGAGTAATGAGGGAGGAGCAACAAAGGCAAGGAAGGGACATAGAAGAGCTTAAGGACATTGTTGGTCCTTTAAGAAGAAGACGCCACTAAAGGTGGATTCATTCCTTGTTCTTATTTCTTTCTGCTTTTCAGTTTTTATGTTGTATGTTTATCTATGTTTTGTGTCTCTACTTCATGATCATTAGTATGTAGTAACCATGTCTTAAAGCTATGAATAAAATCCACTAATCCTTCACCTCTCTTAAATGAAAAATGTTTTAATTCAAAAGAACAAGAAGTACATAAATTTCGAATTTATCCTTGATTTTAATTTAATTATATTGATGTGGTGACAATACTTTTTGTTTTCTGAATGAATGCTTGAACAGTGCATATTTTTGATCTTGTTGTTTATGAATGTTAAAATTGTTGGCTCTTGAAAGAATGATGAATAAAGAGAAATGTTATTGATGATTTGAAAAATCATGAAATTGATCCTTGAAGCAAGAAAAAGCAGTGAAAAAGAAAGCTTGCGAAAAAAAATGGCGAAAAAAAATAGAAAGAAAAAGAAAAAGCAAGCAGAAAAAGCCAATAGCCCTTAAAACCAAAAGGCAAGGGTAAAAAGGATCCAAGGCTTTGA
>NC_029772.3:61054185-61054348 GCF_000817695.3 Arachis duranensis | reverse complement strand
CTGAAAAGGTTCACCCAGTTATGTGTCTGTGGCATTTGTGTATCCGGTGGTAATACTAGAAAACAAAATGCTTAGGGCCACAGCCAAGACTCATAAGTAGCTGTATTCAAAGAATCAAACATGCTTAACTAGGAAAGTCAATAACACTATCCAAAATTCTAAA
>NC_029772.3:61053111-61054088 GCF_000817695.3 Arachis duranensis | reverse complement strand
TTCAGAAGCAAAAAGCTACAAGTCCCGCTCATCTAATTAGAATTAATATTCATTGATATTTTGGAATTTATAGTATATTCTCTTCTTTCTATCCTACTTGATTTTCAGTTGCTTGGGGACAAGCAACAATTTAAGTTTGGTGTTGTGATGAGCGGATAATCTATACACTTTTTGGCATTGTTTTTAGGTAGTTTTTAGTAGGATCTAACTACTTTTAGGGATGTTTTTAATAGTTTTTATATAAAATTTATATTTCTGGACTTTACTATGAGTTTGTGTATTTTTCTGTTATTTCAGATATTTTCTGGCTGAAATTGAGGGACCTGAGCAAAAATCTGATTCAGGCTGACAAAGGACTGCTGATGTGGGACTTGAGCAAAACTCTGAAAAAGGCTGACAAAAGGACTGATGATGCTGTTGGAATCTGACCTCCCTGCACTTGAAATAGATTTTCTAGAGCTACAGAACTCCAATTGGCGCGCTCTCAACGGCGTTGGAAAGTAGACATCCAGAGCTTTCCAGAAATATATAATAGTCCATACTTTATTCGGAATTTGACAATGTAACTTGGCGTTGAACGCCAAGTACATGCTTCTGTCTGGAGTTAAACGGCAGAAAAATGTCATGATCCGGAGTTGAACGCCCAAAACACGTTATAACTTGGAGTTCAACTCCAAGAAAAGCCTCAGCTCGTGGATAGATCAAGCTCAGCCCAAGCATACACCAAGTGGGCCCCGGAAGTGGATCTATGCATCAATTATTTACTCATGTAAACCCTAGTAGCTAGTCTAGTATAAATAGGATAAGTTACTATTGTATTAGACATCTTTTGACAGTTTAATCTTTTGATTATTCGGTCTCTTGATCACTTAGGGGGCTGGCCATTCGGCCATGTCTGAACCTTTTACTTATGTATTTTCAACAGTGGAGTTTCTGCACACCATAGATTAAGGGTGTGGAGCTCTGCTGTACCTCAA
>NC_029772.3:61042673-61053075 GCF_000817695.3 Arachis duranensis | reverse complement strand
CAAGATATACGTTATACTTAACTTTGATGAATGTGATGATCCGTGACACTCATCATTATTCTCACCTATGAACGCGCGTGACTGACAACCACTTCTGTTCTACTTTAGGCCGGATGCATATCTCTTAGATTCCCCAACAGAATCTTCGTGGTATAAGTTAGATAGATGGCGGCATTCATGAGGATCCGGAAAGTCTAAACCTTGTCTATGGTATTCCGAGTAGGATTCTGGGATTGAATGACTATGACGAGCTTCAAACTTCTGAAGGCTGGGCGTGATGACAAGCGCAAAAGAATCAAGGGATTCTATTCCAACCTGATTGAGAACCGACAGATGATTAGCCGTGCTGTGACAGAGCATAGGAACGTTTTCACTGAGAGGATGGGATGTAGCCATTGACAACGGTGATGCCCTACATATAGCTTGCCATGGAAATGAGTAGGAAGGATTGGATGAATGTAATAAGAAAATAGAGATACGAGAGGAGCACAGCATCTTCACACACTTATCTGAAATTCCCACTATTGCTTTACATAAGTATTTCTATCCCTTTTTATTTTCTATTCATACCAACAATCTCTGTGGGATCGACCCTTACTCACGTAAGGTTTATTACTTGGACGACCCAGTACACTTGCTGGTTAGTTGAACGTAGTTGTGATCACATATGCCAAAGAGCCATTAAATAAATCTCATGCAAATACAAAGAGTGCAATCACAATTTCGTCCACCAATTACCTATGGGTGTTGTTGAGGATTTACTTGTTAAAATAGGACCATTCATCTTTCCTGTTGATTTTGTTATATTAGACTTGGAAGAGGAGGTAAAATCCTCTATTATACTTGGTAAACCCTTTTTAGCTATAGGTAGAGCTCTGATTGATGTACAAAACGGTGAATTGACCCTAAGGGTCAATGAAGAACATGTGGTCCTTCATGTTTTTGAAGCTCTCAAGCACCCTAATGATTCTAAAGGGTGTATAAAAATAGATGTTATTGAACCACTTGTTCAAGAGGTACTGAAAGCTGATGAGCTTGATGACATTCTGGATCCTATCTCTGAGTATGAATTAGTTGAAGTTGATAATTCACCACCCCAAAAGGCTATGGTTCATACGCCTAAAGCATAGGAGGAAGACCCCAAGCTTGAGCTCAAATCCTTACATCCTTCTCTGAAATATGTATTCTTGGGTGAGAATGACTCATATCCAGTGATTATTAGCTCTTCTCTGAAGCCTAAAGAGGAAGAGGCACTTATTTCAGTGCTCAAGAGCCATAAAATAGCTCTTGGGTGGACCATTAGTGACTTGAAGGGGATTAGTCCAACCAAGTGTATGTACAAGATCTTCCTTGAAGATGATGCTAAACCAGTTGTGCAACCACAAAGGTGACTCAATCCAACCATGAAAGAGGTGGTCCAAAAAGAGGTAATAAAACTATGGGAAGCAAGAATTATTTACCCTATTTCTGACAGTCCTTGGGTAAGTCCTGTGCAGGTAGTTCCCAAGAAAGGAGGGATAAAAGTGATCAAGAATGAAAAGAATAAGCTTATCCCCACAAGAACAGTCACAGGATGGAGAATGTGTATAGACTACAGGAGGCTCAACACTACTACAAGGAAGGATTATTTCCCCCTGCCTTTCATTGATCAGATGCTTGGGAGGTTAGCTGGTCATGCATTTTATTATTTTCTAGATGGATATTCTGGATATAACCAAATTGCAGTGGACCCTCAAGATCAAGAGAAGATAGCATTTACATGCCCCTTTGGAGTATTTGCCTATAGAAGAATGCCTTTTGGACTTTGCAATGCTCCAGCAACTTTTCAGAGGTGTATGCTTTCAATTTTTTCCGATATGGTTGAAAAGTTTATTGAGGTATTTATGGATGGCTTTTCTATTTTTGGTAATTCTTTTGAATCCTGCCTTAAGCATTTATCTCTTGTCTTGAAACGGTATCAAGAATTAAACCTTGTTTGAAATTGGGAAAAATGTCATTTTATGGTTACAGAAGGTATTGTTCTTGGACACCGGATTTCAAGTAAGGGAATTGAGGTTGGTAGAGCAAAGGTGGAGGTGATTGAAAAATTACCACCACCAACTAGTGTTAAGGCAATCAGGAGTTTCTTGGGTCATGCAGGATTTTATAGAAGATTTATAAAGGATTTTTCTAAAATTGCTAAACCTCTAAGCAACCTGTTGGTTGCTAATGTTTCTTTTGTCTTTGATTCTGATTGTTTACATGCTTTTGAAACTCTGAAAGCAAACCTTACCTCTACTCCCATTATAGCTCCCCCTGACTAGGATCTACCATTTGAATTTATGTGTGATGCTAGTGACTTTGCTATAGGAGCTGTTTTAGGACAAAGGCATGGTAAGCTTGTACATGTCATTTACTATGCTAGTCGTGTGCTAAATGATGCCCAAAAGAATTACACAACTATAGAAAAGGAATTATTAGCTATTGTGTATGCTGTTGATAAGTTTAGGTCCTATTTACTTGGTTCTAAGGTTATTAATTATACTGATCATGCTGCTTTGAAGTACCTTCTAACCAAACAGGATTCTAAACCAAGATTAATCAGATGGGTGTTTTTCCTCCAAGAGTTTGATATTGAGATAAAAGATAGGAAAGGGTCAGAGAATCAAGTAGCTGACCATCTTTTCAGAATTGAGCCTGAAGCAGGAGTACAACCACCCACAACTATGACTGAGACGTTTCTAGATGAACAATTGTTCCTCATTCAGCAGGCTCCATGGTTTATAGACATTGCAAATTATAAGGCCATGAATTTTATCCCAAGGGAGTATAGTAGGCAACAAGTGAAGAAGCTATTGACTGATGCAAAGTACTACATTTGGGAGGAACCATGCCTTTTTAAAAGATGTTCAGATGGAATCATCCAGAGGTGTGTCCCAAATGAAGAAAAACAGCAGATTCTTTGGCACTGTCATGGTTCTGAGTATGGAGGCCACTTTGGTGGTGAAAGGACAGCTACAAAGGTCCTTCAGAGTGGGTTTTACTGGCCAACTCTCTTCAGAGACTCCAGAGCATTTGTAAAACATTGTGACAGATGTGAAAAAGCCACAAATCTTCCTGCCAACCATGAAATGCCATTGCAGGGAATCCTTGAGGTTGAGTTGTTTGATGTGTGGGGTATTGATTTCATGGGACCTTTCCCACCCTCACATTCAAACAACTATATTCTAGTGGCAGTTGACTATGTGTCCAAGTGGGTGAAAGCTGTGGCTTTTCCCACCAATAATGCCAAAGTGGTAATAAGCTTTCTTCAGAGATATATCTTTAGCCGGTTTGGTGTCCCAAGGACACTCATTAGTGATGGAGGAAGCCATTTCTACAACAGACAGCTGGACTCTCTTCTGCAGAGATATGGAGTTCATCATAAAGTGGCAACCCCCTATCACCCTCAGACAAGTGGACAGGTTGAAGTTTTCAATAGGGAACTTAAGAGGATTCTAGAGAAGACCGTCAGTGTTTCAAGAAAGAACTGGTCTAGAAAGCTTGATGATCCTCTCTGGGCATACCTGACAGCGTACAAGACTCCCATCAGCATGTCCCTTATCAGTTGGTTTATGGCAAAGCCTGTCACTTGCCAGTTGAGTTGGAGCATAAAACTTACTGGGCAATCAGGTATCTGAATCTTGATTCAGAAGCTGCAGGAATTAAGCGAATGCTTTAGTTGAATGAGCTTGATGAATTCAGATATTCATCCTATGAGAATGCCAAGCTCTATAAGGAGAGAACTAAGCTACTACATGACAAGAGGATTGCCATCAGAATCTTTGAGCCAGGACAAAGAGTGCTTCTATATAATTCAAGGCTCAAATTCTTTCCCAGGAAGCTGAAATCCCGATGGTCAAGACCATTTGTGGTTATCAGAGCTTTACCATATGGTCATGTGAAAATACAGGAAGAGCTCATCTGTTGAACTAGCAGAACAAACCGTCAAGCTAGTGACGTTAAATAAGCGCTTGTCGGGAGGCAACCTGATAAATTCTTATCCTTAGCTATTTTTCATAGTAGTAGTTTTTCTTTTTTTATTTTTATTAAGTTTTTATTGTTTCTATGATCATGCAGCTATATTATTCCAGGAACTGAACACCTCAAGCTAAAAAAAACAAAAAAAGAGAAAAACACACACGATGCGCAAGCGTCACTGACGCGAATGCGTCAATCAGGTGTGCGTGAAAAATAAAAATTGACAGAGAGTTGCGCGGAAGTGGTGCTGGACACATGCTTGGCGCACAAACATGACCACGCGTACGCGTACCCCACGCGTGCGCGTCGTTTGCACTTTTCACCATCCACGCATGCGCGTCGCTGACGCGCATGCGTGACCTGACAAATCGACGTCAAAGAGTGTTTGGGCAGAGAATTGTGCTGGCTTGGGACTGGAAGTGTGCTAGACGCATAGAATTGACCATGCATACGCATCCGTGACGCGTGTGCGCCATTTGCACAAATGGCAATCCACGCGTCGATTGAAAATTGGTTCCCAAGCCACGCGAACAGAGAGTTGCGCGTGCGCATGGCTGCCTTCGCACGAATCGCACAAAACCCATGGCACGCGGACGCGTGCCCGACGCTCACGCGTCATTGAGGAAAAACTCGCGACCCACTCGTATGCGTGCTACACGTGTACGCGTCGCGTTCACCGCACAGTTTTTACTTTTCTTTCTCTCTCTCCCAATCCTGATTCTCTCGTGTTCTTTTAACTTTATATTCTTCTTTCCTCTCACTATTTATTTTTATTTTCATTTTCAGTTCTTCTTTGCTTGAGGACAAGCAAACCTTTAAGTTTGGTGTTGACGCTTCGCTTATGGGTTTCCTGGCACAAAAGTGAGGCGAATCATCTTCACTGAGGAAGACAACCTAAAGAATAAAGCGAACGCTATGATAACTAAGGTGGTTGAGTTCTTTTCTTTTTTTATTCCTTCCCACTTTTTCTATGTTATGTTCCGATTTTTTGCTATTTTGCTTTGTCTGTTGCACGCTCCTTTATTAGTTAGAATCCTAGGACTAGTTTAGCTTTCTTTTAATTACTTTAATTCTGAAAAGATGTCTCATGTGTTACCCACTGAGCTTGAATTCAAATAAAAAAATGACAGAAGTGATGTATTTCATGAGAAATTGAGATTAATTTTAAGAATAGTCTTATTTACTTAAAGGTGGTGGTATTTTCTGTGATTTTTGAATGCATTATATGAACAGTGCATATTTGAATTTGAATCAAGGGATGTTGATGTATAAGGAACAGGAATTTAGAAAATTATTATGACTTCTCTGAAATAAAGAAAAATTTAATCCTTAAAGCAAAAGAAATAGCAAAAAGAAGAATAAATAAATAAATAAATAAATAATAAAAGCAAGGTCCAAGGCTTTGAGCATCAATGACGACTAGAGAGGTCAGACATGATTAAATGCTCAAAGAGTTGTTTTCCTAGTCATGTGCTTGTGGTGTGATTGTGTCAAGTAATCCTTGAGACAGAACACTTAGAGTTGAGACCAAGTGCGTTTAATAGAGTATGCCAAAGGCTTTGAGCACCACTATCTGGGAGTAACTGAAAGAAAAATCAGGAGTCAAAGAGAGTCCCCCAGTTAAGTGCTTGTGGTGTTTCTGTGTCAAGTAATCCTTGAGACAAAATATTTAAAGTCACGGCTAGGCTCAAGGTGCAAAGCACCAAAGAAAAAATAAATTAAAAACAATTTTGCTGTGTTCAAGCATTAAAATGAAATGTAAAGATCAGAGAATTCATAATATTATACGAATTCTAATTCCGAATGACAATGACATCCTTCTGATTCAAAGGAGAGTGAGATGCCAACCCTAAACCCTAGAGGACAAGCAACAGTTCAAGTTTGGTGTTGTGATGCGTGAGCATCTTTTCTATCTTTTCCTAGTGAATTTGCATGGATATTGTTGATTTTAATCAAGAATTAATTGTATTTTAGCCACTATGGATGCTATTTTGTGTTTTCTGCAATACTGTTTATTTTAGGTAGCATTCGGCTGGATTTGATGGAGTTTCTGCAGCACAAGAATCAAAGGAGATGGCTGCGAGGAGCGATGTGTAAGCGTGCCTGACGCGTGCACGTGATTTCGAGATATCGATGGCGATGCGTGCGCGTGACTGACGCGTACGTGTGAATTGAAGATTTGCTCAGCGACGCGTCCGTGTGACCGACACGACCGCGTGACTTGCGAAGAAGAATAGCGACGCGTACGCGTGACATGCGCCACGTGTAGAAAATGCAGAAAAACGCTGGGGGCGATTTCTGGGCTGTTTTGACCCAGTTTCCAGCCCAGAAAACACAGATTAGAAGCTGCAAAATGGACAAATCAAGTGGTCCCCACACATCAGCTGAAGACTTGTTAATTAATTCAAATTTAAATTCAAATCTTATCTTTAGGAAAAGATATTATTTTTAATTTTAGATAATTAGATTTTAAATTAATTAGGATTTGTTATAAATAGGAATTTAGATGCCATCAGATGGAAAGACGGTACATTTTACCAGAATCCTTATTTTTCTTCTCTGAACCATGAGCAACTAATCCTTCATTGTTAGGTTAGGAGCTCTGTCTATTTGTATGGATTGATTCGTTTGATCTTACTAATTTAATCCATGTTTTGATTTATATTTTAATAATTTGTTTTCGTTCTTTATTTTATGAATTTGGGTGGAACGGAAGTATGACCCATGTTCTAATTGAGTTCTTGTAAAACTTGAAAAAGCTCTTTACTTGAACAACAGCTTGAAAACATATTATCCTAAATTTCTAATTGTTTGTATTTAATGGGATACGTGACATATAATTCCCTTATTTTTGGATAATTAGGATTTTTGTGGCATATAAACTGGAATTTGAACTTCACCTTCTAATTGGAATTAATTGACCAAGGAATTGGCAGTTAATGAATTTTAGAAGAGACTAGGAAGGTCTAAGGAATTAGGGTCTAGTCACATATAGTTTGCCATGAAATTAAATCTTACATGATTAAATTAGTTAGTAATAAAAGTTAATTCGGAAAATAGATAACTCTGAAGCCTTAGCTGTTTTCTCAATATTTTATTCCCAACTCATTGCTGCTTACTTTATGAAATTCTTAATTACTTTTTAATGCTCTTTGAATACCAAAACACTCTTTTCTGCTTGCCTAACTAAGCATATCACTCAATAACCGTTGCTTATGATGCACGGAAACTTGTCTCTCAACAAATTTCCATTCGGCAAGCATACCGAATTGTCGTCAAGTAAAAACTCACAATAGAGTGAGGTCGAATCCACAGGGATTAACGGATTAAACAATCAATGGTTAATTGATTATCCTAGTTAGACGAATCATATTGGAGTGATAAGTAACAAGGAAATGTAAATGGCATAAAAGTAAAGAAATGTTGGCAATCTTAAGTAATTGGATCCCAATTCGTTGGCAATCCAATCTCTCTAAGCTTGAACAATTTTCCAATTCCTTGATTTAATTGCTCATGGAAAGAGATGAAGTTTGGTCACTGATTATACCACACACATTCATAGATCAAAGTATTGGGAGGATTACATGTCACTATATCCGCCCAACCCCCAACCTAATCCAATGTGAGAGAGCATTTCTAGCATGATCTCCTCATTCCTCTTCCAAGGTTCCGAGGAGATCCAATTATGGAGAGCTTCTCTTCCAAGATAGCTAACCAATTGGATGAAGATCGAAAGCTCTCTAGTAAAATCAAGAGAAAAGAAAGAAGAAGAAGAATAAGAACTACAATTGATCCATTGAATCACAATAGAGCTCTCTAATCCAATGAAAAGAGTTAGTTGATCATTGCTCTACCAAAATGGAAAAGAAAGGAAGTGCAGAAAAGTAAAGATGAAGATTAAAACTAACATTAAAACTTCCAAATTCATAAATGAAAAGTACAAAGAAAAGAAACTACTCCTAAGGAAGAAAAGAAGAGAAAAATGAGAAGAGTGGTTGAGGGGAGGGGTCTGAAGACCCACTCCCCTTGGAGTGTGCCAATTCACAGAAGATCGAATTGGTCTTTGATGAGCGGATAATTTATACGCTTTTTGGCATTGTTTTTAGTATGTTTTTAGTATATTTTAGTTAGTTTTTATTACATTTTTATTAGTTTTTAGTTAAAATTCACTTTTCTGGGCTTTACTATGAGTTTGTGTGTTTTTCTGCGATTTCAGGTATTTTCTGGCTGAAATTGAGGGACCTGAGCAAAAATCTGATTCAGAGGCTGAAAAGGACTGCAGATGCTGTTGGATTCTGACCTCCCTGCACTCGAAGTGGATTTTCTGGAGCTACAGAAGCCCAATTGGCGCGCTCTCAATTGCGTTGGAAACTAGACATCCTGGGCTTTCTAGCAATGTATAATAGTCCATACTTTGCCCGATATTTGATGGCCCAAACCGGCGTTGCAAATCAGCTTCAGAATTCCCGGCGTTTAACGCCGGAACTGGCACAAAAATTGGAGTTTAATGCCCAAACTGGCATAAAAGCTGCCGTTTAACTCCAGAAAAAGTCTCTACACATGAAAGCTTCAATGCTCAGCCCAAGCACACACCAAGTGGATCCCGGAAGTGGATTTTTACGTCATTTACTCATTTCTGTATACCCTAGGTTACTAGTTCACTATTAATAGGACCTTTTGACATTGTATCTCTACCTCATGACATTACACGTTTCTTATTGTATCTTCAACGGCATGAGTCTCTAAACCCCATGGTTGGGGGTGAGGAGCTCTGCTGTGTCTTGATGGATTAATGCAATTACTACTGCTTTTCATTCAATCACGCTTGCTTCTATTCTAAAATATCACTTGTTCCTAAACTTGATGAATGTGATGATCCGTGACACTCATCATCATTCTCACATATGAACGTGTGCCTAACAACCACCTCCGTTTTACCTTAGATTGAGTAGATATCTCTTGGATTTCTTAATCAGAATCTTCGTGGTATAAGCTAGAATTGATGGCGGCATTCAAGAGAATCCGGAAGGTCTAAACCTTGTCTGTGGTATTCTGAGTAGGATTCAAGGATTGAATGACTGTGATGAGCTTCAAACTCCTGAAGGCTGGGCATTAGTGACAGACGCAAAAGAATCACTAGATTCTATTCCGACCTGATTGAGAACCGACAGATGATTAGCCGTGCTGTGACAGAGCGCGTTGAACATTTTCACTGAGAGGATGGGAGGTAGCCATTGACAACGGTGAAACCCTACATACAGCTTGCCATGGAAGGAGCCTTGCGTGCTTGAAGAAGAAGACAGTAGGAAAGCAGAGATCCAGAAGATAGAGCATCTCCAAAACCTCAACATGATCTCCATTACTGCAAAACAAGTAATTATTTCATGTTCTTCCACTTCTCACAATTAAACCTGAGAATTATTGATATCCTGACTAAGAGTTACAAGATAACCATAGCTTGCTTCAAGCCGACAATCTCCGTGGGATCGACCCTTACTCACGTAAGGTATTACTTGGACGACCAAGTGCACTTGCTGGTTAGTTGTGCGGGATTGCAAAAGTGTGATTGCAATTTCGTGCACCAAGTTTTTGGCGCCGTTAGCGGGGATTGTTCGAGTTTGGACAACTAACGGTTTATCTTGTTGCTTAGATTAGGACTGTTTTATTTTTGTTGGTTTAGAGTCTTTTATTTGAGTTTAATTTCACATTCTAAATTTGGTGTCTTCTTTGTGTTTTCCTTTAAGTTTTCGAAAATTTGTGTCTGATTTTCTAAAAATTTTAAGTTTGGTGTCGTTTTGTTATTTTTCTCTTTCCTCATTTCAAAAATTGATTCTTTTTCAAAATAATTTTCAATCATATCTTTTCAATTGCTAATTCCAAAATCTTTTTTTTATTAACTAATTGATTTAGTTTTCAATCTATTTTGATCTTATTTTTTTAGTTTTCGAAATTTTATTTTATTTTATTTTAAATTTTTTTCGGTCACCTTTAAAAAAAATTACTTTACTTGTGAATCCATATCATATTCCCTTTCTCCATCATGGACCTAAGTGGAATTGAACAATCCAGATGGACTCTGGGGTCATATGCTAACCCCATTACAGCTGCATATGGGAGTAGCATCTGTATACCTCCCATTAAAGCAAGCAGCTTTGAGCTAAATCCTCAACTCATTATCATGGTGCAGCAAAATTGCCAGTATTCCGGTCTTCCATAGGAAGAACCTACTGAATTTCTGGCACAATTCTTACAACTTGCTGACACAGTACGTGATAAAGAGGTGGATCAGGATGTCTACAGATTATTACTGTTTCCATTTGCTGTAAAAGATCAAGCTAATAGGTGGTTGAATAACCAACCTATAGCAAGCATAAAGACATGGAAACAGTTATCAGACAAATTC
>NC_029772.3:61037563-61041548 GCF_000817695.3 Arachis duranensis | reverse complement strand
CATGATTGTCAAGGTTGGGCCATTTGCCTTTCCCACTGACTTTGTAGTGCTGGAAATGGAGGAGCACAAGAGTGCAATTCTTATTCTAGGAAGACCTTTCCTAGCAACTGGACGAACCCTCATTGACGTCCAAAAAGCGGAATTAACCCTGAGAGTCAATGAAGATGAGTTCAAGTTGAATGTTGTCAAAGCTATGCAGCATCCAGACACATCAAATGACTTCATGAGCGCTGATATTATTGACTTTTTGGTGGAGGAGGTCAATATGACTGAAAGTCTTGAATCAGAGCTAGAGAACATCTTTAAAGATGTTCAGCCTGATCTGGAGGAACTAAAGGAAATAAAAGAAATTCTGAAAATTCCTCAAGAAGAAGATAAGCCTCCTAAACCCGAGCTCAAGCCACTACCACCATCCCTAAAATATGCATTTCTGGGAGAAGGTGACACTTTTCCAGTGACCATAAGCTCTGCTTTAAATCCACAGGAAGAGGAAGCACTAATTCAAGTGCTAAGGACACACAAGACAGCTCTTGGGTGGTCCGTAAGTGATCTTAAGGGCATTAGCCCAGCAAGATGCATGCACAAGATCCTATTGGAGGATGATGCTAAGCCAGTGGTTCAACCACAAAGGCGGCTAAATTCAGCCATGAAGGAGGTGGTGCAGAAAGAGGTCACTAAGTTACTAGAGGCTGGGATTATTTATCCTATTTCTGATAGCCCCTGGGTGAGCCCTGTCCACGTTGTCCCCAAGAAGGGAGGCATAACAGTAGTTCATAATGAAAAGAATGAACTGGTTCCTACAAGAACAGTTACAGGGTGGCGTATGTGTATTGACTACAGAAGGCTCAACACAGCCACCAGGAAGGATCATTTTCCTTTACCATTCATAGACTAGATGCTAGAGAGACTGGCAGGTCATGAATATTAGTGCTTTTTGGATGGCTATTCAGGTTACAGCCAAATTGCAGTAGATCCTCAGGACCAAGAGAAAATAGCATTTACATGTCCTTCTGGAGTATTTGCCTATAGAAGGATGCCTTTTGGTCTGTGTAATGCACCTGCAACCTTTCAGAGGTGCATGCTCTCTATCTTCTCAGATATGGTAGAGAAATTTATGGAAGTCTTCATGGATGACTTTTTAGTATTTGGAGACTCATTCAGCTCCTGCCTTAACCATCTAGCACTTGTTCTGAAAAGATGCCAAGAGACCAACCTAGTTTTAAACTGGGAAAAATGTCACTTTATGGTGACTGAAGGGATTGTCCTTGGGCATAAAATTTCAAACAAGGGAATAGAGGTGGATCAAGCTAGAGTTGAAGTAATTGAAAAATTACCACCACCTACCAATGTTAAGGCAATCAGAAGCTTTCTAGGGCATGTAAGATTCTACAGAAGGTTTATAAAGAATTTTTCAAAAATTGCCAAACCTCTGAGTAATCTGCTAGCTGTTGACATGCCATTTATCTTTGATAAGGAGTGTCTGCAGGCGTTTGAGACTCTAAAAGCTAAGCTGGTCACAGCACCAGCCATCTCTGCACCAGACTGGACATTACCATTTGAACTAATGTGTGATGCCAGTGACCATGCCATTGGTGCAGTATTGGGACAAAGGCATGGTAAGCTTCTGCACGTCATTTATTATGCCAGCCGTATTCTAAATGATGCACAGAAGAACTACACAACCACAGAAAAGGAGTTACTTGCAGTGGTTTATGCCATTAACAAGTTCAGATCTTATTTAGTAGGATCAAAAGTGATTGTGTACACTGATCATGCTGCTCTTAAATATCTACTCACAAAGCAGGATTCGAAACCCAGGCTCATAAGATGGGTGTTGCTTCTGTAAGAGTTTGATATAGAAATAAGAGACAGAAAAGGGACAGAGAATCAAGTAGCTGATCACCTGTCCCGGATAGAACCAGTAACAGGAGCATCCCTCCCTCCTACTGAGATCTCTGAAACCTTTCCGGATGAGCAATTATTTGCTATTCAGGAAGCTCCGTGGCTTGCAGACAGTACAAACTATAAGACTCAAGGTTCTCCTTCTGTAACCATGGAAAGGAAGCATGAAGAGCTTCTCTCAAAATAGAGTCAAACAGAGCCCCCACAGTCAAACTCTAAGTTTGGTGTTAGGAGGCCACAACCAACTTCTAAGTTTGGTGTTGAACCCCCACATTCAAACTCTAAGTTTGGTGTTGGGAGGTTTCAACATGGCTCTGAGTATCTGTGAGGCTCCATGAGAGCCCACTGTCAAGCTACTGACATTAAAGAAGTGCTTGTTGGGAGGCAACCCAATGTTGTATTTATTATTTTCCTTTGTTATTTTATGTTTTCTATAGGTTGATGACCATGGAAAGTCACAAAATCAATTGAAAAAGTAGAAATAGAATGAAAAACAGAAAGAAAAATAGCACACCCTGGAGGAAAACTTGTTGGCGTTTAAATGGCAGTAAGGGCAGCAAATGGGCGTTTAACGCCCAGTCTGGCACCATTCTGGGTGTTTAACGCCAGAAAGGGGCACCAGACTGGCGTTTAACGCCAGAAAGGGGCACCAGACTGGCGTTAAACGCCAGGAATGGGCACCAAGCTGGCGTTAAACGCCAGAAATGGGCACCAGCCCGGCGTTTAACGCCAGGATTGGCAGAAGGAGCATTTTTGCTCGCCACTTGGTGCAGGGATGAATTATCCTTCACACCTCAGGATCTATGGACCCCACAGGATCCCCACCTACCCCACCACTCTCTCTCTTCTTTCTTCTTTTGCTCGAGGATGAGCAAACCTTCTAAGTATGGTGTGGTAAAAGCGTTGCTTTTTGTTTCTCCATAACCATTTATGGCACCTAAGGCCGGAGAAACCTCTAGAAAGAGGAAAGGGAAGGCAAAAGCTTCCACCTCCGAGCCATGGGAGATGGAGAGATTCATCTCAAGGGATGCACTTTTCTCCACAAAAATATTGGGAGCAAATCAACACCTCCCTAGGAGAATTGAGTTCCAACATGGGACAACTAAGGGTGGAGCACCAAGAACATTCCATCCTCCTCCATGAAATTAAAGAAGATCATAGAATCATGAGAGATGAGCAACAAAGGCAAGGAAGAGACATTGAGGAGCTCAAGCACTCCATAAGATCTTCAAGAGGAAGAACAAGCCGCCATCACTAAGGTGGACCCGTTCTTTAATCTCCTTGTTCTTTATTTTCTATTTTTCGAATTTTTATGCTTATGTTTATCTATGTTTGTGTCTTATTACATGATCATTAGTATCTTAGTGTCTATGCCTTAAAGCTATGAATGTCCTATGAATCCATCACCTTTCTTAAAATGAAAAATGTTTTTATTACAAAAGAACAAGAAGTACAGGATTTCAAATTTATCTCTGAAACTAGTTGAATTAGTTTGATGTGGTGACAATACTTTTTGTTTTTTGAATGAATGCTTGAACAGTGCATATGTATTTTGAATTTGTTGTTTAAAGAATGTTAAATTTGTTGGCTCTTGAAAGAATGATGGAAAAGGAGAAATGTTGTTGAGGATCTAAAAATTCATCAAATTGATTCTTGAAGCAAAAAAAAAAAAAGAGAGAAGAAGAAAAAGCAAGCAGAAAAAGCCAATAGCCCTTTAAACCAAAAGGCAAGGGTAGAAATAAAAAGTGATCCAAGGCAAAAAGAGTGTGCTTAAGAACTCTGGACACCGCTAATTGGGACTCTAGCAAAGCTGAATCACAATCTAAAAAGGTTCACCCAGTTATGTGTCTGTGGCATGTATGTATCCGGTGGTAATACTGGAAGACAGAGTGCTTTGGGCCACAGCCAAGACTCATAAAGTAGCTATGTTCAAGAATCATCATACTTAACTAGGAGAATCAATAACACTATCTGAATTCTGAGTTCCTATATAGGTCAATCATTCTAAACTTCAAAGGATAAAGTGAGATGCCAAAACTGTTCAGAAGCAAAAAGCTACTAGTCCCGCTCATCTAATTGGAGC
>NC_029772.3:61036888-61037368 GCF_000817695.3 Arachis duranensis | reverse complement strand
TTTTGGCATTGTTTTTAGTATGTTTTTAGTATATTTTAGTTAGTTTTTATTACATTTTTATTAGTTTTTAGTTAAAATTCATTTTTCTGGGCTTTACTATGAGTTTGTGTATTTTTCTATGATTTCAGGTATTTTCTGGCTGAAATTGAGGGACCTGAGCAAAAATCTGATTCAGAGGCTGAAAAGGACTGCAGATGCTGTTGGATTCTGACCTTCCTGCACTCAAAGTAGATTTTCTAGAGCTACATAAGCCCAATTAGCGCGCTCTTAATTGCGTTGGAAGGTAGACATCCTGGGCTTTCCAGCAATGTATAATAATCCATACTTTGCTCGAGATTTGATGGCCCAAACCGGCGTTGCAAATCAGCTTCAGAATTCCCGGCGTTTTAACGCCGGAACTGGCACAAAAATTGGAGTTAAACGCCCAGACTGGCATAAAAGCTGCCGTTTAACTCCAGAAAAAGTCTCTACACATGAAAG
>NC_029772.3:61028259-61036670 GCF_000817695.3 Arachis duranensis | reverse complement strand
GCATGAGTCTCTAAACCCCATGGTTGGGGGTGAGGAGCTCTGCTGTGTCTTGATGGATTAATGCAATTACTACTGTTTTTCATTAAATCATGCTTGCTTCTATTCTAAGATATCACTTGTTCCTAAACTTGATGAATGTGATGATCCGTGACACTCATCATCATTCTCACCTATGAACGTGTGGCTGACAACCACCTCCGTTCTACCTTAGATTGAGTAGATATCTCTTGGATTTCTTAATCAGAATCTTCGTGGTATAATCTAGAATTGATGGCGGCATTCAAGAGAATCCGGAAGGCCTAAACCTTGTCTGTGGTATTCTGAGTAGGATTCAAGGATTGAATGACTGTGATGAGCTTCAAACACCTGAAGGCTAGGCGTTAGTGACAGACGCAAAAGAATCACTGGATTCTATTCCAACCCGATTGAGAACCGACAGATGATTAGCCGTGCTGTGACAGAGCGCGTTGAACATTTTCACTGAGAGGATGGGAGGTAGCCATTGACAACGGTGAAACCCTACATACAGCTTGCCATGGAAGGAGCCTTGCGTGCTTGAAGAAGAAGACAGTAGGAAAGCAGAGATCCAGAAGATAGAGCATCTCCAAAACCTCAACCTGTTCTCCATTACTGCAAAACAAGTAATTATTTCATGTTCTTCCACTTTTCACAATTAAACCTGAGAATTATTGATATCCTGACTAAGAGTTACAAGATAACCATAGCTTGCTTCAAGCCGACAATCTCCGTGGGATCGACCCTTACTCACGTAAGGTATTACTTGGACGACCAAGTGCACTTGCTGGTTAGTTGTGCGGGATTGCAAAAGTGTGATTGCAATTTCGTGCACCAGTCTTCACTCTCTCCCCCTTCCTTCAATTCTCTATTCTCGTCTTCCTTTTAATGTAAAAACTAAGGCCCTTATATAGGCTCTCCTAAATTACAAAATGAAATTAAAAGCAAATTATAATTAAATGAAAATTTCTATTCTACATGCTTCTTGTGGCCTTGATTGGTTGACACTTGTGAGCTTGATTCCTTGAGGTTGGGTGGTCCTTGAAAGAGAAGTGAATCAAGTTGGGGTCCAGGTGCTAAGGTTAGTGCTACCGTTAGCCATACTAACGCTACAAGTGTGGCATTAGTGCTGAAGTTAGTGTGGCTAACATCACACTTGCTATCCAGTTGGTGTTTTCGGGGCTTAAAAGATGCCTATTGTTTGTGCTCTAATTTCATGCCCACTATGGAGTATTATATATCGTTGGAAATCAATGAATTTCGGATTTCTAACGCAACTGGAATCACCTCAATTGGACCTCTGTAACTCAAGTTATGCTCCTTTGAAGTGGACAACGTCACTGGGATAGTCGCTAGCGTTACTGGAAAAGGTGAGTCACAATAACGCTAGCGATCAGGGGCTTAATATTACTAGGTTCTGGAGCTCAAACTTAATGTCCACCCCCATACTATTATATATTGTTGGGCTACTTTCCAACGCAACTAGAATCACCTCAATTGGACCTCTGTAACTCATGTTATGTGCCTTTGAAGTAGACAAGGTCGCTGGCATAGTCGCTAGCGTTACTGGAAAAGGTGAGTCACGATAACACTAGCGATCAGGGGCTTAATATTGCCAGGTTCTGGAGCTCAAACTTAATGTCCACCCCATACTATTATATATTGTTGGAAAACTCTGGATGTCTACTTTCCAACGCTTTTGGAAGCGCATCATTTGGAGCTTTACAGCTCGAGTTACACTTCTTGGAAGGTGAAGAGGTCAGCCGGCCTTACTACAGGTTGATACCATGTTCATCTTTGCACTTTCGGGGCAGGTTTTCTCCCTCAAATTTAGTGTCCACCATGTAGTGCTATATATTCTTGGAAAGCTCTGGCATCCTACTTTCTAATGCCATTGGAATCACCTTATTTGGAGTTTGTGGCTCAAGTTATTCTTGTTTGAAAAAGGCATGGTCAGGCTGCCGGGTGAGGTTTTTGCCCACGTTAGTGTAACTAACGTGGCCACTAACGTGGGTGTTCTTGGCATCGCAAACGTTAGTGGTGTTCACTTTTTTCACTAACGTTGGAGTTTCCCTTTCCTTCCACGTTAGTTCCCACGTTAATGTAACTAACGTGGCAACTAACGTGGGTCTTCTTGCCCTTCGTTAACGTTAGTGGCGTTCACTTTTAACACTAACGTTGGGGCTTCTCTTCTCTTCCATGTTAATGGCCACATTAGTGGCACTAACGTAGCCACCAACGTGGCTCTTCTCAGCTTCTTGTTACCTGAAATCAATCAAACAAAGTGCATCAAAGTCTTGCTCTTAATCATGAGGTTATGCATCATCCATTTTATGATTCAATTCATGCATAATTCTCATGAAATCATTCAAAATTCACAATGTTTGCTTGAATCATGGTATGAATGTATTTTTAACCAAATACTTGCTTATTTCCTAAGAAAATGCATGAAACCAACCTAAAGCATACAAAAAATGACTAGTAAAACTAGCCAAGATGCCCTGGCATCACAATACCAAACTTAAATCTTGCTTGTCCCCAAGCAAGAAAAGAACTATGCACAAAGAATTCTCTTAATTTACATTTTGGAAGTCTTAGATCTTAGGACTTTCATTCAAATGATATTATGGAATCCTCTTTATAGATTGTCACCTTGAAGAAGCACTTATTTTCTAGCATTTTTCTTTTCTTTTTGTATCTTGGCCTCGACTCTAGGTGTCATGTATCAAAGCGGCTTTTTAAGATAAGCTTTCAATCAATACTCCCAAACCAGTTGGTCTAAGGTATTAGGTGTTGAAGCACCCCTTAGGATTTACTTGCTCAAGCCTCTCTCTTTGATACAAATCCATCACAAGCATTTAACTAGGACAATAACTCTTTGAGTTCTTATTTCTTTCTTTTTCTTCCTAGTAATTGATGCTCAGAACCTTGGGCTTGTTCTTTGTTTTTCTTTTTCTTTTGTTTTCTTTTGTTACTGCTTCTTGGATCAATAGATGTTTGAGAAATTTCATAATACTTCTCTAAACTTCATTTCCTGTCTATGAGCTCCCATACAAGTTTTCACAAACATGCAACCTCAATACACAATCATACAATCAGAACCTCCACTCCTCTTAATTTTTTGCTTGCCCCATGATTTATAAAATTCTTCAACATTTTCCTTTCAAAAGAATGATTTCTTTGTTGCATTCTTAAAGATATTGGGTGCAAGTAAAACTCAAGATGATAATCATGATATCATAGCAACATGTCACAAATCAAATATCAAATTATGCTTATTCACTAGGAGTAATCACACATGCATACAAAGAAAATATAAGACAATCATACAATTTAAAGTGCTGGAAATAAGAAAAAGGAAAAAGGAACTTTACCACCTTGTAGCTCATCTTCATTGTTGTTGCCCTTTTCCTCCTATTCTTCCCCTTCCCACACCAAACTTAGAATGCTTGCTTATACTCAAGCAACAAGTAAAATAGTGGTGATGGGGTCTATGATGGATCATGAATGTCTTAGAATGAAGTGTGAGTATGCATGTGTTTCAGCAAGCAAGATTAAGGATACAATAAAGGCATAAGAGATACAAACAGAGACATTTTGATTGCATTAATAAGTGGTGTGCGTGGTACCTTGCATGAAAGATAAGTGGCAACACCAAACTTAGTGTGACACTCTCAATTTAGAATGTTGCAAGTACCCAGTGAAGATTGAAATTCAAATTGTTGCATGTCAACACCAAACTTAGAATGCAATCATATGCCAAATTATTGAAAGTAAACTAAGCAAAGCAAGGAAATGTTACCTACGGTTGGGTTGCCTCCCAACAAGCGCTCTTTTAATGTCATTAGCTTGACATGTTGTTCATGACTTTCTTCCTCTTCTTCTAGTTTGTTAAGAGGAATGACCTCAAGAGGAAAGAGGAGCCAGTTAATGCCCCTTGTTTAGAGTGCCTCTCCCCAGCAAGCTTTCTTTTGTTGTTAGCTTGAGTAAACTTGTTTGTTGGGGTAGGGATGGAATGGCTTTTGGTTGACCTTTTCTTCTTCATGGATATTGTCCTTCTTTTCTTGGTCACCATCCTCTTTTTAGTGCTCATGTTGATTGCCTTCACCACCTTGATTCCAGAACTTGGGTGTTGTATGATGGTTGGAGTGTCTTCTTCATCAGGAGCTTCTTGAATTGGTGGTTCAATGAACTCACCCTTTATGCAACTCTCTGTGTTATTAGAGTAATGTGGACTCCCTTGATTGACTTCCTCCCTTTCTTCTATATGGTGTTGCATTGAGCCTTTTGGGAGTGAGTTTGCATGTTCCTTTGGCATCACTAGTAACCTCTATGGGTATGGAGCCTTAGGCTTATATACTCTCACAACCTCCTCCTTCTTCATAGAAATCTCACTTGGTATGGGTGCCTCCTTTTCTTGTTCTTCTGATTCCTCCCTTGAATTTGCCATGGTACCACTGAGAGAATTGTGGATAGTGATTTTCTTTGATAGATACCCAACTTGTGCCTCAAGCTTCTTAAGGGCAGCCCCCGGTTCTGCATAATGGATTTTATTTCCTCCTTGAAAGTCCTCATGTCCTTAGATTCTTCCAAGAGTATTGCCAATAGGTTCTCTATCCTTGATAGCTTATCCTCGAGAGGAGGGTGTGTAACTGGGCTGCAATTTGGAGGTTGAGGGTGGCTATTTTGTGAATGGAATTGGTTGTTTTGTGGTTGCATGTTCTAAGAGTGGTATGACTCTTGTGGGTAATAATATGGGTTTTGTGGACTGTGAGAAGAATTTTGTGTGTAATGCAATGAATTGTGTGAGTGGTGAGATGAATTATATGGATGTGGGAAGGAATTTTGTGTTGAGGCATATCCAAGTGATGAAAGTTTTGATGTGGAAAGCTAGGAGGTGAGGTTGAATAATTAAAGGATGATGGCTCTTAATGAGTGGGGTGTGAATAAGTGAAATTTCTTTGGTTTTGATCTTCCCAGACACAGCTTGAGTAGTGATCAAAGTCATCAAAATATGGACCATTATGTGACCCTGAGAAGCACCCCGTTTCATGTTTTTGATATTCCCAACCACCATTATCATAATAGTATGCATTATTTTGTGGTGGTGAGAAGTATCCCAAGTAACTTGATTGACCAAAAGATGACCTATACTCCATTTTTCTTTAAATTACTCTGTATCAAACAACAATCACCAAGATAAAAGAGATTTGGAATTCCCATTGTCACAGATGAGGAAATTCCTAGTGAGGCAATATCACAAACAGTTAGTTAGCAAAAGAAAATAAAGAAACAAGAGAAAACAATGACAAAAGAAAAGTTTCTAATCTAGTAAATCAATCAACCGGCAGTTTGTTAATCACAATTAATCCCCGGCAACGGCGCCATAAACTTGATGCACGGAAACTTGTATCTCAACAAATCTCCCTTCGGTAAGTATACCGAATTATTGTCAAGTAAAAACTCACAATAGAGTGAGGTCGAATCCCCCAGGGATTGATTGGTCAAGCAACTTTAGTTGGAAGAGTATGCTAGTTGAGCTAAACAGAGTATAGTTGAGAGTTGCAGAAACTTAAATGGCGGGAAAGTAAATAGCAGAAAATAAAGTGCAAAATCTTAAATGGAAATTTGGGGAAATGAGCATGGAAATAAATGGCAGAAAGTAAAGAGAATGGGTAAGATCAGAAATGGGGAATTCATTGGGCTCAGGAGATGTTGTATTCTCCGGATCAAATTCATTTTCATCTCTTCTTCAATCAAAGCATCTATTGATCTCCTTGGCAATCTTAGGTGATTGGGTTCCAATTCCTTGGCAACCCAATCTCTCTAAGCTTGAACAATTGCCCAATTTCTTGATTTAATTGCTCATGGGAAGAGATGAAGTGTGGTCACTGATTATACCACATGTATTTCCAAATCAAAGTGTTGGGAGGATTACATGTCACTATATCCGCCCAGACCCCAATTTGGTCCAACATGAGAAAGCATTTCTAGCATGATCTCCTCATCCTTTTTCCAAGGCTCAGAGGAGATCCAATTATGGAGAGTTTCTTTTCCAAAATAACTAACCAATTGAATTAAGATCGAAAGCTTTCTAGTAAATCAAAAGAAAAGAAAGAAGAAGAAGAATGAAAAATATAATTGATCCATCAAATTAAAACAGAGCTCCCTAACCCAATGAAAGGGGTTTAGTTGTTCATAGCTCTAGAAATGAAAAATGGAAGAAAAGAATACATGCTTAGCTAAAAGTGCAAAAAAGTAAATATACAGAGGGTAGTTCTCCAAAATGCCAAGCTTCACTATAGTTCAAAACTACTCCTATATATACTACTCTTCTTGATTTTCTAGTGAGTTCTCCAAGTCCTGGATATGGGCCTTAGATCTTGAGTTGAAGCAGTTAAAATCTTTAGTGGGCTCATCTTGCAGAAAAGTGTGAGTTAGGCATGGGTGTTAGTGATGTTAACGTTAAGTGAAATTGTGGGTTCGAGAACGTTAGTGGCAATCATCTTTTTCACTAACGTTCCAACCCCATATAGCCCACGTTAACTCCAATGTTAGTGGCACTAACGTGAAACGTTGCCTTATGAACCTTCGCAAGTGTTATTGGGACTCACCTTTCCCAATAACATTGCCTTGTACCCCTTGTCCCTACGTTAGAGTTCACGTTAGTGTAAATAACGTGGCTCTTAACGTGGGTGATGAGCGGATAATTTATACGCATTTTGGCATTATTTTTAGTATGTTTTTAGTATGTTTTAGTTAGTTTTTATTACATTTTCATTAGTTTTTAGTTAAAATTCACTTTTCGGGACTTTACTATGAGTTTGTGTGTTTTTCTGTGATTTCAAGTATTTTCTGGCTGAAATTGAGGGACCTGAGCAAAAATCTGATTCAGAGGCTGAAAAGGACTGTAGATGCTGTTGGATTCTGACCTCCCTGCACTCGAAGTGGATTTTATGGAGTTACAGAAGCCCAATTGATGCGCTCTCAACGGCGTTGGAAGGTAGACATCCTGAGCTTTCCAGCAATGTATAATAATCCATACTTTGCCCGAGATTTGATGGCCCAAACTGGCGTTCTAAATCAGCTCAAAACTACCTGGCATTAAAAGCCAGAACTGGCACAAAAGCTGGCGTTTAACTCCAAGAAAAGTCTCTACACATGAAAGCTTCAATGCTCAGCCCAAGCACACACCAAGTGGGCCCGAAAGTGGATTTTTATGTCATTTACTCATCTTTGTAAACCCTAGGCTACTAGTTCTCTACAAATAGGACCTTTTGCTATTGTATTTTCATCTTGGCTCTTCTGGTTCCCTCTCTGGGGACGAGGCCAATGATCACTTTTGTTCTTATGTATTTTCAACGGTGGAGTTTCTACACACCATAGATTAAGGTGTGGAGCTCTGCTGTACCTCGAGTATTAATGCAATTACTATTGTTCTTCTATTTAATTCAGTTTATTCTTGTTCTAAGATATTCATTTGCACCCAAGAACATGATGAATGTGATGATTATGTGACACTCATCATCATTCTCACTTATGAACGAGTGCCTGGAAACCACTTCTGTTCTACAAGCAAACAAGGCTTGAATGTTTATCTCTTGGATCCCTTGATCGGAATCTTCGTGGTATAAGCTAGAATGATGGCGGCATTCAAAAGAATCCGGAAGGTCTAAACCTTGTCTGTGGTATTCTGAGTAGGATTCAATGATTGAATGACTGTGACGAGCTTCAAACTTCTGAAGGCTGGGCGTTAGTGACAGACGCAAAAGAATCAATGGATTCTGTTCCAACCTGATTGAGAACCGACAGATGATTAGCCGTGCCGTGACAGGGTGCGTTGAACATTTTCACTGAGAGGACGGGATTGTAGCCACTGACAACAGTGATGCCCAACATACAACTTGCCATGGAAAGGAGTAAGAAGGATTGGATGAAGACAGTAGGAAAGCAGAGAGACGAAAAGGACAAAGCATCTCCATTCGCTTATCTGAAGTTCTCACCAATGAATTACATAAGTATCTCTATCTTTATCTTTATGTTTTATTCATAGTATCTCTATCTTTGTCTTTATGTTTTATTCATCATTCATAATCATTTGAGTTTGCCTGACTAAGATTTACAAGGTGACCATAGCTTGCTTCATACCAACAATCTCCGTGGGATCGACCCTTACTCGCGTAAGGTTTATTACTTGGACGACCCAGTGCACTTGCAGGTTAGTTGTGCGAAGTTGTGATAAAGAGTTGAGATTGCAATTGAGCGTACCATGTTGATGGCGCCATTGATGATCACAATTTCGTGCACCACGTTTTTAGCGCCGTTGCCGTGGATTGTTTGAGTTTGGACAACTGACGGTTCATCTTGTTGCTTAGATTAGGTATTTTTCAGAATTT
>NC_029772.3:61026546-61028108 GCF_000817695.3 Arachis duranensis | reverse complement strand
CCATGTCTAATTCCTTTAGACTGAAGCTTTAGACTAACATTGCATGATTCCTGGAATTCTCATTAAGAATTTTGATATCTTTATTTTCTTTTCCACTTAATTTTCGAAAAATCCAAAAAAATTACAAAATCATAAAAATAAAAAAATATTTTATGTTTCTTGTTGAGTCTAGTGTCTCATTTTAAGTTTGGTGTCAATTGCATGTTTCTATTTTTCTTGCATTCATGCATGTGTCTTCATTAATCTTCAAGTTGTTCTTGATGATTTTCTTGTTCTGATCTTTAAATTCTCTTGTCTTGAGTGTTTTGTTATTTTTCATATGCATTCTCATTTTGTTAGTGTCAATGGTATACAAACTGCTAAGTTTGGTGTCTTGCATGCATTGTTATTTGATTTTAGTTACATGTTGATTATTAGAAATCCAAATTTTTTTTTTAATTTGTGTCTTCTCAAGTCAAAAATACAGAGAATTGAAGATTCAGAATATACAACAGAGGAATTACACAGAAAAAGGCTGGGCGTTCAAAACGCCCAGTGAAGAAGGAAAACTGGTGTTTAAAAGCCAGCCAGGGTGCCTGGCTGGGCGTTTAATGCCCAAAAGGGTAGTGTTTTGGGTGTTAAACGCCAGAATGGATACCATTCTGGGCGTTTAACGCCAGGATGGCACAAGAGGGAAGATTATGTTTTTAATTCAAATTTTTTTTCAGGTTTTCAAAATTTTTCAAAATCAAATCTTTTTCAAATCATATCTTTTCAATCATATGTTTTCAAAATCAATTTCTTTCCATTTTCAAAAATACTTGCTATCAATTAATGATTTGATTCAACATTTCAAGTATGTTGCCTTTTCTGTTGAGAAAGGTTTAATGTTTGAATCATATCTTTTCTTGTTAGCCAAGTCATTAATTTTTAAAATCAAATCTTTTTAAATTGTTTTTCAAATCATATCTTCTCAATCATATCTTTTTAAAACTATATCTTTTCAATCATATATTTTTCTCACATCTTTTTCAAAATAGTTTCCAATCATATCTTGTTGATTTCTAATTTCAAAATCTTTTTCAAAAATCACTTGATTTCTTTTCCACTCTTGGTTTTCGAAAATCAATTAGTGTTTTTCAAAATGTTTTTAAAATCTTTTACTTAATTTTCGAAAATTTCTTCCCCTTTTCTCACATCCTTCTATTTATGGACTAACACTACTCCTTAATGCACAATTCAAACTCCATCTTTCCTTGATAAGTTCGAATTTTCTACCTCTTCCTTCCATTTTTCTTTTCCTTTGACACCTCAAGGAATCTCTATACTGTGACATAGAGGATTCCATACTTTCTTGTTCTCTTCTCTTTCATATGAGCAAGAGCAAAGACAAAAGCATTCTTGTTGAGGCTGACCCTGAACCTAAAAGGACCTTGAAGCAAAAGCTAAGAGAAGCTAAGGCACAACTCTCTGTAGAGGACCTAACAGAAATCTTCAAACAAGAAGAAGACATGGCAGCCGAAAACAACAACAATGCCAACAATGCAAGGAAGGTGCTGGGTGACTTTACTGCACCTACTCCC
>NC_029772.3:61025864-61026371 GCF_000817695.3 Arachis duranensis | reverse complement strand
GGAAGTCCAAACCTTCAAACAGAAGGAAGGTGAATCCCTCTATGAAGCTTGGGAAAGATACAAACAATTGATCAGAAAGTGCCCTTCTGACATGCTTTCTGAATGGAGCATCATAGGTATCTTCTATGATGGTCTATCTGAACTGTCCAAGATGTCTTTGGATAGCTCTGCTGGAGGATCACTTCATCTGAAGAAGACTCCTGCAGAAGCTCAAGAACTCATTGAAATGGTTGCAAATAACCAATTCATGTACGCTTCTGAAAGGAATCCTGTGAACAATGGGACAAATCAGAAGAAAGGAGTTCTTAAGATTGATACTCTGAATGCCATATTGGCTCAGAACAAAATATTGACTCAACAAGTCAATATGATTTCTCAAAGTCTGTCTGGAATGCAAGCTGCACCAGGCAGTACTAAGGACGCTTCATCTGAAGAAGAAGCTTATGATCCTGAAAACCCATCAATGGAAGAGGTGAATTACATGGGAGAACCCTATGGAAACACCTA
>NC_029772.3:61024487-61024795 GCF_000817695.3 Arachis duranensis | reverse complement strand
TTTGGTGTTGGGAGGTTCCAACATTGCTCTGAGTATCTGTGAGGCTCCATGAGAGCCCTCTGTCAAGCTACTGACATTAAATAAGCGCTTGTTGGGAGGCAACCCAATGTTATTTTTATCTATTTTTCTTTGTTATTTTATGTTTTATGTAGGTCGATGATCATGGGAAGTCACAAAATCAATTGAAAAAGCAAAAACATAATGAAAAATAGAAAGAAAAATAGCACACCCTGGAGGAAGACCTTGCTGGCGTTTAAACACCAGTAAGGGCAGCAAATGGGCGTTTAACGCCCAGTCTGGCACCATTA
>NC_029772.3:61006335-61024227 GCF_000817695.3 Arachis duranensis | reverse complement strand
CTCTCTCTTCTTCACCCATTCACCAATCACCTCAACACCTCTTCCCCAAAAACCCCTCACCTATCAAATCCCATCTTTCTCCTTACCACTCACATCCATCCTTCATAAAACCCCACCTACCTCACCATTCAAATTCAAACCACTTTCCCTCCCAAACCCACCCTCACATAGCCGAACCTTACCCGTCTCTCCACTCCTATATAAACCCATCTTTACCACCTCATTTTCACACAACCTAAACACTACTTCTCTCCCTTTGGCCAAACCACAAGGCCATCTCCATCTCCTCTATTTCTTCTTCTTCTACTCTCTTCTTTCTTCTTTTGCTCGAGGATGAGCAAACCTTTTAAGTTTGGTGTGGTAAAAGCATTGCTTTTTGTTTTTCCATAACCATTTAATTCATGTTTCGGCCCAAAAATAATAGCTCCCAGGAGGCTGCCCTGCCCTTGTGGAGGGCAGGGCAGAAAATTGGTGTGTAGTGTGGCTTGGTGCGGCTTGGTGCGGTCTTGGTGCGCAGAACGCTGCCCTGCCCTTGCGGAGGGCAGGGCAGGAAAAATTGGTGCGCCAGAGATGTGCCACGGTGTGTGCTGATGCTGCCAGAATCATGCCATGATGCGCCAGAATGGTGCCTTGGTGCACAGGATGCTGCCCTGCCCTCGCGGAGGGCAGGGCAGAAAAATATGGTGCTGCCAGGATCGTGCTGTGGTGTGCGCTGGTGCTGCCAGGATAGTGATTTGGTGCGCCAGAAATGTCCATTGGTGCGCCAGATTCATGCACCAACAAAATGCTGCCCTGCCCTCGCAGAGGGTAGGGCAGTGTTTCCAAAATGAAGTCCCGCATTCGAATCCGGGCAGAAACACACGCTCATTCATTTTCCTTGGTTTCTTGGCACGGTAATGGGACTTAGTTCCTTACTTCCTCATGGTCCCGTGTTCAACTCTTGTGGCAAGCATCATAGGCATTTTTCCTTTGATTTTCTTCCTTGGTGAGCCCGATACTGCCCTTGTGGAGGGCAGGGCAACATTTTCTTCTTCTTGATTCCAAGGCACAAATTTGTGCTCTGCCCTTGTAGTGGGCAGGGCAGAGTTGCCTTCTTTGCCTTGTTCCCTTATGTTGCCCTCCTAGAGGGCAGTGTGCCCTTGTGGAGGGCAATGCTTGCCTCCCCCATTGTATGCGGCACCCTTTTCCTTCCTTTGACCACGCTTCCTTCTCCTTGGGTCATGCTTTCTTAGGCCACACTTTTCTCTTTTATTCTTTTCTTCACCTGAAATAAACCAAAACAACCACTCCAAGTATCACTAAATTCATAAGGCTTATAAATCAATTAAAATTCAATTAAAATTAGCTTAAACCTCATGAATTAACATTAATTTCATGGTGGTTGCTTGATTTAAAGAAGTTATGCATTTTCACTCCAAATCACTTACTTAAGATGCAAGAAAGTGCATAAAGACTAACAAAACAAATGAAATTAGCTTGAAAAATGGGTATATGATGACTTGTCATCAGGGGCTTTATTTGACTCTGTATTGAGAGAAGCTTTTCATGCTTCTTCTCCATGTGTACAGAAGGAGAACCTTAAGTCTTGAATACAAGGTAGTCTTCATTCAATTGAAGGACCAACTCTCCTCTGTCAACATCAATCACAGCTTTTGCTGTGGCTAGGAAAGGTCTGCCAAGGATGATGGATTCATCCTCATCCTTCCTAGTGTCTAGGATTATGAAATCAGCAGGGATGTAAAGGTCTTCAACCTTCACTAGCATGTTCTCTACTAGTCCATAAGCCTGTTCATTGATTTGTCTTCCATCTCCAATGAGATTCTTGTAGCCTGTACCTCAAAGATTCCTAGTTTCTCCATTACAGAGAGTAGCATGAGGTTAATACCTGACCCTAGGTCACACAAAGCCTTTTCAAAGGTCATGGTGCCTATGGTACAGGGTATTAAGAATTTACTAGGATCCTGTTTCTTTTGAGGTAAAGTTTGCTGAACCCAGGTATTAAGTTCATTAATGAGCAATGGAGGTTCATCCTCCCAAGTCTCATTACCAAATAGCTTGGCATTCAGCTTCATGATTGCTCCTAAATATTGGGCAACTTGCCCTTCAGTAATGTCTTCATCTTCTTCAGAAGATGAATAGTCATCAGAGCTCATGAATGGTAAAAGGAAGTTCAAAGAAATCTCTATGGTCTCTGTATGAGTCTCAGATTCCTTTGGTTCCTCATTAGAGTACTCCTTAATGGCCAGTGGAGGTTCCCTGAGGTCTTCCTTATTGGGAATCACTGCCTTTTCACTCTCTCCAGGTTCGGCCATAATAAGTAAGGTTATGGCCTTGCACTCTCTCTTGGGATTTTCTTTTGTATTGCTTGGCAGAGTGCTAGGAGGAGTTTCAATAACCCTTTTACTCAGCTGACCCACTTGTGCCTCCAAGTTTCTGATGGAGGACCTTGTTTCATTCATGAAACTGAGAGTGGCCTTAGATAGATCAAAGACTATATTTTCTAAGCTAGATGGGTTCTGCTCAGATTTTTCTGTCTGTTGCTGAGAGGATGATGGAAAAGGCTTGCCATTGCTAAACCTGTTTCTTCCACCATTATTATTGTTAAAGCCTTGTTGAGGCTTTTGTTGATCCTTCCATGATAAATTTTGGATGATTTCTCCACGAGGGATTATAAGTATTTCCATAGGCTTCACCCATGTAATTCACCTCTGCCATTGCAGGATTCTTAGGATCATAAGCTTCTTCTTCAGAAGATGCTTCTTTAGTACTATTGGATGCATTTTGCAATCCATTCAGACTCTGAGAAATCATATTGACTTGCTGAGTCAACATTTTGTTCTGAGCCAATATGGCATTTAGAGCATCAATTTCAGGAATTCCCTTCCTCTGAGGTGTCCCATTACTCACAGGATTCCTTTCAGAGGTGTACATGAACTGGTTATTTGCAACCATTTCAATGAGTTCCTGAGCTTCTGTAGGCATTTTCTTTAGGTGAATAGATCCACCTGCAGAATGGTCCAATGAGATCTTAGACAATTCAGACAGACCATCATAGAATATATCCAGGATGGTCCATCTGAGAGCATGTCAGAAGGCCACTTTTTGGTCAGTTGCTTGTATCTTTACCAAGCTTCATAGAGGGATTCACCTTCTTTCTGCCTGAAGGTTTAAACATCCACTATAAGCTTGCTCAGCTTTTGAGGAGGAAAGAATTTGCAATTCTGTTGGAAGTCCATAGAACTTGCAATTCTGTTGCATCAGAGAAACTAATTGAGGCTTAAGCTCAAAATTGTTTGCTCCAATGGCAGGGATTGAGATGCTTCTTCCATGGAAATTGGAAGTTGGTATAGTAAAATCACCAAACACCTTCCTTGCATTGTTATTGTTGTTGGGTTCGGCCATTACTTCTTTTTCGAGATTCTCTATAAGGTTTTCTCTGGATTGTTGTACTTTAGCTTCTCTTAGCTTCTTCTTCAGAGTCTTTACAGGTTCAGGGTCAGCTTCAACAAGAATGTTCTTGTCCTTGCTCCTGCTCATGAAAAAGAAGAGAACAGAAAAGAAGAGAAATCCTCTATGTCACAGTATATAGATTCCTTTATGTGAGTAGAAGAGAAGAAGAATAAAAGGATGAGAAGAGATAAGAAGAAAAATCCAAACACAGAGAGAAGAGAAGGTTCAAATTATGAGTAGAAGAGAAGTGTTAGTAGATAAATAAAATAAATAGAAAGAGATGAGAGGGATAGAATTTTGAAAATTATTTTTAAAAAATGGTTAGTGATTTTCAAAAAAGCTAGAAGAGATAAGTAGTTAGGTGGTTTTGAACAAGATAAGAAATAGTAAAACAAACAAAAAGTCAATTAGTTAATTGAAAAAGATTTGAAAATCAATTTTGAAAAGATAAGAAATTAGAAAGAGATTTTTAAATTAAATTAAAAGAGATATAATTGAAAAAATTTGATTTTAAAAAAATATGATTGAAAAAGATATGATTGAAGAAAATTTGATTTTTTTAAAAAAGATATGATTGAAAAGATATGGTTGAAAAAGATTTGATTTTTTTTTTGAAATTGATGACTTAACTAACAAGAAATTAAAAGATATGATTCTAAAATTCAAATATTGAACCTTTCTTAATAAGAAAGTAACAAACTTGAAATTTTTGAATCAAAACATTAATTGTTAGTATTAATTTCGAAAAATATGACGTAAAAATAGGAAAAAGATTTTAAAAAGTTTTAAAAAAATTTTGAAAATTTTTGAAAAACAAAAGGAAAGAAAAAAAATGAAATCTTGACTTGACTAACAAGAAATAACTTATTTTAAAAAGTTTTTGACTAAGTCAACCCAAAGATTTCAAAATTCATGAGTGAAATACGGAAAAGATATTTTTTTATTTTTTTGAATTTAATGAGGAAAGAGAAAAACCACAAAATGACTCAACACATAAAAATTTTGGATCAAAACAAATGATGCATGCAAGAACACTATGAATGTCAAGATGAATACCAAGAACACTTTGAAGATCATGATGAACATCAAGAACTTATTTTTGAAAAATTTTCAAGAAAAGAAAACATGCAAGACACCGAACTTAGAAATTTTTAATATTTAGACTCTACGAATTCAAGAATGCATATGAAAAACAAGAAAAGACTTACCAAGAACAACTTGAGGATCATGAAGAACACCATGCATGAGATTTTGAAAATTGTTTTTAGAAAATTAAAAATATGCAATTGACACCAAACTTAAAATTTGACTCTAGACTCAAACAAGAAACATAAAATATTTTTGGTTTTTATGATTTTACTAATTTTTTTGTATCTTTTTTCGAAAGTTATTTGTGGAAAAGAAAATAAGAAACTCAAAATTTTTAATAAGAATTCCAGGAATCATGCAATGTTAGTCTAAAGCTTTAGTCTAGAAAGATTAGACATGGCTAGCCAAGTTTCAGCAAGACATTACATACAACAGCCAAATTGATGGAAATCAACTAGCTCCTGTGATGATAAAAGCATCATTTGAAACTCTAGAATTCATTCTTAAAAATTATGAAGGACAAAATAAAAAGAAAAATACCTAATCTAAGCAACAAGATGAACCGTCAGTTGTCCAAACTTGAACAATCCCCGGCAACGGTGCCAAAAACTTGGTCCACGAAATTGTGATCTCTGACAACGGCACCAAAAACATGGTACAGGCGATTGTAATCTCAATACTTTTCTCATAATTTCGCACAGCTAACCAGCAAGTGCACTGGGTCGTCCAAGTAATACCTTACGTGAGTAAGGGTCGATCCCACAGAGATTGTTGGTTTGAAGCAAGCTATGGTCATCTTGTAAATCTCAGTCAGGCAGATTCAAATGGTTATGAAGCTTTGATAATTAAAAGATAAATAGATATAAAATAAAGATAGAGATACTTATGTAATTCATTGGTGGGAATTTCAGATAAGCGTATGGAGATGCGTTATCCCTTCTGAATCTCTGCTTTCCTACCGTCTTCATTCAATCATTCATACTCCTTTCCATGACAAGCTGTATGTTGGGGATCAATCTTCTCAATGGCTACCTCCCGTCCTCTCAGTGAAAATGGTCCTCTACGGTTTCTGTACGGCTAATCAACTGTCAGATTTCTCGTCTCGAATGAAAAATATCAGGCACAGCTACCGCATGGCTAATCAGCTGTCGGTTTTCGATCGTGTCGGAATAAGATCCAATGATCCTTTTGCACACTGTCACTAGACCCCACAGTCGCGAGTTTGAAGCTCGTCACAGTCATCGCTTCCCAGATCCTACTCAGAATACCACATACAAGGTTTAGACTTTCTAGATCTCAGGAATGCTGCCAATTGATTCTAGCCTATACCACGAAGATTCTAATCTCGGATTTAGATGCTCTCCTGTCAGGAAAGACGATGTGAATCGTTGAAGAGAGATCCAAGAGATATGCATTCAAGCTTGTTTTCATGTAGAACGGAAGTGTTTGTCAGGCACACGTTCATAAGTGAAAATGGTGATGAGTGTCACTTGATCATCACATTCATCATGTTCTTGTGTGCGAATGAATATCTTAGAATAAAAATAAGCTTGAATTGAATAGAAAACAGTAGTAATTGCATTGATTCATGAAGAACAGCAGAGCTCCACACCTTAATCAATGGTTTATAGAAACTCCACTGTTGAAAATACATAAGAACAAGATCTAGGCATGGCCAAATGACCAGCCTCCCAAAAGTGACCAAAAGATCAAAAGATGATCCAAAGATGAAAATACAATAGTAAAAAGTCCTATTTATAATAAACTAGTTACTAGGGTTTACAAAAATAAGTAAATGATGCAAAAATCCACTTCCGGGCCCACTTGGTGTGTGCTTGGACTGAGCATTAAAGCTTTCATGTATAGAGACTTTTCTTGGAGTTAAACGCCAGCTTTTATGCCAGTTTGGGTGTTTGACTCCAGCTTTTATCCTGTTTCTGGCGTTTAACGCCAAAATAGGGCAAGAAGTTGGCATTTGAACGCCAGTTTGCATCAACTCGGGCAAAGTATAGACTATTATATATTGCTGGAAAGCCTAGGATGTCTACTTTCCAATGCAATTAAGACCGCACCAACTGGATTTCTGTAGCTCCAGAAAATCCATTTCGAGTGCAGGAAGGTCAGAATCCAACAGCATCTGCAGTCCCTTTTCACCCTCTGAATCAGATTTTTGCTTAGGTCCCTCAATTTTAGCCAGAAAATACCTGAAATCACAGAAAAACACACAAACTCATAGTAAAGTCCAGAAATGTGATTTTTGCATAAAAACTAATAATTATATACTAAAAACTAACTAAATTATACTAAAAACTACCTAAAAATAATGCCAAAAAGCGCATAAATTATCCGCTCATCACCAGTCTTATTTGCCGCTTCAACTTGGCCGTTAGTTTGGGGGTGCTCAATAGACGAGAACTTTTACTTTATGCCTAAGCCGGTGAGAAATTATTTGAACTTCTTATCGGCAAACTGCGTCCCGTTGTCCGAGATGACGACTTCCAGTATTCCAAATCTGGCTATTACTTGTCTCCATATGAACTTCCGACAGTTGGCCGAGGATATGCTGGCCAATGGCTCAGCTTATACCAACTTTGTGTAATAGTCGATGGCGACAATTAGGTACTTAACCTGTCCCGGTCCAACCGAAAAAGGCCCTAACAAGTCGACTCCTCATTGTGAGAATGGCCAGGAGGCTATCAGCAGGCTTAGTTCAGCTGCCAGTGCTCTATGAAAGTTGGCGTTCTCTTGGCATCTTCTGCATCTCATTACAAATTCTTTCGAGTCCACCATCATCGAGGGCCAATAGTAACCCGCCCTAACAAGCTTTCCAGCCAAGGCCTTTCCACCGATGTGGTAGCCGTAACATCCTTCATGGACTTCGCTTAAAACGTAGTCTGATTGGTCGGGGCACAGGCATTTCAATAGGGGTTGGCTGAGCACTCTCTTAAACAACTAGCCTTGTATCATCGTATACTTGGATGCTTCTCTCCTTAGCGCCTTTGCCATTTTATCCTCCTCAGGGAGTTTACCTTTTTCCAAGAAATCAATGATTGGGTTCAATCAGGAGGGAGGGTCGGTTGCACGTGATATATGCAGGGTCAGCATTGGTTACTTCACTAATCCTTGGATCAAAGATCGATTCCCCGTTCCTGGCTTCGTGCTTGCTAGCTTTGACAAGAGGTCATCTCGGGTGTTCCTCTCTCTCGGGACGTGCTGCACCGTGACCTCGTCGAACTCCTTGCTCAGCATTTTCACCTTCTCCAGATATTTCTGTAGTAATGCATCTTTGGCTTGGTATGTTCCATTGATCTGTGATGTGACGACCTGGGAGTCGCTACACACTTTTACTCTGGTGGCCCCAATCTCTCTTACCAGGACTAGGCCACCAAGTAAGGCTTCGTATTCCGCTTGATTGTTGGACACTGGTAACTCAAACTTGACCGATTGTTCATATATAATCCCGGTCAAACTTTCTAGGATAATCCCCGCTCCCCCGAATGTTTGGTTGGAGGCTCCGTCTACAGGGAGCTTCCACCGTGTGCTCGGTGTCTCGGGAGGACTCCCTGTTAGTTCGACCAGGAAGTCAGCCATGGCTTGGGCCATGATCGCATGCCTGGGTTCGTACTGCAAGTCGTACTGGGATAATTCAATTGCCCAAGTCATCATCCTGCCTGCCAGGTTGGGTTTCTGGAGTACTTGGTGGATTGCCTGGTCTATCCTGACAATTATCTGGTGTCCTTGGAAGTACTATCGCAGCCTGCGCGAGGATGTCAGGAGTGCATGTGCCAGTTTCTCAAGCTTACTGTACCTCAGTTCCACCCCTTGCAATGCCTTACTTACAAACTAGACCGGTTACTGGATCTTTCCTTCTTCTCGCACCAGGACTATCGCCAAAGCCTCATCAGTTATTGCTAAGTAGAGGTATAGCGCCTCTCCATTCTTAGGTTTCCCAAGGACAGGTGGTGCCGAGATTATCTCCTTGAAGTGCTTGAAGGCTTCTTCACACTCCGGGATCCATTCAAACGCTATCCCCTTTTTCATCAAGTTGAAGAAAGGCAGAGCTGAGGCTCCGAGGAAATGGGATAGTGCGGTGAGCCTTCCCACCAATCTCTGGACATCTTTAACGCATCCTGGGCTCTTCATCTGTAGGATTGCTTTGCATTTCTCCGGGTTGGCCTCCACTCCTCTCTGGGTTATCATGAAACCTAAGAACTTTCTGGCTTCTATGGTGAAGGCGCACTTGAGTGGGTTAAGCCTCATACCGTGCCGTCGGAGAGATGTGAACACATTCTCTATATCACTGATGAGGTCCTCAGCCCTGGTCTTTACCAGAATGTCATCTACATACACTTCCATCGTCTTGCCGATAAGATCATTGAATATCTTGTTCATTAGCCTTTGGTATGTAGCTCCCGCATTCTTCAGTCCAAACGGCATCACCTTGTAACAGTATGTTCCCCCTGGCATTATGATCATCGTCTTCTCTTCATCTGGCCGGTGCATCGGTATCTGGTTACAGCCCGAGTATGCGTCCATAAAACTCAGATACTGGTACCACGCAACCGCGACAACAAGAGCATCGATATTAGGGAGGGGAAAAGAATCCTTGGGGCATGCGTTATTGTGGACGGAATAGTCCACGCACATTCTCAATTTCCCATTGGGCTTCTTAACCAGGACTACATTTGATAGCCAAGTCGAGTAGTCTAGTTCCCGGATGAAACCTGCTTCTAGCAGGCTAGCTGTTTGTCTGGCCACTTCGTCAGCTCTTTCTCGGGACATTTTCCTCTGCCTTTGTGCTACTGGTTTAGCTTCCACCTTCATAGCTAGGTGGTATAACAAGATTTGGGGGTCAATCCCTGGCATGTCGGCTGGTGTCCAAGCGAACAGGTCCCCATTTGCTCAGATCATATCTACTAATGGTTCTTTTAAGTCATGGGGGAGGTTCCTGTTTACAAAGGTGAACTTTTCTTCCGAGTCTCCGACCCTGAATTTTTTGAGGTCTCCTTCGGGTTATGGCCTGGGTTTGTCATCGAGTCGCGTGTCTAGGTCAGCTAGAAAGACCCCGGATGCTTCTTTGGTCTTCTTCCTTAAGGAGAGATTGGCGTTGTCGCAAGCGACCGCCGTTTCCAAATCTCCCCATATGAATCTGATCGATCCATCATAGCAAACTTTATCATCAGTAGCTTTATAGAGATCACTGCTCCAAACTCATTGATAGTTTTTCCTCCTAGGATGAGGTTGTAGGCAGTGGAGTCTCTTAAGACCACGAACTCTGCCATTATCGACCTCTTCCCCCGTCCTCCACCTATTGATACTGGCAAGGAGACTATCCTATCAGGTTTGATGAAGTTGTCGCCTAAGCCGACCACGCCGTGCTGGTGGGTCTTTGGATCATTGTCACAGAGGCCCAAAGCATCAAACACATTGTGGAATATTATATTCGAATCCGCCCCCGTGTCCACTAGGATTCGCTTTACTAACCCAGTTCCGACTCTAGCCGTGATTACCATGGGAGGGTTCTCCGGCGAGTCATCAAACCATTGGTCTTCAGGCCCGAATGATATTGAAGGTATCCTTCTGGAGGGGGACATGCGACTGGACGAGGACATGGCTAACACCTTGGCGTCTTTTCTGCTGGCCGAGTTGGATTTAGGAGACGCGTCTTTCCCGACCACGACGTTCACGATAGTGAAACCACACTCACCATCCTCCTCGGGCTCTTGTCTCTGCCTCACGGCGTGGCTCTTGTCGTCGTCAGTTTAATCATGCTCTAGTTTCCTGGGTTCCCTTATGAGGTGGGAGAACTCTGCCAGCTTGCCTTCCAGGATCGCCTGCTCCAGAGCATCTTTCAGGTCAAAACAATCTTGGGTCTTGTGGCCGAAGCCCTTATAGTAATCGCAATAGACATTTTTGTTCCCTCCTGTTTTATCCTTGAGTTGTCAAGACTTCGACAGGATGCCTTTGTCGGCGATCTGCTGGTAAACTTCAACAATTAGGGCTGTCAGTAGGGTGTAGTTAGTAAACTTCCCTACCCGGGGAAAGGGCTTGAAGTTTTTAGCTGGAGCTCCATCCTTGGAGTGCTTCCTGGGCCTTTCCCCGTTATCGGGCTGACGAGTATGGCTGTAGGCAGGTTATCGCTTGTTAGCTGCCACAACCTAACTAACTTCTTCGTCATTGATATACTCCCGAGCCATATTTTGGATTTCTTGCATCGTCCACATGGGCTTGGTGGTAAGGTATTTCCTAAAATCCTCATTTAGCAACCCATTCGTCAAGCATAAACTGGTCACCGAGTCGGTCAGGCCGTCGATCTCCAAGCACTCGTCGTTGAACCTATCCAGGTTCTTCCTAGTTGGTTCACCGCTCCTTTGCATTACCCCAAGAAGGTTGATCGGGTGCTTCACTTTAGCAATACGTGTGGTGAACTGAGCTAGGAAGGCACGGGCGATGTCCCCAAAGGATGTCACGGACCCCTGGGGAGGGCATTGAACCAACATATTGCCGGGCCCGCTAGGGTGATGGGGAAGGCTCGACATCTCACATCGTCGCCAACCCCTTCCAAGTTCATCCTGGCCTCGAAGGCTGTTAAATGCTCTTGGGGGTCTTGGGTTCCATTGTACCTCATGTCCGTTGGCTTATTGAAGTGCTTCGGTAGCCAGACCTCGAGGATGGAATGATGAAAGGGGGTTACCCCCATGATTATGGGATATCGCGTTCTCCTCGGTCTTTCTCTGCTGTCTTCTCGGTTTTCCTCCACGGTTTGCCTCGTCGGAGGTCGGGTGTAGATCAGGGGATCTCGTCGTCTTCTTGGTGCCTCCCCGCTTTCCCCTTGACTTTTCGACGCTGACTGGGGGCTCCGTGTGCATCTGGAGCAATTTTTTCGTGGGCTTCTCCCTCTCCTTTGAGGAGTGACGTCCAAAACTATTTGATGATCTAGATTTTTCTCAATATGAGATTTCTTTCATTGCAAGTATAGTCTAAATCAACAAACATTCCTCACAATCAAATATTTCAATTCAAAACAAAATATAAATCGAGAGTATCTAAACCTCGGGTCGTTCTCCCTAGAGATGCAATTGAGGTGTTACTTCCTTGGTTGTTAAGACAAAAAGGGGTTTTCGAGGAAGAAATTAAAATTAAAAGAACTAAGAAATCGAAGAACTAAGTGATGATCAAAATTGTGAGTTAATGCATAAAAGAGACCTTGACTTGGGGATTGAGAATCCAAGGAATCCTATCATTGCCATAACCACAATTATGGTAATTGTCATGAGTCAATCTCGCCTAGTCAACCCCAACCATCGAGGAGTAAGTCAAGCAAGCATAATTGACCTTAATCCATAAGTCCTAACCAACTTATCAAACTAGTTGATAAAAGGCTAGCGTCAATGGAAACAAGAGCCAACTAACTACCCAATAATTACCACTAAATGTCGGACATTATGACTCTAGTATCCTAGGAATTCAAACCACAAGCCAAGGTGTGAAAATCTACTCAAAACTCGAAGTTGGCATTTTCACAAACACCTTGCATGCTTAAAAGTAAAGTGTGGAAAATTGCAAAGGAAATTGGAGAGCTATAACCAACTATCAACAAAACCAAGTATAAATAAGTAATCAAGCATAAAGAGAGCATAAAATACTAAATTCATCAATCAAAACTTCAAGAACTCAAAATTACAATTATAAACAAAGTGCTTGAACCAAGAAGGAAATGAAAATAAAGACAATGTAATTAAAGAGGAAATTAAGAGTACTTACAAAAGAGTTGATCAACATCCAAAATTAAAACTTGCTATAAAATGCTACAATTGAAATTGCATAAACCCTAAGAGAGCAATGCTACACTATTCCTACTCTTATGGAAGCTTCCTATACTACTACTACCTAAATAAAAGTGAGCTCCCATGCTAAGTGTTGATTCTCCCCTTATATAGCACTTCAATTCAACAATTCAGCCTTCCAAAACGGGCCAAAAGCCCCCAAAATACGCGTTGCACGGGTTCATTAATGAAATCATGTGTTGGGTCCTGTGCGGACACACAGACGTGTGCGTCCGCACACTTTGTTGTTTTGGCTCCTATGCATACGCACAGGTGCTCGTGCGCACACGCGCATGGAAATCCTTGCTTGCGCGTACGCACGTAAGGTTGTGCGTACGCACACTTCGCTGTTTGTGCTTTTCCTTGTTTTCTTTATCTTTTCTCCCTTGTACATGCTTTCTTCCACTTTTGCCCATCCATTCTTGCCTTCAAGGCCTGAAATCACTCACAAACCATATCACGGCATCGAATGACATAAAAGTAGGATTAATTTGCTCTATTAAAGCACAAAATTGCATGCTTTCACGTTTAGGATTGAATTAGGGATCAAACACAAAAGTATGCTATTTTGGTGCTTAAGTGTGAGTTCATATACTAGAATCCATTCAAATCAAGCCAAAATATACCATCAAATATGGACTCATCAATTCCCCCACACTTAAACGATAGCATGTACTTATGCTAACTAACAAGGAGAATGATCAAAAGGGGTAATCAATTTATTGAATGCAACTATCTATATGCATGTAAGTATGTAAATACTATTTATACCTATATATCTATCTATATTATCTATATGAAATTGGTGAAAACAAACAATCAAATTTCCAAGCATGTATAGACAATTAGGGCAAAGCAAGGGAATAATCCAATGCAACCAAAATCTAAAGAATTGATCCAACTCATTAAAGCGAAGCAACTTGCAAGATTGCATGACAAGAAGCATGGAAACATAGAGTTGAGTAATTGAACCCTCCCTAGGTGTGTATACACTCTGATCACTTGGTGTTTAAGGTCAATTTACTCAAGTCTCCTCCTAATCATGCTTTCAAGGATTTTCCTTTCATCTAACAATCAACAAACAAGTGATGCATGAATGCAATTATCATGAGGACTTCATATGGTTGTAATGGGGTTAGGGCAAGGTAGGGTGGATATGGCCAAGTAGACTAATGCAATTGTATCCTTGATTAGTTTAAGCTCCACATCAACCTATATCATCCAAATCAAAACAAAAGGCAATCCTAACCTTCCATCAATTCTTTTTCACAATCACTCATGTATGGCTCATCATTCACATCACATATGCATTTCTTATTCATTTTCCTTCACTTAGGGGTACTTTCATCCTCTTTTTATGATGATAATATTTTTTTTTTGAAATAAAAGTGAAAATACATATGGTTTTAGTAGCTCATACATGAATACACCCATTTTCCAAGATTTTTAATAAATACCCAAAAGTAATATTTTCAGTCACTACCAATGTTTCCCAATATTCCCCCACACTTAAATGAAACACACTTCTCCAACCTAAGCTAATCAAGGATACAATCCAAGGTAATTCATGGTTTTCCGCTTATGGTTGTGATGTGCTAAAATCAAGAACAATGGGGTAAATAAAGCTCAAAGGGGTTTAACAATGGTAAATGCAAAGGGTAGGCTATATGAGAAATGTAAGCTTTTAGACAAAAATGGCCTCAATCATGCTCAATGCAATTAAAAACATCAATCATTGGAAACAAAGAATTAAGCAACACTAAGATCACAATCATAGAAGAGATATGCCACACAATGAACAAAATTAGTGGTTAAAGATGTGTAACCACTCATTCAAGCTTAAAATCTCACAAGGTTGCCTTGTTCTATCTCTCTTCTATGTTCCACAAAAAATCATTCAAGCAAGTTTAAAAACTGTTTTCCAATCAATTCAATAGAAAGCCCAAAATTGTTGGAAAGTCATGTTGTTTTTCACCAAAATTATTCCTATATATGTATGTATGTATGTATGTTGTGATGGATGCAAAATTTTTTTCAAAATTTCCTAGTTCTTCTCCTAATTTTCAACAAGCAAAAAGGTAACATGAACAATTAGGATCAAAATGAGCTAGGCATAATTATTCACAACATCCAATCACAATCCATATCTATACTATATACCAAGCAATATAAAATGCAATATGTTTATATATATATATATATATATATATACCAAAATGAAAGTGCGATACTAAAGATAACTAGAAGCAACTACTATATATATAAACTAAAATAGAAGGTGCATAAGTCAAAGTACCAAAAATATCCACAAAAGTATCATAAAGACTGAAAATAACTAAATGAAAGTGTTCAGTAGAGAATGTTTACACCCAAAATATCACAGATCCTTCCCCACACTTAAGTCATGCACTATCCTCAGTGCCTAAAATAGTCAATCGGGGGAAATCAGCCATGAGAAGCTCCGCCGTCAGACAGTGGTGGGTGGTGGTGACACTGGTAGACGATAATCTCAGTGGACGGCGTGGTGCGGGATCTACTCTAGGCTCCTCTAGTGTCTCGCCAGCTGCCTCTAATATGGTCTCAACAATCAGCTCGGCTACAGCTGTCGACTCCTCAACCATGTGATCTGCAGTTTTATCAACCATCTGATCTGTAGGCTCCTCTACTATGGCCTCTGCTACTGGCTGCTCAATGAGCTCATCTGCCTGGCCAGCCTCAGCTGCTGGCTCCTCCGCTGCTGGGTCTTCAGGCTTAGGCTCTAGTGTGTCTGGAGGAGGTGGCCCAGAATCGCAACCGTCCAGTGGTGAGCGTTGCGGTACTCAATACGGTGTAGAGTCTGCAAGATATCCCGACCCAGTTCATAAGGCGTCTGGAGTTGGGCTGTGGGCACGAGGTGCTGGTGGTGCTGATGGCTCTGCTGATGATGATGTAGGCTCAGTAATCTTCCTCTTCTTCTGTGGCAGTCCGTCGTAGTCACCGTACAGAAGGAATGGCTACTTGCTTATCAGGATGGACATGCAGTCGGTCTGACGTCTTTCCATCCCAGACAGAGTGGCTAACTTGGTGATCAACGATGGAAAGGGAATGTTATACTTCAGTTGCTGTGTTACCTTCCATATCAAATCTATGATGAGGGGAAGAACAGAAATGCTCTTCCCCTCCATAATGGCCTAGATGAGGTCCGAGTGGCATGCGTGCTCGGAAGAATATAGTCGGCGATGATCTGATGCCAAATCCTCGCCTTTGGGTTAAGGTCAGTGCACGCAATGCTCTAAGGGACCAAATTTTCTCCCCTACTGTACTCCCATCTGGCCTCAGGTGTGCCAATCTTTCTCAGAACGACATCTAGAGATAGCACACCTGATAACAGATCATTCACTATCTGAGGATAAGCATCACGAGCTTTAGGAATATGCGGGATGCCTAAGAGTTCCTCTAAAGCAGTATCAGAGGTGTCTAGAGTGACACCTCTCAAAAGGACATTGGGGGCATCTCTCTGCAGAAGATTCGCATAAAATTCTTTGACCTAGTTTTCATTAACTTCCACCGGATCGAATTTTACGAAATTCCAATGATAAAAATTCAGTTTATCCAAAATTTGGGCCGCATATTTCTCAAGTAGGTTTAGCTTTCGCTTATAGTGAAAGGCCTTGTTTTCTATTTTCTTGTATTGTTCTTGGGATTCAGCATTTATAAATACTTCAGGTTGAGTGCTGGGGGGTGTAGGAGGAGCACGAGCCAAAGGCTTGGCTCTCTCCTTCCCCTTTTTACGCATCCTAAAAAAGACAAAAAGAAACAGAGTACAACTTAGGAGAGGTATACAGAAGTCACAGAAATCCAGAGGAATTAATCAAGCAATTCATGTAAGAGCCAATCAGGTAAATAAATACCGAATCAAGGGATAACATGTAAAAAATAATTAAAGGTTTGAAAGAAAATGTGTTTTCCCAAATCAAGCAACCTAAGTACTATAAAAGATAATGAACAATAATTAAAGCATATGTGTGATTTAGGTGCTTTATGTAAGCGAATTGATTTGAAAAGGAATTGATTATTGCAATTGTGCCTTAAGGATTGAAAAAGCTTGTAAAAATTGGCACAAAAGGCAATGATCAACTTTCAAAACACCTACTTATTAATGGAACAAAGTAGTAGAATGGTCACATTGTCAATCCTTGTTCCCAAAAGCAATGTCAGTTGAAATTAAATTCATTGCTCCAAAAAGATTTACAAGGGACAAGTAATTGTACATGGTCATTTATGTTCAAGAACACATGAATAGGCAGTTAGTCAACTCACCAAACAAACATTATATGTACTGCTGCCAAAAGGCACTAAACAGATTTCAAAATTGGATGTTTAATGCTAGTTTGGTGTGTGAGCAAAAGGAATGGACAGTCAACATATAATGCAGTGAATCAGCCTGCTATGCACTTAAAGGTACCAAATTGAATGGTCAAAGTTGTAAATTTCAGTCCAATTTGGTCTCAAGAACAAAATCAACAATGAAATGTGTTCATACCCTGACCGAGCTCCCCAAAACCGGTCAAGATCATAGAAGGCCCGACCTCGTCCCAAGGCCCAAGCCTGAGGTCGGACCTCGGACAAAATAGGCTAAGAAGGCCCATCAAAAGGAACGAAGCCCAAAACCTAAAGGCCGAAAAGGCCTGGGAAAGGCGGTTCCGCAAAGATAGAGATAAAACTCCCAAAAGATAAGATAAGATAAGAATATCTTATCCAGGGAAGATCACGACCAACTACTATAAATACACTGGAGCACCCAGGTATGGCATTCATTCCATATTCTACACATATCTGCTTGGACCCATGCTAACTTAAGCATCGGAGTGTCATTGCAGGTACAACCACCAACCACTCTACATATCAAGCTCGGGTCCCTGAACCCCCACCTCGGGCCTTTCCAGACGACCGAGCTACGCGTTTCAGGTAACCCTCGGAACATTGGCGCCGTTGCCGGGGACCTGGAAGTCATCCCTCTACCATGGCGGACGATCCTCCCAACAATAACCACGCTACCTCAGAACAAGAGGAGGAAGTTGACACTGGAGAACGACCGGACAACCCTCTATCACCGCACACTCCAGGAGGAAACAAACAGAATCGCTCAAAGACACCACTCCCAAACAAAGATCCACCAAATCCCAAGAAGGAAAAGAACTCGGAAATTCTAGAAGCAGTTCGGGCACAGCAAAACCGGCTGAAACAACTCGAAGAGGACATAAAAAAGCAGAAGGAAACTGAACAAGATCTGAGAAGAGAAGCTCGCAAGCGCAGAGAATTAGAAGAAAAACTGCGGAAAATAGAGGCCAACCTGAAAGACCGAACGGAACGCGGCACCACCCCCGAAAACAATCATGATCCCTTCACACAAGAGATCATGAAGGAAAAGGTACCGCGAAACTTCAAACCACCAGATATGGATCTCTACGACGGCACCACCGATCCAAGTCACCACCTCAGCAACTTCAGAAGCAGAATGTACCTGGTCGACGCCTCCGACGCGATT
>NC_029772.3:60994194-60999520 GCF_000817695.3 Arachis duranensis | reverse complement strand
ACAAAAGCCTGCTCCACCTCATCTAGACTCTCAAACGTATACTTAACAGACACTACATTCTCCTGCCAACAAAGAGGAAAAGAAGGCTCCCCACTCTCATCTAGAAAGGAAGGTCGGACGTCCCCAGTAGCCCGGACCTTGAAATAATAGTTCTTAAAATCGTGAAAAGACTCATCATACAGGGTACAGAACTTCCTCCCCAGGTTAGCCCTAAAAGAGACCCAAGACACCTTCCCCCCACCCGAACCCGGCTTCGTCAACACAAACAAATAGGAAAAAAGAGAAATAGAGGGAGGGACACCCAAAAACTGGCACAAAAGTTGGAACAGCTTTAAAAATGCCCAGGAATTTGGATGGAGCTGCGTAGGGGCAAGGTTACAGGACCACAACACCTCGGACTCCAGGTCAGTAAAAGGAAGTCGGACACCCAGCTTAGAGAAAAAACAATCATAGGCGTAAAAGAAGAGCTTCTCGGAACTGTCTAAAGGCGGGAAGCAAACTCTCTCCTCGGAATCCGGGGCTACTAACTCATAATCCCTCTCAGACTCCCTATCCTCACATATGCTACATTGCCTACGAAACCTAGCTAAATACTCAGTATCTACCACAGAAGGGACTCTTAAAGGAACAGGATCTACCCAACCAAGACCACTCGGAAGCTTGGTCGACATTTCTAACCAACCAAGACCACTCGGAATCTTGGTCGACATTGCTTGAAGAACCTTTCGAGACATAAAAATCTTGCCTACAAAGAAGAATACAAACAGCAAGGCAAAAATCACATAAAGGCAAAACAGCAAAAGCCCATTCAGCAAAGCAAGAAAACAAAAAGTTCTTTCAGAAGAAAATGCAGCCACTCAAAAACAAGATACCAAAGAGAAACGAGCCCCCCCACATACAAAATAACCAAAGCAATGGCGGCGCCTCTTTTCGGGGCAACCCAGGCATAGAAGAAAAAGAAACAGAGGCATATGTGTGCAAAGAAAATGAAGACGAGAACAAACCTGGAAAAAAAAAAGGAAGAAAGATGACAAGCTCCGATGCAAGGAGAACAGTAGGATCATCAAGAGATTGAAGTGCGTGCGCTTCACCCTCTCCCAGATTGATCTAGTTTGTTCGGATGTTTGGTTTGGACCTGAAGAGATTAATGACCACGACCAATGGCTTAGTCACTTACAGCCTTGCCATTGAAGGAATCTGTTCATACCCTGACCGAGCTCCCCAAAACCGGTCAAGATCATAGAAGGCCCGACCTCGTCCCAAGGCCCAAGCCTGAGGTCGGACCTCGGACAAAATAGGCTAAGAAGGCCCATCAAAAGGAACGAAGCCCAAAACCTAAAGGCCGAAAAGGCCTGGGAAAGGCGGTTCCGCAAAGATAGAGATAAAACTCCCAAAAGATAAGATAAGATAAGAATATCTTATCCAGGGAAGATCACGACCAACTACTATAAATACACTGGAGCACCCAGGTATAACTCATACTCTAATTCTACTAAATATCTGCTTGGACCCATGCTAACTTAAGCATCGGAGTGTCATTGCAGGTACAACCACCAGCCGCTCGGCTCATCAAGCTCGGGTCACAGAACCCTCACCTCGGGTCTTGCCAGACGACCGAGCTACGCGTTTCAGGTAACCCTCGGAACAAAATGCATAGTGGGTAGGCTGAGAATGCTATGCACATCAACAATTCACATCAAACAAGATAATCGCATAGGTAAGGTGAAGTTCAGATTGATGTTTTAGGCAGCATCCAAAATTAACAAAACTTCGCACAAGTAGGAATCATAACGCAAAATGAAAGGGAAATTCAAACCCTATGCTAATCAGACACAAAAATCGAATCAAAAAACTCCCATTCAAGCATTACATCAAGCAAAATATGTGCAAAAATTAGCAGCATTATTTGGTTTCAAAATCAAGCAAAAGCAGCATTCAGAATCAGGTAGAAACAACAGCAGTCAGTTTCAGCAACATCAGCAGTTATCCACCCTAGAAAAGATTCAAACAATCAACCAGCAATCAACATTCATTCCAGAAGACAAAAATCAACTAAACAATAGCCACTTATTGACTAAAGCAAAATTAAAAACATAAGCAAGAAGAAGCAGTAAAAAAAATAAGGTTCAGGGGAGAAAGGGAACCTGTAATGCAGAAGGAAAGAGAAGGAAAAAAGAACTGAGAAAGGGGTGGCGAGGTGATCGCCGACAGTGGCTAACGGCACAAAAGCTCACCGAAAAAGAAGGCGACTGGAGCCTGGCACAGAGGCAGGGCAGAAAGGGAAAGAAAAGTAGAGGAGAGAGAAAAAAAAGAGGGTGAGGAGAAAGACAAAGAAGAGGTGCAACGGCGGCGCCGTGGAGGTCGCCGGAGGTGGGTCGCGGAGGAAGGAGGCTGGGCTAAGAGGGGTGGTTGTGGTTTTCAGAGAAAATAGGAGAAGAGGGGTGAGGATGGGAAATGAAGCGTGAACCTCTGTCTTTCCGAATTAACGTTCGAAAATTGACCTGTGCGGATGCACAAGGTCGTGTGCGGGCGCACACAAGGAGAAAGAAGGAGATGTGCATGTGCACAGGGCCGTGCGGATGCTGTGAACAGAAGGTGTAATGCAACCTGTGCGGACGCACAAGGGATGTGCGCTCGCATAGAAGGAGGAAAGAGGGGGCGTGCGATCACACAAGAGGTGCGGTTGCTGCGACCAGATAGGTGTGTTCAAGCTGTGCGGGCGCACAAAGGGTGTGCGCTCGCACGTGTGGCTTCTCTTTTTTTTTTGAAATGAGGGGGTCGTGTGCGAATGCACACAGGGTGTGCGGTTGCACAGGAGGAAAAAGGGTGGTGTTACCACGCACACCCTGTGCGTGCGCTGGGCATAGAGGGGGTGTTAAAGGGTGTGCGAGCGCATGATGCTGTGCGCACGTACGGGAACTGGAAAATAGGGGCTCTGTGCGGCCACACAAGGCTGTGCCCACGCACAGGTCTTTGTTCCTACACGAAAATTATGCCTCTAGGGCATCAATCTTGACATCCCAAATAGGTTTTCAAGTCTCAAAACATCACAAAACTCCCTAAAACACATTATTTCACCAAAATTACTCAATAAACATCAAAATAAAACTAACCAACCCAACAAACTAACCAATTATTCATGAAATAAAAGCTAAAAGAGAGAAGGTTAGAAGGCTATTACCATGGTGGGGTGTCTCCCACCTAGCACTTTGGTTTATAGTCCTAAGTTGGACTTGGTGAGGAGATCCTTGTTAGGGTGGTATTCCGAGGGTTACCTGAAACTGTAGGTCGATCTCGGTCGAGATCTTCTGTGTTGGTCGGAGCCGACGTGTCCGGGAGGTGTATAGCGGTTGGAGCTGGTGTGTCCGACTTGTGGGACTGAAAGTGCTGCTAATCCTTCATCCCCGGAGGGTGGGGGGTACCTGCAAGGGACTCCGATGCTTAAGTTAGCAAGGGTATTAAGTAGGTATTGAGTAGAATCAGAGTATGAGTTATACCTGGGTGCTCCAGTGTATTTATAATGGTGTGGAGTGACCTTTTTGGATAAGATAAGTTAGTTATCTTATCTTATCTTATCTTTTGAGTGAGGTCATCTTATCTTCAAGGGAACCGCCCTTCTCTTGTAGGCTTGGGTTGCCTTAGGATCTGGGGCGTGTTCCTCTATTTGGACCCTTTGTTTGGGCTTTCTCGTGACTCAACCGAGCTCTTTGAGAAGAGGTCGAATTTTCCTGACCTGAAGAGGTCGGTTGCTTTGTCTGTAGAACATCCCGGGTCGGACAACTCGACCCAGGATATGAACAGTGCCCCTGCTTGAGCTCGGTCTTCTTTTTGAGATCGATTCCTTGACTTCGGTCTTTCTTTGGTGAAGCCGAACTCAAGCATTTTGTTGACTCCTTTGTAGCAGCTATGAATGTAGAACGTTTCTTCTAAAAGACGCGCGCTTTTATATCGGCGCTTTTTTAGGAACGTGCGAGGGTTTAATGCCTTCTTTAATTTGAGCATTAATTGCCTCGTTTCCCTTTGGCTCTTTACTTTGATTTTGAAAACCCAGAAACGGTTTCTCTCCTTCAGCCCTTTTGTAACTTCCTTTCTCTGCTCTCTTTGCTTTCTGTTCTTTCGTTTGCACTTCTGCTTTCTCTTGGAGTTTTTGTAGTTTTCGTGTTTTCTCTTCTGCGACATTGCTTTGTTCGCGTTTTTGCTTGTGAGAGGGCGTCCCAGATTTTGTCTCCATCTTTAGATTCCTTGAAGCTTGCTGCTTGATAAACCACTATTTTATGGTTTATCTTATGCTCAATTGAGTGGATTTTATCAACTCTTTACCCACTTATTCATACTATTTGCATGTTTTACATTTGCCTTCCTAATTATGTGCTTTGATTGAAAACATGTTTCTTTGGACTTATATTTGCTTATTATTAATTCTCTCTTATTTCCATTCGATGCCGTGATTAGTGTGTTGAGTTGTTTCAGATTTTCTAAGGAAGAATGACTTAAAGGATGAAAAAGGAAACATACTAAAAGGAAAGGAGATAGCAAAACGGAGCTTTTAAGGAAACTGGTATCCACGCGATCGCATGGACGACGCGATCGCGTGCCAAGCACGAATCAGCAGCAACGCGGCCGCATGACTGACGCGACCGCGCATCTTAAGCAGAACGCACATGACGCGGTCGCATGACTGACGCGACCGCGTGGCAAGGAAAAGCTCCGAATGACGCGACCGCGTGACCCACGTGGACGCGTGACAAAGGCCACGCACCAGAAATTGCAGAAAACGCTCTAAGGCCCTTTTTGACCCAAATCCAAGTCCAGAAGGCACAGATTAGAGGCTATAAAGTGGGGGAATGCATCCATTCATTATCATGCTTTTCATAATTCACTTCTCATGATTTAGATTAGTTTTGAGAGAGGTTCTCTCCTCTCTCTCTTAGGATTAGAAATTAGGATTTTTAGAAACTAGGATTTAGGACTTCTCTTGGTTTTTAAGAGTGACTCTCGATTCAGGTTCAATGTTCCTTTTTATTTATTTTTCCAATTAAATTTATGAACTCTTCCATGTTACAGATTACTCTTTTAAATTAATGTTATTTGAGATATTTCAGATCTATAATTGCTTTCTTTAATTTATGTTGTCGGTACTTATCCAAATTATTTTCATTCGAGTAGATAGTTTTCCTTTTGGCTCTGGTTAAATAATTGGCGACTCTTGAGTTATCAAACTCATTGTTAATTGAAAATTGGAATTCATCCACTTAACTTACCTTCATAGTTAGAGGTTAACAAAGTGGGAGAAAAATCCAATTCTCATCACAATTGATAAGGATAA
>NC_029772.3:60983810-60993712 GCF_000817695.3 Arachis duranensis | reverse complement strand
TCCAATGGACTATCAACAACCATTCTGTGATGCATATAAAGGTAATGGCTATGGTGAGCACTCTTTTGACTATCAACAACCACCACCATACGCCTATGAACCCTCTCTTCAACATAGCTTTGGACCACCATACTCACAAGCCCCTCTCCACCATTCACCTCCATATGACCCTAACCCGTATCCACCATACCAACCACCTTATGAGCCATATGAACCATATATAGAACCACCCCAATTCCAACCTAATTACTCACAAGAACCACCACTCCAATATTCACCATCTCCATATCCATCAATCCAAGAGCACTATGATCCTACTTATGAAAACCGAGTGCATCAAGAGTCAAAGGATCGTCTCAAGGAAACAATGGATCGATTTCAGGCAACCACTCAACAACTGGGGCAAGTATTAATTCAATGGGCTTCTAGACGCTTAAATACACAAGGATCAACCACAGCCCCATGTGGACAGTCTAGTGAAGAGCGTAGCATGAAGGAGATACCAAAACCCCAGTGAACAAGACAGAGAATGAATTCGTACTAGAACAAGTAGAAGAAGCTGTCATTGTTCAAGAAGAAGAAGAAGTGGTTAAAGACTTAGGAGATGCAGAACCTCCATGGGAAAGTCAAGACATTGAGCCTCCTTCCAAGACGGTTGAAATTGATGCTGAGGAGGGTGTACAACTTCCAATGCATATCACAGTTGAAGACTTGGAAGAAGTTGATCAAGTGATGGAGATTCAAGAAAAAAAAGCACAACCTCCCATGCCCTTGGAAAGCAATGAAGAGGAGATTGAATTGAAAGAGAGCTACCAAGAGGAATAGGTTGAAATTGAAGAAGCTTGCAAAGAGGTGGTAATTATTAGAGAAGAGCACAAGGGAGTGGAGCTCGCAATTTCATTAAAGATACCTCTCCCTAAGTCGCCATCATCCTTCACAACATTCAAGTGGGTAAAATTCTTATCCCATAGCTTTCTAATCCCACTTGAATATGGGCTACTGGAGACGGATGGTCAACTTAGAGCTCTTTGTGGCATTAAGAGTAAAAGAAAGATGGTCAGTGGTAAGAATTGTCCTGCAAGGTTCATCATGGTTGGAAGCCTTAAGCTTAAACGTAAAAGTTGGTATAGAGCTCAACTGAATAGGTCTAGGAAGTTGTTTGGCTGCTTTAGTGAGAATTCAGATTGCTTGCTACCCGGATGGAATAATGATAATCAACACGAAGACGGGTGTAAAAGCAAGATTTGGGATCCTGGAATCTGTTTTGACATCCAACACCCCGGGAGCCTAAGAATCTGTTTGAAGCTTCTTAAGGGCTTTACATGCTTAGTTTGGGACCCCGGAGGTTACTGGAATTACAAACACTGGTGGAGATCCCTGGATGAGTTCAAGCATAAGCCACCATAACAGGAAGCTCATCAAATGTCCAACTTAAGGACTTTAACTAAAAGTGCTAGGTGGGAGACAACCCACCGTGGTATGATCGTTCATTTTTCATTTTTATTTAGTTTTATTTGTTTTTGAATTTTATTTTATTTTGTTATATTGAACCTGGAGTTTTGCATTACATTCATATTAACACTGCATTCTGCATTTTTCAGTTTCAAAAAAAAAAAGCGAGCACGCGACGCGACCGCATCAGCGACGCGTCCGCGTCGCAAGGAGATGAGAGAATAATAAATTGAACAGAAAGTTATGCAGGAGCAGGGCTGGAGGCGCGCTATTAGCACAAATTGTCTCCACGCGAACGCGTCGTTCGCGTCATTTGAAAAAATAGCCTCCCACGCGACCGCGTCACCCACGCGGCCGCGTGACCTGAAATCGGCGTAAAAAGGGTGTATGGCCGAAAGTTGAGCTGGAATTGGGCTGGACCCGTGCTAGCAGCACAAACCCTGCCACGCGAATGCGTCACCCACGCGTCCGCGTCATATTGGAAATAAGGCCACCTGCGCGATCGCGTCGACCACGCGACCGCGTCACCCTGGATTTTGGCAATACCAAGTTTCGAACAGAGAGTTGTGCGACCGCGAGGCTGCACTCGCACCACTAGCACAAATCGAGTCACGCGATCGCGTGCCCTACGCGTCCGCTTCGCCTAACCTTATCGCGCACCACGCGACCGCGTCACCCACACGACCGCGTCACCAGCGTCGCACAACCTATCCAGATTAGTGCCAATTTTCTTAACTTTTCTCTTCTAATCCTAATTTCTTCCTTCTTTCTCCTTTCTCACTTTCTTTTTCTACTTCTCATTCTTTTTCACTTTCATTTTATTTTATTTAATTTATTTGCATACTTTCATTCATTGCATATTTTATTTTTCTAAAAGTTATTATTGGTGTTCAAATATTCTTATTTAACTGTTACATATTTTCTGGTATTTTCTTGGTGCTTAGTGACTTGTTTAATTCTGATTGAGTAATATTATTTAAATCAATGCCAATCTTTTATACCTGCATTACTTTTGCATTGACATGAATTTATATTATCTCTCCTTCCCCACTTTCTTTCCCATTGCTGTACATTTTGTACTACTGGCATGCCATGGCTTCTATTGTTTTCTCACTTGCATGTTGTAGCTACCATGTAATTGAGACCCCCATTATTTGGCATTAACCCACCCATACTTCATTTATTTTCTTATCTTTACTTCTGGGTATTACTGTTCTTCTTTTTCTCTTCTTCCAGGCTGGCCACCGAAGACAAAAAAGGGAGAAACTTCTAAAAGGGGAAAAAAACAAGCCCATCTGCACATTCCTTGATGAGAAAAGCATCAGTTGGAGCAACCCGTCTACCTGCACATCTCAGCATGCACCGAGGACGGTGCAATCTTTAAGTGTGGGGAGGTCGATACCGATCTCCATGGGTTAGTTATTTCTCGACTCAACACCAATATTTTATTTTATTTGTCTGTTTATTGTTGCATTTGCATGTTTGTTTGATTTTTGTGCATATTTTACCACTTGGTTAAAGTAATATTTTCTTTTTTTCAAGAAATTTTTATAGTATTTCACTAATTTGAATAAAACTTTTTTTTGAAAAACTTGTATGAAAGAAATATTATTTTGGAACATGGTTTAAAGCTCGAACACACAAAACCAGTGAGATTTTGAGCCTATTTGATTGGTTGCATTTTATCAACCAATATTTTATTTTTGGTGTGTGTTTCTGTCTCTAAAATTGTGATCTTTGTCTTGCTTAATTCTATATTTCCATTGCTTAATGTATGCATACACTTATATGATTGAAACCTTGTTTCACTGAGCTTACATACCCATATGGCCTTAACCTTTTCATTATCTATTGCAAACCAATTTTGAGCCTATTTTACCCCTATTGTTCTTTATTTTAGCACATCATTAACTCTAAGCGAAAAACAATAATGTCTTTAATTTGAATCCTTGGTTAGCTTAGACTAATGAGAATGCTTATGAATTAAGTGTGGGGAAGAGTGGGTTTGGAAACATCTAGTTTGAGAATTGAGTATGTTAGAATTTTATGAAAATGTGAAAGAAATGTTTAGGACATATTCATGCATTCAATAAATTAATCATATGCATTGAGAAAAACAAAAGAAAATATATATATATATAAAAGAGCAAAATAAGTGAAAGGGGACAAAATGCCCCAAAGTAAGTGGTGAAAGCAATGCATATGAGTTATACTTGAAATTAGAATGCATGAATATGTGGAAAACATGGTTAATGGATGGTTAGATGTTGTGATTACATGGATTGTTTAAAGTTAGGTGGGAAATTTTAAGTTAATTAAGAATTCAGATTTTAGTCCACTTGACAAGAAAGTTTAAGTTAATTAAGCATTCAGATTTTAGTCCACTAGACCAAATACAATCCTACCTTGACCCTAACCCCATTACAACCCTTAAAAGACCTCTTGATTTGTGTATTTGTGCATTAAATTTATGTTGATTGTTAGATGAAGAGCAAGCCTTAGAAAGCAAGGTTAGTAGAGAATTGAGAGAATCGAACCTAAAACACTTGAGTGATTAAGAGTGATATACACTACTAGTGAGGGTTCGATGCTTGATTCTTTGTTCCCGGCTTTCATGAGTTATTTTCTTCTACAAGTCTATTTGTACTTCATTTTTATGATTTGAATTAGTGAAATCCAGTTCATATTTATTCTTGGGGATTTATTTGCTTTTAACCAAGTAAGTAGAAATATTTTTCATTTAGTTGCATTCATAGGTTGCATCTCATACATTCTATCATTCCTCTTCATCGTTATAGTTTCTCTTGAGCTTAGCATGAGGACATGCTAATGTTTAAGTGTGGGGAGGTTGATAAACCACTATTTCATGGTTTATCTTGTGCTCAATTAAGTGATTTTTATCAAATTTTATGGTTTATCTTGTGCTCAATTGAGTGGATTTTATCAACTCTTTACCCACTTATTCATACTATTTGCATGTTTTACATTTGCCTTCCTAATTATATGCTTTGATTGAAAACATGTTTCTTTGGACTTATATTTGCTTATTATTAATCCTCTCTTATTTCCATTCGATGCCGTGATTAGTGTGTTAAGTAGTTTCAGATTTTCTAAGGCAGAATGACTTAAAGGATGAAAAAGGAAACATACTAAAAGGAAAGGAGAAAGCAAAACGGAGCTTTTAAGGAAACTGGTATCCACGTGATCGCATGGACGACACGATCGCGTGCCAAGCACGAATCAGCAGCAACGCGGCCGCATGACTGACGCGACTGCGCGCCTTAAGCAGAACGCACATGACGCGGTCGCATGACTGACGCGACCGCGTGGCAAGGAAAAGCTCCGAATGACGCGACCGTGACCCACGCGGACGCGTGACAGAGGCCACGCACCAGAAATTGCAGAAAACGCTCTGAGGCCCTTTTTAACCCAAATCCAAGTCCAGAAGGCATAGATTAGAGGCTATGAAGTGGGGGAATGCATCCATTCATTATCAGGCTTTTCATAATTCACTTTCCATGATTTAGATTTAGTTTTGAGAGTGAGAGAGGTTCTCTCCTCTCTCTCTTAGGATTAGAAATTAGGATTTTTAGAAACTAGGATTTAGGACTTCTCTTGGTTTTTAAGAGTGACTCTCGATTCAGGTTCAATGTTTCTTTTTATTTATTTTTCCAATTAAATTTATGAACTCTTCCATGTTACAGATTACTCTTTTAAATTAATGTTATTTGAGATATTTCAGATCTATAATTGGTTTCTTTAATTTATGTTGTCGGTACTTATCCAAATTATTTTCATTCGAGTAGATAGTTTTCCTTTTGGCTTTGGTTAAATAACTGGCGACTCTTGAGTTATCAAACTCATTGTTAATTGAAAATTGGAATTTATCCACTTAACTTACCTTCATAGTTAGAGGTTAACAAAGTGGGAGAAAAATTCAATTCTCATCACAATTGATAAGGATAATCAGGATAGGACCTCCAGTTCCCATACCTTGCCAAGAGTTTATTTTATAGTCATTCATTTACTTTTATTGCTTTGAAAATATACCTGTGCCCATTGCCCAACTAACCTTTTACCTTGATCCAAAAACCCCAAACACACTTTTTCATAACCAATAATAAGAATATGCCTCCCTGCAATTCCTTGAGAAGACGACCCGAGGTTTAAATACTTCGGTTATCAATTTATTTAGGGGTTTGTTACTTGTGACAACCAAAACGTTTGTACGAAGGGATTTTTGTCGGTTTAGAGACTTTATCTACAACGCGACTGTTTTTATGACATTCTTTACTGGCAAAAATCCTAACGTCACTGCTCTTTTCCAAGTAAGTATTGGCTTTCTTGTAGCTTCGTTTTCAATTTTTGGTGAAGCTTTGACTTTTCATGTTTGAAAGTTTGAATCTTTTCGAGGTCTTGTATTTGCTTGTCACTGTAACATATTTCTCCTGTCTTTCTTTTACGCATTCCCTTGGCTTTTCCGTTGAGGCTTTCTAGGGTTTTATTGTCGCTTGTGGTTTTTTCCTGCCTGATACTTGATAAAACATCTGCGTCTGTTCCTCGCTTTGTTTGCTTTTTGTCTGATCTTGAAAAAAGGTTGCATCTTTAATGGTCTCTGCTTGGCGTGTTTGGTAGAATGTAACGATTTTTTGTATTTCTCCTTAAAGAAAGGTGTTTGCTGTTTTTTGAATTTCTTTTTGAGACATGCTGGGATGTAAGCTTGTAGATTGATTTCTAGAAACCTTGCTTTGTTACTGCCTCCAAAGGATGCCCCAGGACTTTGGTTTGAGTCTTGGAGTTTTCCTTTTCTTTGTTCCATCGCCTGAGAAGTATTGACTGAGTTGTTTTCTCCCTTTGTCCGAGATGTTTGTGGTAACCCCATCTTCTTTTCTTACTTGTAGGGTTAGTTAGCCTCATGTCTTCTCGCAATAACATTGTAAAGATGTCTTCCAGGGTTCCCGAGGGGATGTCCAATTGGATGGACTCCCTTGTTTTGTTGTGTGTTTCTGTTGTGGATGCTGAGTTTTGCACAAAGCTGAGGAAGCGCCATAGGATTTGTGGTAACAATGCCCGTGAGGAGGATTACGAGCTTGTTGCTCCTGATTCTGATGAGAGAGCTTGTTTTCCGACTTCCATTGAGAGGGAGTGTTCTTTCTTCTATGCCTATGAATACTTCTTCAGCCAGTTGAACGTTACTTTTCCTTTTACTGCTTTCGAGACCGACCTGTTGTGGTCGTGTAATACGGCCCCATCCCAGCTTCACCCTAATTCCTGGGGTTTTATTAAAATTTTTCAACTTCTCTGTCGTGAATTAGATGTAACACCTTCCCAGACTTTTTTCCTTTATTTGTTTGTTTCCGCCAAGCCTGGCGGTTCTTCAAAAAAGAAAGCTTCTTGGGTTTCCTTCAGGTCTGCCTAGGGCCACAAAGTTTTTGCTATGTATGATGAGTCCTTTAAGGACTTCAAGAATTACTTCTTTAAGGTTCGTGCTGTCGAGGGGGCCCGCCCCTTTTTTCTTGATGAAAATGATGAGCCTTCTTTCCCTCCAGAGTGGTAGAGGGATGTGAGAGTGTCTCGCTATACCTGGGAGATGCTTGATGATGTTGAGCGTGCCTTTGTTGCTGTTCTTGAGGAACTTTGGGGGAAACCACCCCATCTTGATACAAAAAGGTTTTTGAATGACCCGTCCTTGGTTCGGACTATTTTGGGCACTTGTCTAACTTGTCTCTTATACTTGTTTCTTAATTTTTTCTTCCTCTTGTTTGTGACCGTAACTCTTTATTGTGGCTAATTCTATATTTTTAGAGATGTCAAAGAACAACGACTCCATGAAGGCCTTTAAAAGGGCAAAGAAGGCAACTGCTGCTCTGAACATCTCGGCCAAAGTGGCCAGCGAGGGATCTTCTTAGGTCCCAGTGAAGCCTCCTGTGCCGAGTTCTCTCCGGCCAAGGAAAGTAATTCCTACTCCTCGGTTTCATCAGGTCGATCCTCCTCAGACTTCTGACGTTGCTTCTGGTGTCCCCCCCTTAAAAAAGCAAAAAACATCCGAGCCCTTTAACCTGGATGCCCCGAACTTTGATGCTATCGAGTTTGTTGACCAGCAAATTGCCCCCTATGGTGGGCTTTCCATGGACGACGTGTCTCTTCTTCAGCATCTGGATTTTATCACCAAAAGTAGTGTGAATATGGCTCATATGGGTGCGGCTATTTTCCAAACAGTTCAGGGAATCCCGATTCATGCCACAAAATCCTTCATGGAGGAGGCCAAGTCAGAATTTGATCAGATCAAGGGTCTGAAGGATGAGTTGGAGGTGAAGTTGGCGATGGTGGAGAAGGAGCTGCAGGGTGAGAAGGCCAGCTCTATTGCCTTGGCTGCTTCTTTGAAGTTGGCTGAGGACATGGCACTGAAGCATAAGGATAGCTATGTCTCAGCTTATAGGAAATTGATGCATCTCCAGGATGATTTGGAAACTGCTCGGGTTAATCATGCCGAGCTTCAGGGTCACCTTGTGGGCAGCGTAACTGCCACCTCCGAGAACCTGATGGAGCAGTTCTGGATTGTTGCTCCTGATGCCGACTTGACTTTCGTCAACCTGGACAATGTTGTGAGGGATGGTAAGATTGTCCCTGATGACCAGGATGATGATGATGCTGACCCTCCCACAGTGCCTTCTCTTAAAGTGTCGACCTCCTCAGTTCCTCCTATTATGTCCGATCCGGATTGCCAGATTCTGAACCAGGATGATGCAACTGTAGACGCTGTGTCTATTCAGACTTGCCCTCCTTCTCCCCGTACTGATGCTGCCGGGAAGGCTCCAGATCTTGGTTGATCTCCTTTAAGTATTTGTGTAAATAGCCTGGTTTGTGGGCTTTGAACTCTTTTTTGTGAATGATGTTTTATTGACTGTTGATACTCCCGTTGCTATTTTTAGCAACTTTATTTTGAAAACAAACTGGTTTCTCTGAGGTTGATTTTGGTGGCCTCTTGAAGCTTTATCATACTATGCTTTCATTGTGCTTTAACAGGGTATCTGTTGGAATCTTGCTGCTTGGCCTCTTTAGATTGCTTTTGTACTTATTGTTTGTAGCTTGGATCCTTTTGAGGTTGTGACTGTGGGGGGTCCGACTTGTTTCTCGGTTTTCTTACTTTTGTTTGTATTTTTAGCGCCTTATAACCGATTTCTTTATGTTGGTCCCCTTCTAAGTTATTTTTGTAATCCTCTTTCCTGGGCCTTTGTCAGGTCTCTTTAAGGGATTACTTTTATAACTTATCTTTGTAGGAGACCGACTTCGTTAGGTCAATCTTTTCCTAGCTGTTTTTGTAATCCTCTTTCTTGGACCATTGTTAGGTCTCTTTCAAGGATTACTTATACAACTTGTTTTGTAGGAGACCGACTTCGTTAGGTCGATCTCTTCTAAGTTGTTTTTGTAATCCTCTTTCTTGGACCTTTATTAGGTCTCTTTCAGGGATTACTTTTACAACTTGTTTTGTAAGAGACCGACTTCGTTAGGTCGATCTCTTCTAAGTTGTTTTTCTAATCCTCTTTCTTGGACCTTTATTAGGTCTCTTTCAGGGATTACTTTTACCACTTGTCTTTGTAGGAGACCGACTTCATTAGGTCAATCTCTTCTAAGTTGCTTTTGTAATCCTCTTTCTTGGACCTTTATTAGGTCTCTTTCAGGGATTACTTTTACAACTTGTTTTGTAGGAGACCGACTTCGTTAGCTCGATCTCTTCAAAGTTGTTTTTGTAATCCTCTTTCTTGGACCTTTATTAGGTCTCTTTCAGGGATTACTTTTACAACTTGTCTTTGTAGGAGACCGACTTCGTTAGGTCGATCTTTTCCTAGTTGTTTTTGTAATCCTCTTTCTTGGACCATTGTTAGGTCTCCTTCAGGGATTACTTTTACAACTTGTTTTGTAGGAGAACGACTTTGTTAGGTCGATCTCTTCTAAGTTGTTTTTGTAATCCTCTTTCTTGGACTTTTATTAGGTCTCTTTCAAGGATTACTTTTACAACTTGTTTTGTAGGAGACCGACTTCGTTAGGTCGATATCTTCTAAGTTGTTTTTGTAACCTCTTTCTTGGACCTTTATTAGGTCTCTTTCAGGGATTACTTTTACAACTTGTCTCTGTAGGAGACCGACTTCGTTAGGTCGATCTTTTCCTAGTTGTTTTTGTAATCCTCTTTCTTGGACCATTGTTAGGTCTCCTTCAGGGATTACTTTTACAACTTGTTTAGTAGGCGACCGACTTTGTTAGGTCGATCTCTTCTAAGTTGTTTTTGTAATCCTCTTTCTTGGACCTTTATTAGGTCTCTTTCAGGGATTACTTTTACGACTTGTTTTGTAGGATACCGACTTCGTTAGGTCGATCTCTTCTAAGTTGTTTTTGTAATCCTCTTTCTTGGACCTTTATTAGGTCTCTTTCAAGGATTACTTTTACAACTT